>NC_073700.1:38150057-38450057 GCF_023634085.1 Falco cherrug | reverse complement strand
AAAATTCTTTCAAAGCCAAGAAATTAAGCAAAGAATGCAATATGAGAAGTAACTGATTAACTGTTTTGTGACAATTGTGTATGTTGAATTAAACTGGCTTATCACTTCCCTCTCCCTTTTGAAATATTAATGCCTTTCACACTACTGCATACCATGCGGACTTACATATCAAGTAGAAAAGGCAATGTTCCCATAGATAGACTTCTCCGTATATCACCTACTCTTTGAAAGACATACTCCACCAAACAAGGATCGGGGAGCATTAATTGTCAAGGTACAGTCTATGGCTTTTACAGGATGCACCTCCAACAGCTCGGATACTGCAAATTTGAAGATCACCAAAACCAGCACTAGAACAGTCAGGGTTTCCCTTCTTTACATGTCTATTTTCAGAAAATTAATAACCCCCAGCATTGCAGATAAATGCATTTAAGAAAATAATTGGAAGACTTATTGGTAGTGTTTCAGGACACTCTCCTGACTTCATGCACCAGTTTGTGATTTTACAACTAAGCTGAAGAATATGTACCCTGCAGACTTGCGAGCTCTTCAATTACTGTAACAGAAATAATGAGCCTTGCACTTGGAAAACTAATGGCATTAATCATTTATCTTTTAGGATATATCTATCCCCACCACTAACAAGCATATACAAAGTTAGTATCTCCAAACGGTTCTACAGAGAGTATTCCAGTTTCCTGCTGAAGAGAAAATGCCAAACTCTTCTCTCAGGCCTACTGCAACCCAAGTATAAGTGGAAAGGAAATGCAAACTTTCAGACCCCTTCCTTCAAAGTCACAGAACACTCATTTTAGATGCAGCTGTTAAGACGAAGTACTGATGCTTTCATTACCCTTTTCCTTTGCAGCACCCAGTGAAGACAAGTTCTCATACACTCTCCAGTATATACTTACCCTTAGTTCAACTTCTTTGCCAAGTAAGTCATACAGACTTGCTCCTTTGGAGGTGATTTCAGAAGCAAGCTGTCTAGCTGCCTTCAAGTCAGCAATCTGGAAACACAGCAACAGTGCTGAATAGCAAAAGAGAATCCCCAGTATCACAAAGAATCTGTCCATGACAGACTTTTTTCCATTTTGAGGTTAAAATTGGATAGAAGGTTGACACAGTGGCCGAAACTCTACTACAGTACTGAAGAAATTGTCCACTGGAATCAGAGTGAGCCTGTCTCTTGCCTTTAAAATGGTCTAGATGGGGCACCATTTAGAAATAGGCTTCTAGGTGAAACCCCAGCCACTTCAGGCCAAAAAACCCCACCAACCACCTCCTCAAAACTGTGACTCAGCCAGTTGTTGGTTCATGTGCTGCCCAAGGCAAAGGGAAGCATCATCTTTTTCATATGCAAAAGTATATATACCAAAAGGTACATGACTAGCACATTGCGTAGGTAATTAATATTGAACACCTACAAGTGTTTTTTCATTATTTCTTCAGGTGCTTTCTTCAGAGAGACACACCAGACTTATACAGAGGAATAACCACCTGTGATTCTGCCTTTTTTTTTTTGAGAATAGTAGTAGAATTATTGTCTAACAAGCAAGCATGACATAGTACAAGTATAAAAGCATCAAAGACTAAAAATATTAGAATATAGAAGAGGTGCTAAAACTAACAAAAAGCAGTAAGAGGAATTCCTCTTATTTAGGAGAGTGTTGGGTTTTTTTTTAATATGTAGGGATGGTACTTATTTTAAGGGCTTTAACAGCTTGATGTCTGTTTAGGGTAACACGATCCCTTTCCTTTAATGCAAATGGGCTGAAAACCAACTTTCAGTCAGTATTTCACAAGCTCTTCCTGTTGCAACAGGGTTAATAGAAAGTAGTCTTTTATTCCAGCCTACTCCAATATTTCTAGGATTTCAACAGTCCAAACCGCAGGTAATCAAATTTGTGCCACTGTTGCCTTGTATTATGCTTCTGGTTGAGAATTCACAGACATTAAAACAAATTGTAGCACATAACTTCAGCTATAGTAAGTATGAGTTAAAACCATACCCACTCCCCTGCAAGAATATTCTCTCTACTTAAGTTTCAGATAGAAAGAGGATTTAGTTTTTGTAAGTTAAGACAAAACCCCTGCCCCAGACAAGAGCACAGGCTTTCCTTACTTTTGAGCCAAGATCAAACTTGAACTTGCTGCTGTCTTCCTCACTCACGTCTGCACGTTCCACACCCTTGGTATTCATAGCACCATAAAGCACAGAGGTGACCTTCAGCAGTTCCTTCACTGCATAGCCATCTGCCTGGTAAAGCCTCTTAGTGTTGAGCTTTATGTGAGCTTTGGTAGCCTTTGGGAAGAAAGGATGAATTCATCACGTCAACAAAGAACAAAATCCTTATTTACCTCTTCACACTTCGCGCAAAAGCTCTTTTTGCGGGCACCATGCTTTGCTTTACGGAAATAAATCTTCCTGTTTGGAAATACAAGTTTGCCTCATCATATTACTGATGTTTCTAGAAGAAATTTTTCTGAAACATGCGCACTTTGTGCATGTCAGAACATTTGCAGATAACTGTCAGAATGAAAATACTCAAACTATCCATTAATTCTTCCCTGCATGAAGATCAGCAAAACCCCTGTGCACCACTTAAATTCAAATTTAGTTTAAGTGGAATCTAAGTGCTGCCCAGGTCTTGTGATGATGCGCTGCAGAGAGGTAAATTTCACCCTTAATGAGTTACAAGAATAAGATCAATTATCCCAATTTAACTGTCTTCTCTTCCAGCAGTACCTTCAGAATATTTTACTGTTTCTCTCAAATTTTTCCCTGCTACGATATAAGTGATTTTATTCCCTTGTCTTCCATCTCTGAAAAGTACAGACAGACCAGTAAGGAAGAACCTATTTAAAAATGTAATATTATCTTTTTATACTTCAAAATAATAACGGGGAAAAAAGAACATAATAGCAATAATACATCCGTCACAGAAAGAACACAAATGTTCTTGAAAATCCTGGCAAGATTATATTTTAAACGAATAGCCACAAGGAACCAAGACAAAACTTCAGGTAAAATTTTGAGGCAGTCTTCTTGCTGGTGACTAAACAAGCAAGCAAACAAAACCTGATCCTCAGTTATGAATACAAAAATTAAGCATCCAAATGACAACATCATCTTTTCACGATGAAACTTCTGCTAAAATGTCTATCCTTTGGGAATACTGTGGGGCAGAAAGAATCTATCCACAATTCACTTGTGGTATCACACAACTTTGGTAATACAGTGTTACTGTTAAGCAATTCACTCGCCCTGAGGGCTCTGACAGTGCAAGACGTTCAATCTGGGGTAAAACACCCAAACATTAAAATGGTTGGTACAAGTTTTGCCAGCTCTGCACTGAGCTTCACTGAATAACTGACTGCAGGAAAATTTCCTGTGAGACTAAAGAGAGAAAGGACCACATCTCAAACCATGGATTTAGCTCTGCTTTTCAAAGAACAAAGGAAACAATGCATATAGTTGTTGGCCCATGTTTCTTTGCATGCATCTTGTCAGACTTCGTGACTTTACAATCAGATTTGCATCGCCAATAAATGTTTACATCTTGCACCTCTCCTCCCAAAATCTCAACCCAGCAGAGGAAACTGACTCTACACCTGCTTCCTGCTGGCAGGAACTCAGCTGAAAGGTGAAGTCAAAACCTCCAGGGTAGGTTACTGATGCTGTATACCTAAACTGGGGGAATATGAGACTTATGGTACAAAATTTCGACCCGTGTGACCTCAAATGAGCCAATACACAAAGCAGGAAGCCAGGTATGTTCTCCTTCCTTCCCCTTCAGGATAAGGAATCTAAAAATCTAATCATAGAAACAGTAGGTACTAAATTTTAAGAGAAGCAGGTCATTAAACTGACAAAATCTATTAACCATCCCCTACACAAAGACAACTAATTCGCCACATCATAAAGGATGTTGTTAGAGACAGGAATTCCAATTCAATCCCAAGAGAGAAAAATCAATGTCTAGTAAAAGGGGAAAATAAAATGTTTTTTCACTCAAAACTACTTAAACTTAAACTACTGTTTCTCCCATCACTCTTTAAAAACAAATATGTCTGCCTCTTGCAAAAAGTTTGGTACCTTGCTTGGCTAAGTAAGTTTTCATGAATGTATTTCTATGAGGCTAAACTCATTAGAGGCTTTTTGCTGCACTCCAAATTTGGATCCAAGCAGGCTTGAGTAGGAGTCAGGTATTGAGCCACACAGGCTAGGGCAGTTCTAGGTGGGCAAATGATTTAAAAAAACACTGGTTTTTTAAGTTCTCAAACTACCAGTAACACAGAGCAATATATAATTTGTTTTAAAAATTAACACATCTTTACTCCATGTTCAGTAAAGGAGAGCAATACTGTAGTTATATTTCATGATGATTAATCTATCCTGATATTCTCTTCTGAGACAAATCTGTCTCCATCAAATCTCACCTCTGGCTACAGATGCATAAAGCTATTAGCTACTGGAGAAGATAACTGTGGATTCCATGGACAGTGAATTATTACGGAAATGTCTGCAAGCTTTTCTCATTCTGAAAATGCTGAAAACCTACAATAATCCCCATATTATCTTGTAATATTAACTACAGGATGATTACTCATTTCATTTTCTGAATCACATTATGTAATTCTTCAAAACCCTTGGGATCTCAAAAATTACATGAAATCAGCTATTAAAAGGAAAATGTATGCAGATTATTTCTACTTCCATATTTGTCCTTTTAAAACATGTTTAATTTGAAGGGGGAAATCTCTCCAAACAAAATAGATCTGTTCACTACATCTTAGGATGCTCCAAGCCTCAAAAGTGCATTTTAGTATGTATGGAAGTATACCATGATCTGAACATAGCAAAATTAGAAAATTAAGAAAATTTATGGTGGACATCATCACAAATCAGAAGGGAAAAGCTGGCTTGGTTATAAAGTCATTTTAATGTATTTTTAAAATTCAAAAATGTATTCTAAGAAATTAATCTTTGGTATAGCATAAAAGTCTTCCATTGCTTCCAGACTCACCCGCAGCCCATTAAGTTTTTTCCACCTGATTAAGAGTGCTGTTGTAAGTGTGTCACAACAGCAAAGGCTCATGCTGTATCACAATACCAAGAATGATATGAAGCACAATGTTATTTTATTCCATGAGACTAAAAAAGTTGATGGCCCAATTTAAGTAAGGTCATGCCTAATGGATAAAAGGTTTGATCTGAGAAAAATATGACTTGATCTGGTGAGAAGGCTTATACAACAGAATACCAATGTATGATTCTATATCATAATGAAATTATCAGATGTGACTATCCAGCCATGCAAAAAGAATTAGGCATCCAAGTTAGCAATAAACACAGGATCTCTTCTGAACCCATTTAAAGGGCTTCGAAGAATTTCTTACCTACATAGTCTTCCACTATTACCTTTTTATAAATATGAAGTGATAAGGATGAATACTGTTTTAGATGTTTAGATCTCAGTTCTGCAAAGAGATATACACAACTCTACGTGATTTCAGTAACAGCACGCCCTGGTCTGTTCAAGTTCACAACAGCACAAGATGCGTAATACCCCACAAGAACGCAACACATTCTCAGCTACACACTGCAAGGAAATTGTAAGGGGTTAAGAGATAAAGTGATAAAGCATTAAAGCTAACATGGAACCAGTATGTCAATATGCTTAAGCACGACCCCTTAGGCAGACTTACCATGAACTGAGCCACTGCCTTAATGAAGAAAACCCGGTCCTGTTCTGTCTCCACATCAGGAGGAATATCAGTCTGAGGTTCATACCTGTGGAAAGAAGCATACATACCTTCTGACAAGGAACACGCGTGCAGTATTAGAGAGACCGGTTCATTTGTGAGGCAAAAATCAAACAAAACAAGCATGTATAAGACTGGAAAATAAATCTTTAGCTCCCACTGCAGACTGGAGCATCCCAACCCTGGAATGCATACAATGGGTTTGTTTACAAACTGCAAAAGCTGTAAAACCTGAGACACTTCTCCAGGAGGATTTGTTACTGTGGGGTCATGAATACATCTTTTCAGGCAGCTGGCTCAATCAAGTCTGTGGAATACTTATTTTCAGAAGTAATTTACTACTTAAACCACAAGCTGCTTATATAAATCAAACTAAATCATGTGTGGCTTCACAATTTAAAACACCAGGCATACGACTGAGGTAATGCTCCCAGTCTTTCCAGCAATACGTTAAAATGACTTGTACTAGATTACTGTTGTTGGTAATAACAGAAACAGCCACCTTGTCCTCTAAAATGTTATGACACTTTTCCACACTCTCAAAATACACAAGAAAAGTTCACACTCAGACATCATTTCAAACATATGACATTCAAAAGTAACAACTTTTGGAAAAGCAAATTGAAAGATTGTGAAATGCTTTTAAAAAACCCTCAGTGAAACGCAGAAACTTCTGGAAGTCACGTGCCTACAGGAACCAGGGAAGAAAAAAAGAAAATTCCCCATCTCAGAATTTCAGCATTCAGACAGGCAAAAAAGCATCTTCACTTTCAAATCACATTTTAAAATATAAGCAAGGTACATGCAAAGTAGCCTCTCTGCTTTAAAGTGTAATTAAAAGGCTTCTAGAAGCTGGAAAAGCTTTCTGCCTGTGTCAGGTGTCACTCTGACCCGTAACAGTGCTATCTGGTCCAGTACACCAGTTGCTATTTGGTCTGAAAGTGAAGCACCTCACTATTAGGCATAGAGTTCCCAGTAATCTTGTAACACAGAAGTTTAAGCTTTTAGAAGTGTTCAGGTTCATTAAAGAACATATTTTTTAAATAATATTTTTGTTTTCTTTCAAATGCTTTGTTATTTTACTGTTACATATGAGGAGGGGGACACTGATTTATGGTTTTACACGAAAACAACCAGTAATTTAGACCCCCGGTGCAACAGCAGTATTTTAAAGAATATTTAGGTAACTTAATCCAAGTAATTTTGACTGGTTGTAAGTATTTTCCTATTTTAGTACAGTTTCAACAATATTCAACAAATTTCTAACAACTCAGTAATTAAACTGAACAGGTACTTATTACAAACCCAGGCCAAAAAATAGCAATTAGGCAAATGGGTCACTGTCATATTTCCAATTATAATATTCTACCTTATGAGAAGCCTAAAAAACTTAGTTTATTTTTTCAGTTATATGGGAGAAAGAATAGAATGTATAATTTGATTAGCACCTCGAGATCCATCTATATTTAAACAAGTCTGTCAATGGGTTAAGCGGGTATAAAACCACAACCGAGTAGTAGTAGCTTAGTACTGTATCATTTTATTTTTTTAAAAACATGGCATGGATGCCAGACAATACCAGGTTGAATCAGTAACAATTGTAGCAACAAGATAAGAACTAAATGTATCTTGGTAAGTTCTCACTATGTATCACCGTGTTTGGGTTACAAGGTCAATTACAGGCAGAACGGTAATGGAGGTTGTAGAATATGTGAAAGGGATAAGGCTACTATTGAGTAAGTACGTTCACCTTCAGCATGCAATTGCTGCCAGGACTGTGTCATTGTATTTCCTGCTTCAGCTACAAAAACACTTTGTTGTTGTTGTATAATTAAACCAAAACCCTGAAAACTTAACTACCACATTTTCTACCTGATATTTAGAAGAGTAGATCTCAAAAGAATGACTAAGTATCATCATGTTCCTCTTTAAAATTAATACACTTCCACAACAAAACATCAGCGCCAAGCATACATATCGCAGCCCAGCATCGGCCCCAAGGTCCACCAGCCTAATCACCAACCTTTTCACCAGCCAGAGGAGCACTTCTGAAACAAGCATAAAGTTTGGGGTATGGAAATTCTCCATAGATATCAGTCGGGGATACCCCAGTGCCCTCATCATCTCAGTGAAATCTGAAAAACGAGCAAGAGCAGGGATTCCTTACACACCAACACAGACACTGCCAAGAACTCCGGCTCCCACAGCACGCTGCTCATTTACCATTAGATACGCCCTGTCAAAGTACTGGTGAAAAAAAACACCTGCAAGGATTAATTTTTAAAAAATAATAATTTCAACAGAAAACATGCCTGAGTAAAAAAAAATAAATAAATAACTTTTTAACGAGAGATTCACGGGGCAGAAACAACGTTAAAGTAGCTTCTCTCTGCAAAATACACCATTTAAATGGAGCTACCCAGGGACTGCGGTGAGGCCCAGTATGCAGAGGCTGTGCTACCCCAGCCCTGGCCCGTTGCTAAGCCCGGTTACAGCCAGCCAGCAATTTAAACAAAGGCTCCAACGCTGCGGCCTCGCCTGAGGCGCCGGCCCGAGCCCGGGCGCCCCTCGCCCGCCTCCCGCGTCCCCCCGTGAACCCACAGGGCAAAGCCCAAAGGAAAAGCAGGAGCCGCCGAGGCACCCAGCGGGCCCGGAGCTGCTCTGCGGGCCCTGGGGGACCGACCCCGGGGGCTGCCGCGTCCCCGTCCCCCCCGCCCCAGCCCCGCGCCACTCAGGGGGGCTCCTCACTGCGGAGGTCGCGGAACGACATGGCCGGGAGCCCGCGCACCACCGCCGCGCTAGGCCGCGCCGCCCGTCTCTATGGCAACCGCCCTACGGCGCGGCGGCCGGGCCACACTGCGGCGGAAAGCGGAGCGCCGCGGCGGCGGGCCGGGCCTGGCAGCCCGGGCGGGGGGCTCGGGGCTCGGCCGGCCTGCCCCTCGCTCGGTGGGGCGGGCTGGCGGGGTGGCTGGCCGCGCCCCGAGCTGGGATGCGCCGCTGGTTGCCTCAGCGCCGGGGGCGGCTCCCTGCTGAGGCGACACCCCGCTGAGACAGGGGCTCTGCTGAGCCTGGCTGCCGTGTGCGACTGAGGCAGCAGGGGCGAGGGCCAGCAGCCATCACCGGCTGTTTGCAGAGAAGGCCCGGTAGTGCCTGTGCCGCCTCAAACCGTGGCCGCTGTAGTTCGAGGAGAAGGCCGTGCTCCCCATGGGCCGGCACAGGGGTCACCAGGGATGTCACAGCATCACAGAACAGATTGGGTTGGAAGGGACCTTCAAGATCACCCGGTTCCAGCCCCCTGCCACGGGCAGGGACACCTTCCACCAGACCAGGTTGCTCCCAGCCCCGTCCAGCCTGGCCTTGGGCACTGCCAGGGATGGGGCACCCACAGCTGCTCTGGGCAGCCTGGGCCAGCACCTCGCCACCCTCACCGGGAAGAATTTCTTCCTAATAGCTCATCTAAATCTGCCCTCTTCTAGCTGCAAACCATGTCCTCACCTCTCCTGAGTGGACACAAACACACCACTGCTGCACCCCGGGGTGCTGAGTCTCCAGCTCTCGGTCCTGTTGGAGTCAGCGCACCCACCTCCCACCCACTCCGGGAGGAGGACGCTGATCCAGAGCTCTCTGAGACAGGAGCTCCTGAGACAGGAGCCCGGCACGCAGCTCTGCCCATGTGCTCAACCATCGCAGGCTGAGCTCAAGGGGGAGCAGAGGACAAGGACCAGTGGGAAGGCAGGTGGGAAAACCTTCCTCTCTACAGTCACACATTTCTGATGGGCACCCGGGGTGCCACAGCCACGCAGGCAGCTCCTGCAGTATGTGGAGCACTCGCTGAAATGCACAGGGGGTCTTTGGTGCAGCTCAGACTGCACGTGGCTGCCCGGTGGCAGAGCCAGACCCCTGTGCATTCATTGTCCATCCCCAGAGACACCCACAGATACCAGTGTCCCCCAGGCCAGCCAACACTGCTTCTTGCAACCTCTCAGCTCCTGTCCACAGCTGACACTGACTGATCCTGTCAGCAGTTTCATAACAAACTTCTTAAAGATGCCTGGTGTCCTGAGTTTGCCCCTATGGACAAAACCAACAGCAGTTTTCATGTTGATGCATCAAGAAAGAATGGCATGACAGCTCCTCCACTGACACTCGGTGGCTTCAGATGTCCGGAAGGAACAGGAGCTCTGACCATGAGACTCTGCAGAAACACTGGACAGAACGGCCACAGCTCTCACTGACAGAGTCATCAATATCACGGGGTGGAATGAGTTGAAAATAATCTAGATGTCAGGCTGATCTATGGATGTCTCAGGACATTCTGTGGAGCAGTCTGCAGTTTTCCACTTCTAACTACCCAAGCATATACAAGACACACATACATGGGCTCTATGTTGAGCAGTATCCTATCCACATGTTTGGAAAAGTAATCAAAAGCAAGGAAATAGCAGTAAATCCTAGAAAGAATAAATATTGAAATGAAGTAGCTACATTAGAAAATAGGAGACGTGATTAGAGACTGGGTTTCACATGCCAGAAAGCCATGAGATAGCAAACCTTAAATAATTCACTACTTCAAGAGTGTATGAGCCATCCAATAACTTGGGCAGGGGGAGCAGAGAAGGAATGAAACAGTCCCCTGCCCTACTGCTGTGTTACAGTGACTGGCAGCCAAAAGGCAGGTGGGATGAAACACGTGAGGAAAAGCCAAAGCTGTAAAAAAAATGAAATATATTGTTGGTGTACTGTTTACCTCAGCTCTTCACTTTATATAAATATCATTAATATTTATATATTTGGCAGCAAAAATGTGCCGCTGGAGATGGAGTGGGTGTAGCTTTGAAATAAACAGGGGCCCAAAGAGGAGCAAACTGCAGCATATGACCGTGGCAGGAGCTCACACCACATCCACGAGGAGTAAGCCTTTCTCCCTGCCACCTCCCCACCTCTAAAAACCCACACCTAAAGGAAAAAATGCTACACGTTTCTGCTTATTCCCTAGACACATGAACTAACCTCCATGGAAACTGGTCCCCATTCAACAGCCCAGTTCACACTTTTGAGGACTTTTTTTTACCCCTTTCATCACTACAAAAGCTGGAAATCTTGTTGGAAATGAAATAAAATTAAATTTTTGGCACAGGTTTCTGTGGCAATGGGTGAGCTATCAGATGACATTGCAGGCTTCTGAGTACAGATGGTAATATCTTCACTGCACATCTGCAGTGCCTGGTCCCTATCCAAACTTCTAATTTTGTTTAGATGAAATTTCATTTCTTTAGGGCTGTAGGAAGCCACAACTGCTGCTGCAGGGCTGGTAGAGGTGCAGGAGAACCCAGCCAGGGGTAGCAAACCCTGTCCAAGGAGTGTGTAAGCATCCAAGGGCATAAACTGCCTCCCAGACTGGTTTCTAGCAGAAGGTGGTGAACCCACCTTGCAGCCTGACAGCTTTGCTGTGAAACACAGTTGGGGTGACAGCAGCAACAGCTATTACTTAGCACCTCATGGAAAATTTATCCTCTTCTGCCTGTTTCATATGCTGTGCATGGGAATTTGGGGGCTTCCCAAATCACTTTAGGGGTGACAAATGCTACGTATGCTGCAAGTGGGGCCAGGCAAACCCTTCCACACCCCAGGCCATCAGCATCATCTCGTCCTATTTTCTGCTTCCATTCTGCCTTCAGGACTTCGCTAACCCCTTTTAGCCCCTCTCTCTGGCTCCCACCTGTCCCCAAACTCACTGCTGAAGTCGAGTAGTCCTTTGGCTCATGAGCACCCATTAATCAAAGACTTCACTGAGAAACCATTGACCGGGGCAGCTGAACATCATTGATCCAGGTTACATGTCATCAGGCCCCTTTTGGCTGCTGCAAGCGTGGTTAGCACAATGTGCTTTTAAATAGCCCATCATTCAGATACCCTGTCACACAGCCTGATGTGTCTGTGTCAGCTCCCAGTTTAGCAAGAACCGTGCCCAGGTTTGCTGTGCACAGCCTCTCCGTGCACTGGGAGAGCCTCAGTGTCTGGAACAAGGCAGGAGATGAGCTCTGCAATCAAAGAAATATGGGAAAGAGAAACTATCTTGCTGCAAGGGTGACCAGACCTTGTAGCACCCCACCAGCCTCCTCTGCCTGTAAGACAAACTGATCTCTTTTTGCAGGTAGAAAGAACAATTTGGTAACATTTGCCCACACAAGGTACCCCCCCCCCTCCATCTATGGAGCTCAACCATACAACCTCCATGCACGTTTTCTGCTGCTTCACCTCATTATTGCCATTTTAGGATCAGCAAAATAAATCTAATGATTTGCCGGTTGAGACCCCTTTCCTCGCTGTGTTCACCAAACACTCTTTACATCCAAAACAGAGTGATCGATCTCACAGCCAGAGCCTCCTGGCCAACTGCCAGCTTTTTTTCCTTTCTCCCCATCTCGTCTCCGCAGTGCTGGTTGCACCCTTCAGCAGCTGCTCCCCGTCTCGGGCTGCGTGCGACCCCATCCCTTCAGGACATTCCCCCTCCCACCCAGTATCTGTCAGGTTCTCAACATAGAAATAATCAGCTCTATTAATCCTTCCCTCTGTTGGTGCTTTCATCCGTCGGAACTCTTGTTGCCGTCTTCCTGCAGATGGCAGGGCAAGGGTGGTGTGGTTTGGCAAAATATATATATATATATATATATTTAGTGTTCTACAGTTCTCTTTCCCCTGGTTGTTTTTTTGGTGAGGCTTGGTATTAAAGTTGCTATCACAAGTTTTTAAGTCAAATTCTCACATCTTTACATTACAGTACCTGGCAGATTGGCCTAAAACCTTTGTTTCCTCTGGTAACAAGGTACTATGCTTTTTGAATAGTTGTTGTTTCACGGTATTCCCATGGGACAAACAGTTACATGGGGTCTGGCTGACCCTTGGAAAGGGTCCGTGCTCAGGGATGTGGCAGGCAGATAAGTACCATGGGCCTGTTGTGAAGAAGGAGCAGCTGTGGTGCCTCTGCCACTTAATTGGAAAGGAGATTTTTTTTTTTCATGCCTCGAGTTTCAGAAAGAAACAGCGCAGTGGTCGGCGAGCCGTGCTGGGGGGGAGTTGGGGAAGAGGGGGTGTGAGGGCAGGTGGTGGCATGACCACTGCAGCCACCAGCATCTTCCCAGGGACAGCCTGCATCACCAGAGCAGGAGGAAAACTGCATCCCTGTCACACGCCTGGACACCCCCCTGTGCCTCTGCTTCAGCTGCACGCTTCCAGCAATGGCTCTGCTATAGGCATGTCACAAGTAAACTGCTATTCTTCCCCCTGTCCCACCACCTGGTTTCCCATGTGTTAGGAGAGCAGCTACGTTTGATTTTGCTCTCAAAGATGCAGAATCACCTGGTTTCTAACAGGTCCACACAACAGGGCAGATAACTGAACTTTTCTGAGGCTGGGCTTTGTCCCCAAGCCAGTGTCACAGGCACCAGGCTACCCAGCTCCCAAACCAGTTCCTGCTGGGGTACTTGAACAGCCTGTAGCCTCATTTCATTCAAAGCTGGACCCTGGTATCTGTCTAGAAATCCACGTGTCTAAAAAAACAACAAAAAAAAGAGCTTTTTCTAGCTAAAACAATCTTTCTGGCAGCCTGAGCGGAGCCCCCACAGCAGCACAGCCCCGGGGCTGGGGAAAGCTGTGCTGGAGGGAGGACTGACCAGCAGACCAGACTCCTGGCATGGTCAGACATTCCTCCAGCAGCACCCAATTCCCTTCGTTTCCCGGTGCCCTTCTGTAAAATGACCTGCACAGTAAAGAAAAAGAGTTTCAGGATTTTCCTGATTTTCTGATGTCGTCTTACCTGGTTATTCTCGCACTGCAAATTCAGTCCTCGATCTCAGGGATGGCAGGACTGGAGCTCTTGGCAGGGTGAGGACATAACGTGCTGTTCAAGTAAGAAAGCAAGTAATTTTTATGCCAATTTCTCTAACGTTCTTCAAATCAGGAATAAAAAAATTGAGACGATTAGGCATTCTTCAAATTCCTCAAGCACAAATTACAAAACACTCATCTGCACCCTCCCTGTTGGGAAAAAGGGGTAAAAAGGCCCCAGGCTTCTTTTGCATTGAAGGAGACTCCTACAAAGTTGCTGTATGCTTCAACAAACAAGTCACCTTTCATTCACTGTGAAAAAAAAATATGAAAATGTGGTCATCTTGATGGTGGAGAAAATAAAAACTATTTTTGCTGTGCTGATTTCCAAGCTACCTGTTAGATAAAAGCTGCAGGAGGGTATTAGCTTTGCAGATACCCTTTATAGCTTGAGAGACTGGGAAGGGAACCTGCCTGAGGAATCTGCTCAGAGAAGGGCTGGTGGAAAAAAAAAAAAAAAAAAGTAGGAAATGATGAGGTTTTCATTTGCCTGGTATATGGAAGTGTCATACAGACACTTCATGTTCAGTTTTTTGCATCCACTTTCTGCTTTTCCTTGCAAGTTGGGCATCAGGTTTTGCTCTTCTAATCAGAGCCTCCCCTATTACCTGCTGGGACAGATTAATTTTCACCTAAAGGTTGTTTTCAACCCTGGGCTGCAATATTTGCTGGCCCCATCCACACAATCTGAAGTTTCTGTTTGCTGCTGAGGGCTGGCTCAGCTTGCAGACTCCTTGGTGTTGGCATGGAAGAGAGTTTCACAAGCAGACTTCTTCCTCCTCACTTTATTTAACATTACCCTCATCACTCCAGAAGCGAGGAAGGGAAGGTAACCGCTACCAGCGGGAGAGGAAATGGCTGGGGGTCGCTGGTGGGAGGTGAAGTGATATTTGTGCTGAGGAACCGAGGGAAATGTGGAGCCCTTGTGTCTGGGGAAGGAAAATATCCAGGAATGTCACGTTCCCTGTAATTACACTGCAGAGCAGCTCCCTCCCTGTTAATGTGCTGGCATTAGGGAAGGGCTCTGAGAGCCGAGTGGCTACCCAGGATAAGCAGCAGCCCATGTATCAAGCAGAAGGGGTAATAAATCAACAGGCTCCGTCTGATCACTCAGCAGATAAGCAAGAGAAGCTACTTAGGATGAAAAAACATCCCTGAGCAAGTAGATTTCCAGATCCATCTCAGACTTCGTCTGACAGGTCAGGAGAGGAGAGGCTGGGTTCTCATTTATATGCAGTGAAAAACAAGATTATATTTCCACTCTCCATTAGCTCCCTGCAAAGCAGAGTGCCATTTGGCCTGCCTGAAG
Organism: Falco cherrug; assembly: GCF_023634085.1. Taxonomy (NCBI): domain Eukaryota; kingdom Metazoa; phylum Chordata; class Aves; order Falconiformes; family Falconidae; genus Falco; species Falco cherrug. The sequence goes on along the minus strand of NC_073700.1, from coordinate 38,435,092 downwards.
CCAGCGCTAATTGCCGGTTTCCCAGAATCTGCCTGACTTCTGGGTGTCCAATTTAAGATGGCATGGCACAGCTTGATTTACAGATGACACGGCGCTCCCTGCATCCCTGGGAGCTGAAAGTCCCCATCACCTTCACTGTGAGGCAAAGGAAACCAAAAGTTATTTTCTCATGAGAAGTTTTGATGTGTCTTTCCTGCAACGCCAACATTTTGGCTCCTGACCTACCTGGAGGGAAGGGTACGGAGAGCAACCAGCAAAGGTGACAAGGAGGAAGAGTCAAAGTGGGCTTGGAAGGACACTACCCAGTTTGCCCTGTTTGATGAGGATCACCAAGCAAAGCACTGCTTTCCCAGGGGAGCAGTACAAGCCCTGCCCAGTGCAAGGGTGAAACAAGCCCTCCTGGGCAAGGTCCTTTTCTCCAGGCTCAGGTTTTGGCACAGCTACGTTAGTTAACTAACTGCAGTCACCATTTGAGCACCACCGTCAAAACTAGAGACACAAATAAGTGGAAATGAGAGCTCTTCCAGGATTATCCCAAATAGTCCTTACCTGTGGATGTGCCACCTTTGCCCAGTTTTCGCCCCAAGTGAGGCTTTCCATCCTCCCCTGTTGCTATCAGGGTGCTGCTTTCTGGGAGCAGCTGGTGGAATCGTGGAGGTCTGCACCCTCAGCCCCCACCATGCAGCCTCAGGTGGGCTTGGGGACCACTGCCACCAGAGAAGCCACATGATGGAGAGCCAGCATCAGGGCAGGAGGAGCCCTGCCGATAGCTCGATAGCTCCGGTGGGACAGGGATGGAGCCCTGTCCTCCAAAAAAGAAAGAGCTCAAAGGGAAATGCAGACATAAAATTAGCATTTAAACACTTAGCAGCTGCTTCAGGGCACAACCTTTTATGCTGCCAGGAGAAGAAACAGCCCGCTTAAAAACCTTTTGGATTTATCAAACTGCAGTGAAAGTTTTGAAGTGCTTCGAGCTGGCTTTGTCCTCTGTTCCCAGCTCTGCTAAACCCTCTGTTCCCTCTGTTAAACCACCGCCGGCTGAAAGAGCCGCGCCGGGGTCTGGGATAAACCAACCTTGGGGCTGAGCCAGGCCAGCAATTTTACATCCCTGTGCTGGCAGAAACCTGTGATCTCAGCAGCAGAATTAAGTGTTGCTCTGTTAAGAGGTGAGGGCAGCTGGTTTAAATCTAAAAATAGGTTTTTGACAAGGAATGTTTGGAGCGGAAGCGATGGAGAGGGTTCAGGCAGAGGATGGGGCACAGCCAGAGTGGTGCAAGGCAAAGTGAGAGATCACTGGGGTGGCACTGGGCACAGCAGGGGTAGCAGAATTTTTTCTTTTTGGTGGCTTTTAGGTACCTCACCTGCAGATGGGTGGGTGACAGTGCCCAGGGAGGGGCTGGCACTGCTGAGCCCTCCTGCAGGACCCTGGCTCTTGGCAAAGCCGAAGGGATGTCAGCACCCAGCTTCACTATCTGCCAGACCAAGCCAGGCACGACCGCAAGAGCAGCAGCAACAGCAGGGACATGCCTCACCTGGAACTAACCCCTTTCTTGTAACTACCTTTTTCTACTGCAAAAATACACTCAGCTGTGAAATTGAGCCTAGAGGAAGCTATTCCTTCTAGACAAATTCAGCATCGCTCCCAGCAGCTGCCTGCATTGCGGCTGTGTCACCCGCCTGTCTGGAGCATACGGCAGGTGTAAGGAAACCTTATAACCTCTCTGCTGTTGAAGCTAAAGCTATTGCACTGCAGATTTTATGGGATTTGGGGAATGATTATCCCACCTCAGTTAGCTAATGAGGATGTTTGGCTCCCTGGGAAAGAGTTAGATTGTTTTCTCTTCAGACTGGGTGTCGTCATCAGCCGTTAAGCTGTTGGAAGATCTCTGGTCACAACAGAAATTTCACAGTGAGAATGTCTGTACATCTTTATGAGCAGAGGTGATATGTACATCCAAAAATCTCACTTTACTGGAGCGTCAGAAAATACATCACGTTGCCAGTGAACCCAGGACCTGGCTCCAGGCTTCATTAACTAAAAGAGGAGTGAATACCCCTCAGAACTTAGCCCAAAGCCTGTTGAGTCGCAGGAGGATGGCCTCCAGGGTGGAAAAGCTGCAGAGCAGGAATCTGGGGTCATGCCTGCCTGCACCTCATCAGCAAGGGGTTTGCTAATCCCCCATCGCTACATATGAGTGCTCTGCTGTGCACAGCGCTCCTGAGCATCGTTCAGGCCCCTGGTGCTGGTGATGCCCAGCAGGAAGGAGCCCAGCCAGCACCCAAGTGCTAAAAATCTTAAATGGGGAAGCAAAACTCCTTGAAGACAGAAATTGCTGAGGCAGAAGGCATGGAGTCCATACTGCTGCTCCTGGAGAGCTTCCCTGCAGCAGCAGAAATGGAGCGAGTGGGGAAGGAGCAATAGCCAGGGACTACACAGCCTTGACTTTTTACAGCAATTAATTGGCCCCTCTATCATCAGAGGGAAAGTCACACACAAGCAACCTTGGCTAACGCATAAAAGTCCAAGGGGCTGTTTTCAGCGTGGCTCATGGCATCTATTGGTACATTTAGATACACTTTTCCTAAACCCCTACATTTTTGTAAGGATTTTGTGCACACACAGGAATCCAACACCAGAAAGAGCCCAGAACAACAGCGCGTGCCAAGCTGCCTGGGCTTTTCATGTTTGAGCCTCAAAGGAGAGCTGCATTTGAGCAGAGGAGTCAGCTCCCTGCAAACAGCAAGAGAAGCAAAGAGCTGCTCCACTAACCCCAGTCTCAGATCTGCCCACTCCACCAGCTACTTCGGAAGCTCATGCAGTAACGCATGGAAGGAACTGTTAAGAAACCAGCAAGTTGCTTTCTTACTTCATTTTCCCCAAAGCAAGGAGAAGGAGGGAGTTTTCCCAGCAAGTTCAAGTTAAACAGCCCAGCGTGCCACGATACAGCACCGTGCCCAGCAGGCTAGAGCATCCCGAACTTGAGGGCTGGGGGCAATTCCCACCAAACACTGGAGGAGATGCATCCTGACATCTCCTCTGGTTAGCTGGGCTTCCAGGGTCCATCAGTCTCACCTCAGGTGACCTGCCCCATGACATAGCACAGCATTTACTGGCTCAGTGCCTCTGTTTCCCCAGCTATAAGCTATGTTACATATCACAAGCAGGGTTAGCAGCCTTGTGATAGTTTTTTTTGAAGCCCTTTCAGATCTGCTGGCAATACAGAAAAGCAGAGCATGCCTCTCACCCGGCAGGTCCAAGTGACTTCAACGCTTTACTGGGCATAACAGTCATGCAGATTACAGTCCTGGGTAAAAATATGTTTTCTTCCATCATAGAACACCATAAGGTGGCAAGCAGCTAACATCAGTGACAGCTGGAAGGCTAGGAAGGACTCAGAACACATTGCAAGACAAGGCAGCTTCTTAAACCCCTACTTATTTGTCTCTGTTTTGCAAAATAGGATGTCAAAGCTATAGAAAACACCTCTGTCCTCAAAACAGCTGAGGGTCAGCAGCACTTTTGGGGCATGCACAGGTTACCCAGCCACAGCAGCCCATGCAGCATGCCCACCTTCACTCCTCTGCTTACACAGGGGGCTTCAGAACCCCCGCCCAGGCTGGGGGGAGCCAGGCAGCAGCCACCCATGGATCTTCACAGGCAGGACCAAGCCACAGCAAAGGCATTTTGGCGAGGAATAAAAGAGATCTTCCAGGCTGCCCAGCCTCCCCTTGAACATTTTGGAAAACAATCTAACTCCTCCTGACTCTGCCCTGACAAAGCACTGCTCTCCCCCTGCGGAGCCTGTAAATAGTCAATGGGACGCTCTGATGAAGATGCCCTTGAGAGATTACACCTGGGGTTAGCCCAGACCCTGCCCAGTTTAACAGCAATTAGGCTAAATGATGTTAAGTAGCAGTTTCACCTGGAGCAGGGTGGGAAAGGATGGAGGTTGAAGACACAGGTCATTGCTATGACCAGGCCCCATGGTAGCTGCAGGGGACAGTCCCTGCCAGAGCCACCACTGCAAGCAGCACAGCTCTGTCTTTGCTGAGCAGCCATACCCTGTCCACAGGGCATGGAGGGAGGCCATGCCTGTGTCCCAAGGATGACAAAAATACTGCCCCTTGCTCAAAGAGGGGGACAAAGGGATTTTTTTGCCAAAGGGATTTTTCCAAAGTCACCTTCAGGGCTCTGTTTTACCTTTGGAAAGTCATCTGTATGTCCACCCCAGGGCTGTGGATGCAGCTGGGTGCAAAGCAAAGCAGAGTTCCATCCCCATGTACATCACACCCATGCAGGAAGGTGGCCAGCACCCTTATTTCCACACCGGTGGGTGAGAAGGACATGCTGCTCCCCCTGGATGTGGCTACACTGCCAGTCTGGCCAGGAAGAGAAGACAGGCAAGAGACAGATCAGGCACAGTTCTGCTTAAACAGGTGGTAATAGAAGAAGTTGCAACCAGGCGAAAAGGCAATAAAATATGCAGCCTCTTATCTGCTCCTCGAATTCCTGATGCCGGGGGTATATCGGCCCTGACATGGAATATGGATGCTGCGCTGCCTGCCAAGGCTTTACATATGGAAGAGGGCAAGCTGTGCCCTTCAGCAGAGGACAGGTACAAAGAGTCCAGCTCCAGGGCAGGATGTGAATATAGATGATTTTCAGCAAAGTTCTTGATCTTATCGTTTAAGCCTTCCTGCTTGGAGGCAAGGAACACGATGAAAGCTAAGGAGGCTTGGTCAGCTTTGAATCCAGACCTGGCAGCCCGTGCACCCGGGGGCTCACCGGAAGGACGGCATCTGCGGAGGGTTTCTCTGAGTAACTGCTAAATTCAATAGTGCCTTTATGAGCTGGGAACAGTCATTTGTCACAGGCACGTGGCAGCACTGCGCTGAAATGCTGGCTTGGAAATGACCTTTGCTGTGAAACCGTGGATGGAGTGGGATCCCTGGGCTGTCATCGCCCAAGGGGATGGAAATGGGATGCTCCCATCATGCAAATGCTGTGCAAAACTCCGAGCTCTGAGCTCTGGGTCTTGTACAACCCCTCCAAGGTGCTGGGCCGCAGCACCTTCCAAGGCATCTCTTCCTTCTCTACTCAAAAGAGCATCTCTCTCTGTCCTTCCAAAGTTCTTTGTCCCCCAGTATCTCTCGAAACCAGCATTTATCAGGAACAAATGTCCAAGCAGCTGATTCTCTACAAAATCCCCTAACTGCTCTTAAATGGGTGGGATGGCAGTGGTGTTTGCCTGATTTCTGGCTATAGGCAGGTTGACATGTTACCAATCTCTTTGTAATCATGTCCTAACAAAAACCATAACCATCAGGCAAATGCTCAAGCATATAATATAGTATTAAGTGTTACATTTCTCACAGTCTTTGCAGGAATAAGCCCCAAAGTAGCGAATCTCCCGGAGCTGAGGTGCCATGGTCCAGCCCCGTGGCAATGCCCTCGCTGCTGGAGTGACTCGATGTCTCCCAGAAGGTATTTAAGCTGTTGCTCTGTATCAGAGGTCAAACTCAGCCCAAAACACTGCCCTGCAGGAAGAGGAAGCACTTTGCAGCTGGGCAAAGCCTGGGATCATTTCTCTCCTGCATCAGAGATGTTCAAGCAAGAAACAGCTTTTGCTCAGTTACAGGCTGAAGCTTCCAAAAAGAGCAAACCCCAGGGCAAGCAGCTCCACACTGGTGGGGGTCTGCCTCTCCATCTCATCGGGCTGCACTTTTGCAGCTATCTTTAATAGCACCATCTGCTGATATTAAAAATACTTTGCTCTTTAGCACATACGAAAGCTTTTGGTGCACCTGAGCTTCCAGCAGCTTCCCAAGTCCAGCAGCAAGTGGTGCAGAATTGATCAGCTGCGATGAGTACTGTCTCTCCTCGTGTGGTTTCAGGGGCATTCACATGCTGCTGAATTTCTCTACCTGGTAACAGTCCGGCAGGCTTTTCTGAGAAGTTCACTGAATAATTGGAAGCCAGGATGTGTTGATTAGCATTTCTGTTCTGCAAATTGCTTCTGTATGGGAAGCAAAGCAGCATGATTATCAAAGGCTACAACAATACACATGTATGAATTTCCCTGCCAATAACAGCTAAATAAAATGACACCTGTTTTCAGGACGTGTTTCTGCTGGCAAGCAGGGTGACAGTCCTTGGAGAAAGAGCCTTAGCCCTGCATGGTTGTCTGGTTCAGCATCTAGCCCGTGGTGACACTGATGGAGGATGCTGGAGGATGCTCTCCCCTTCCTGAGCACCCCTGCAGCTCTCAGGTTGCCCAAGAGGCACCAACACCTTGTCTCCTCGGTGAAAGCCATGCAGCATAGCCAGCATCCCAAACCCCCCCGCAGCGTGTCAGCAGCTGTTGGAGAGCAGGATAGCGGTGGTCTTGCAGGGTCTTACCCATTGCACAAGGGATTGGGAAGGTGTTTCAAACTGCTGCCTGTCTTGCAGAGCTGCTGGGGCCTGGCCAAGCGCAGAGCGAGGTGCTGGAATGGCCATCACATGCTGATGGGCTGCCAGGACCACAGCCAAGAGGAGGATGTGGATGCACATGGTCTGACTGCAAAACCGCCGATGGGAAATGCCCGTGCATCTCCCCCAGATGCAGGACAGCAGTGAGGGGTTGTCCCTGGGCAGGGGTGGGGGACATGGCTGTCCTGAGGGTGGGCACATCAGCCCTAGGGGATGGAGTGCCAGGCTCCAGCACCACATCCATCCCAGCGATGCCTGGACTTGGGCGCTGTCCCAGCCACTCTCCCCATGCCTACAACTGGCTCTGCAGCACCCCACAGGTCAGGATCCAGCCCCGGCTGAGCCACAAGAACTGCAGTCGCTATAGAGACCCTGCCTGAGATGCATCAATATGGAGAGGAACAGCCTGTTCCTCACGTCCCTAATTCAAAGAACGGGTGAGCAAATCCCCTCCAGATGGGCCCTCCATCATGGTGCGGTCCCTGCCGACCCTGCAGAGTCCTTTGGGCTCTGCAGGGTCAGTGGGGACCATGCTGGGCAACGATGCCAGGAGATTTGTTGTCCCTTTTCAGGGAATCACAGCTCCAGCTCCCCCACCTGCATGCTGGAGCTCTGGGCTGTCCTCCAAATTCAGCATTGCTATGGTATGAGCCCACCCCAAGCTCCTGCTGGCATTAGATGGGTTCACGCAGGGAGGTCTGTGGGGCAAATCCATAGGGTGCCCAGGTCTGGGGAGGGGGACGTGATTGCAAGCACCTTCCATAGGTGCCCCAGGACCATGTTATGGTTGCATGGGGCAGGATGCGACCCTGGGAAAGCCAACACCAGCTCTGGCCCCATGGCACGGTGATGTATAGGAGCAGTGGAGGAGCTCCTCACACAATTCCCCCCTTGTGACAGGACTCTTTATCCCTTCAGGAGACCTCGTACAGGAGCTTTCTGACCTCTGAGCATCCTCCTTGCTCCACATCCATTTGCAGAGGCTGGCGCACAGCAGCTGAGATGCTGTGTCCCCACTTTCCCCATCCACACCAAAGCCACCACGTGGCAATGCCAGCCCATAGAGAGAGGCACAGCCAGGGCGTCCAGCCACAGCCCGGTGTGCGATGCCCGCTGCCTGCCTGGGGGGAACAGGTAGGACGAGAGGTGGAGGAGAAGGAGGAGAATCAGTTCTTTACCTGGAGTGACAAGCAGCTGGGGGGGGCATGAGCCAGGCTGCGAGCGGCAGTGAGACAGCAGCTACCCGGGGTGGGGGGAGCCGGGGAGACCATCTGGAGCCTGGTCTGCAAAATGAGCAGCTGAGCTCCAGTGAGTCACGCCCTGCTGCCGATGATGATGCCGGCAGTGGGATGTGGGGGGGGGTGGAATCACAGAAGAAAAGCAGAGTTTAAGTGCCACCAAGTGCAAGGAGCACCCCTGGCAAGGCAGTATGGGTAGGATCGGTCAGGGCTCGGGTCCTCATCCTCTTTCTTCCCACAGGTGATGCAGACGGTTCGAAGTCACCCAGCAAAGTTGCTTTACAGCAAAAAAGCACATCATGGGCTCATGGACCCCCAGCACGAGCCCTGCCTGCTCTGGGAGGACACTGTCCCCGGCAAGCACAGCAGCAGCAGCATCCCTGCTGAATGGGTCTGCTGGCCTGGGCACAGGGCAGTTGGGGGCTCGGCCAGGGGTGTCACCCCGGCAGCAGCAGGACAGGTTTGGGCTGTGCCACAGCCGAGCCGAGGATGTGTCCACTGCACACCCAGGCACACGGGCTTGCTCCCACAGGAGAACTGGCACCAGGCGCTTGTGAGTTACGTGCTTTCCTCACACAGAGGCTGCTCAAAACCTGCCAGAAAACCGATTTATTCCCCCAGCCTCCCCCTGGAAATGCCCAAGAGGTGCATTCCCTGCCTGCACCTAGTGAGCATCTTCCTTCCCAGTGTCTGCCCCTCGCCCCTTGCCCCAGTGGTGGGGACCCTCGGTGGTGTCTGAGCTTTGGCTCCCAGCTCCACCATGCTGGAAGGTGGGAGGGCAGCCAGTGCCGAGCCCAACAGCGGCTTTGCAGGGGAGATACAGCCCAGCATCACCCCAGCACCTGCCTCCCAGCATGAGCCTGTGCCACGGAGAGCACACCAGTGCCTGGCTGGGGTGCAGACACCCACACCGCTCTGGCGCACCCTGGAGACCCCCCAAGGGTGGGTGAAGGACCACAGGAGCTCACGGCTGTTTTCCAGCTCAGCTTCCCAGGCGGGAGGAGCTGGAAGGACTTGCTCCCCACGTACGAGGCCAGAGCCTCATACCGCCGTGATGCTTGGAGGCGAGCAAGGGTCCAACTCACCCTCAAACACTGTCCCCCGGCTTACCTCCCCTCCCTTTCTAGGGCTCTGGGACCCTGCAGATGGCCCGAGCCCCCAGCATAAGGGAGCCTCAGTGTGGGCACATCTGGCCAAAGGCCACCCCTTAAATCTCAAGCCCATTAGTTTTAGTTTCCATCTGTATGTGAGCAGACACAAAAGCGCTATCATCTGCTGATAAGCAAACACAGGGGGTAGAGAGGCCCCGGCATCATCGTGTGTGGAGAAGGGCACCCAAGGGCTTGGCTTCCCCAGCCCAGCCACCCGTTACCACCGGCTGCTCCGTCACGTGTCATTTTTCATTTGGAATAACCGGACACTCACTAGAGCAACACATGCAACTCCTCATCCATCCGAATCACTGTATCTGCTCCAAGCCTACTGGAATCATTAGAGGGCAAACATCATATTTTTGCAAAAGAATTGCAGTTTCTGATGCATTCCGTTTTAGGGTGTAAACCCAGCCGGGCCAGCACCGGCTTCCCGGCACACAGTGGCTCCAAGCCACACTAGATGGGAGGTGGGAGTCTGGAGGGGCTCTGCTGGCCTGCGGAGGGTCCCCAGGGGCTTTCCAGGGGGGGCTCAGCCATCCTTTAAACCTCCTCCGCCTGCTCCACCGATAGGAACCCCCTTCACCCGCCCTTCCTCAGGCTGGTGGGTCAGCACAGCTCCCCTCCCCCCCCCCGCTGTGAGGACCTGGGGCAGCTGGGGAGGCAGCATGACCAGGGCCACCGGGCTTGTCCCATGGCTTGTCCCTGCCCTTCTGGTTTCCCCACTGCTGGGGCTGCATGATGGAACTCCAGTCATGGGCTGTGTCCCTGTGCCCCATCCAGCATTGTCCTCAGGGGAGGGTGGCCCCCAGATGCCCACGCTGCCTGGTGAGGGGCTGCCACCATGCCGGCACCCCACAGCATCCAGCCCAGGGGACAGTCATCAGGGTGCCAAACCTGGAAAGTGAAGGATGCCAGAGACTCTCCCTAGGGCTGTGGAGGCAGGTGGGGGGGCCCTCTGGGGGACACCGAGGGGGTCTGGACCCATGTTCCTATCCCTGTGACCCACAGTTTGAGGACTGGACACCCATCCCCATCCTTGTGTCACCCAGCCAGGGACCCCCAGCAGGGCTGGACTCAGACCCCGTCCCCATTTGACACAGCCAGGGACCCCTGGTGGAGCTGGACCTGGACCCCCCTCATCCCAGTGTGACCCAGCCGGGGGTCCCCGCGGGGGCCGTGCCGGAGCTCGGCGGGGGGCGGGGAGCAGCCGTGCCCGGGACCCGCCGGGGCGGCCCGAGCCCCGGGAGGCGGTGCCGCCCCTCCAAGCCCCCCCGTCGGGGCACGGCGCTGGCGGGAGGCGGCCGCGCCGCAGAAACCGCTCGCTCTCCGCCGCGCTCACGTCGCGGAGCCGGGGCTGCCGGTGGTACCGGGGCTGCCGGTCGTGCCGAGGCTGCCGGTCGTGCCGGTGGTACCGGCGGTGCCGGGGCTGCGGGGCCGTCGCCGCGCAAGGTAAGCGGGCGGGGGGCGCGGGCGGCAGAGCCCGGGCGGAGCGGGACCGCTGCGGGCACCGAGCAGCCGGGGAGCCCCGGGGGGGCCGGCACCGAGGGGGGCCATGCTGGGACGGGGAGCACGGGTGGGCACAGCCCGGGGCGGGGCATGCTGGGGCCGTCCAACCTGGAGCGATGTGGAGCCCCGGGGGTCCCTGGGTTGAGGCTGTCGGTGCTGGCCGGGGACCCCCGGGGGACTGTGTGGGGCGGGGGGCTGTGCAGGCAGTCTCTGCCGGCAGGAACGGGGCTGGGAGGGGGATGGGGCACAGGGGATGGGGGGGGTCCCATCCTGGCTGGTGGGCAGCAGGGCGAGGGGAGGCACAGCAGGTCCCAGGGGAGCCCCCGGAGATCCCTTCGCCTTCCCCTGGGCTTGTCCCTGCGGCCCTGGCCCCTTCCCGGGGCTGACTGGCAACAGGCCACCCGTGGGGTGCCAGCCGCCTGCCGGGTTCAGCAGCGGGGGCACCGGGGCTGTCACATCGGTTACCGGGATGGCTTTTGCTTTCCTCCCACTTCAGCATCGCGGCCGCCTGGCTTGCCAGCCGCTGGAGCGGGAGCTGGCAAGGCTTGGCCGAGAGGTGTGATCTAGTGCTCCTGCCTGATGCTCCCTGAGGTTTTGGCTCCGGCGGGGCAGTGACGGGGCTGTGGCAGCCCAGGACGTGCTGCGGCTGCCCCTCACACCCTGCTTCTCTGCTGCCTCAGCGAGTTCCTCTCCTCATCCGCACGGATGCGGGTGATGGGCAGAGCTGTCCTCAGTCCTCCGCCTCTCACCCAGGATCCGGATCCTCAGCTCAGCCCAAGGCGCATTCCGGTGCTGGGAGCAGTGGCCACGGGCCGGTGAGGGCAGCCATGAGGGACATGCCCAGGTCTGGCTACCAGCGGAGCCTTGTCCATCTCACCTGGATGTACCTGTTCTCCTCCATGCCAGTAAGGAGCAAGCTGGGGCTGGCCCATGGGGCAGCAGGATTGGCGCTGCTGGGCTTTGACCCACTGAGAGCAGGCTCAGTCTGGGCGTCATCGCATGGTGCTGCCCAGGCTGAGGGTGCTGGCACGTGGCAGTGTGGTGGGGGGCTGCAGGCAGCCGGCTGGGGGGCTGCCATGGTGGGGCAGGCAGGCCAGTGGGCAGCCGGCCCCAGGCTCTGACCTGGCTCTGGACTTGCAGCATGGTGGGGCCAGGGTGCTGGAGAAGACCTTCGAGGAGTGGATGCGGTACCGTGATGAGTGCTTGAGGAGGATGGCGAGCGAGCCCTACCCAGCAGGTACGGGGCTGTGCCCTGTCTCAGGGTCAGATGTGGGCGCACGTGGATCTAGGCGACAGCCAGGGCTGGGACCAGCTTTTGTCCCTCCTCCAGCATCTTCTGTATCAGTCACCTACAGAGGGATGAGTGTCTCCCCGACGCATATGCAATGCCCAGGGCTGGGATGCCCCAGGGGGCTGAGGCTGGTGGGGGGCACCAGGGCCCCGTTCAGGGTGATGCTGGCCATGGGCTGAGGTGGTGGGGCTGGACGTGGCTGTGCCACCAGTGTCTGACTGTCGGCTTTCCCCCCTCCTCGCTGCCGTTGGAAGGGCTCTTCTGCAACCGGACCTTTGACATGTACGCCTGCTGGCCCGACGGGAGCCCTGGCACCTTTGTCAACGTCTCCTGCCCCTTCTACCTGCCCTGGTTCGAGAAAGGTGACGATGGCCCTCTGCCACCCTGCAGCTGGGAGCCAGGGCTGAGCCACCGGGGGGAAAGAGGCTGTTGGGGTTTCCCCTCCTGCCCACTGCCAGGGGGAGTGGGACCCCTGAGCAGACCCGGGGCTAAGGGGACCCGTGGGGCACGGAGCAGAGCCAGCTCGTGCCCCGCTCACACCTGCCCTAGAGAAGAGGGTCTTTGGGGTTGAGCGGAGTCCAACCCGTTGTGCCGGGAGAGGGGTTTGGGGGAGCCTGCGGGGAACACGCTGGTGCTTTGTGCCTGCAGTGAAGCACGGGCTGGTGAGCCGCCGGTGCGGTGCTGACGGGCAGTGGGTGACAGTGAACGGCAGCCAGCCCTGGCGGGACTACTCGCAGTGTGAGGAGGAGATGGAGTCCACTGTCGAGGAGGTGGGATGCCCCGGCCTGGCTGCAGGGCAGGGATGGGCAGGGGCACCCCGGTCACACAGGTGGGTGCTGCTCACCTGGGCTCACCAGTGTGGTGCTTGCCTGCAGGAGGGTGCCCACCAGCTGATGGTGAGCTTCAAGGTGCTCTACACCGTGGGGTACTCGCTGTCGCTCCTGACACTCATCTCTGCCCTGCTCGTCCTCACTGTCTTCAGGTAGGAGAGCCATGGGGACACGGTCCTGCCCCTCATCCTTCCCAGCTGGTGATGGCCAAGCTGAGGGGTGTCCCCACCACCCACCCAGACCCCTGACACTTTTGTTCTTGGCAGAAAGCTCCGCTGCACCAGGAACTACATTCATGCCAACCTCTTTGCCTCCTTCGGGCTGCGGGCGACCTCGGTGATGGTGAAGGACGCACTGTTGGAGAAGCGCTGGGGCATGGAGGTGTTGCAGGTGGCTGACTGGGAGGCTCTGCTGAGCCATGAGGCAAGTGCTGCCCCGTGGGGGGCCCTGCTCGATGGCTGCAATCAGCACGGGGACCCTCGGCTGGGGAGGGGTGCGCAGCTGGGTGCTGATGCCCGTGCAGCCCCAGGCACCCAGTGGACAAGCTCTTGGGCTGCCTGTGCTGCCCATGCACCCACTGGGTGAGCTCTTGGGATGCCTGTGCACCTGGTGGGCAAGCTCTTGGGGTGCTTGTGCTGCCCATGCACCCAGTGGACAAGTTCTTGGGGTGCTTGTGCAGCACCATATGCTTGGGGTGCCCGTGCACCCTCTGCTTGAGCTCTCGGGGGGACCCATACCCCCGTGGGCACGCTGCCAGCCACACAGCAGGTCTCCTCTCGCAGGCGGCACTGGGGTGCCGGGCGGCGCAGGTGCTGATGCAGTACTGCATCCTGGCCAACCACTACTGGTTCCTGGTGGAAGCCATCTACCTCTACAAGCTGCTTATTGGGGCCGTCTTCTCCGAGAAGAATTACTACAGGCTCTACCTCTACCTGGGCTGGGGTAGGGGCCACCCGGGGGTGCGGTGGGGCTGGGAATGGTACCTGGTGTCGGTGAGCACCATGGCCTAAACCGGCCCCAGGAGGGTGCGGGATGGGGGCTCTGCTGACCCCGGGTGTCCCCACGGTGTCCCTTGCCCTGGGGCCGGTTTCTCCGCTCAGGCGGGTGCTTGGTTTTACAGGGTTTGCTGTGTGACTTGCAGGGACCCCCGTGGTGTTCGTGGTGCCCTGGATGGCTGCCAAGTACCTGAAGGAGAACGTGGAGTGAGTGGGGAGGGACGGGTGTCCCACTGGGATGCTCAGCTCCACGCTGTGGTTCCGGTTTGGCTGGGGTGCGGGACGGAGACTGCTGTGGGTCCCTGACCCACCTCGCCGGGGCTGGCACGCTCTTGGCCTTATCCTGCACCCCCTGGCACAGCATGATGGTGCTGCTCTCCATGTCTCCCTGGGCAGGTGCTGGGCACTGAATGAGAACATGGCTTACTGGTGGATCATTCGCATCCCCATCCTGCTCGCCTCCCTGGTAGGGGGACACGCACCAGCCCCAATGCCCTTTCAGAGGACTCCTGGTTCTGGGGGCAGGTGGGGGGTGGGCAACGACCCCAGGGCAGCTCCCAGCAGAGCCCAGGAGGGAGGTGTGGGCCTCGGAGACATCACGCTAAATGCACATGGGGTGGTCTTTTTGCAGGAGCAGCTCGCTAACCCCCAGGCTGTGGGGCTTTGTGCAGGGGGGGCTGTGCTGAGCCCCAGGAAAGGGAGCTGTGGGTGGCCCCTGTTGCTTCCTAGCCGGGATTTTGGGATAGCGGGAGGGGAGGAAGGGTGGCTCTGGGACCCAGCAGTGTTAGGCTGCAGCAGCCTTGGCTGTACAGGGTGGGTGTCATCCCCTGTGGCCCCTAAGGGTGGGGTGAGGGGTGGGTGTGCTGGGCTACGTGTGCCCCTGCACTGTCTCCCCCCGCAGATCAACCTGCTGATCTTCATGCGGATCCTCAAGGTGATCCTGGCCAAGCTCCGTGCCAACCAGAAGGGCTACGCAGACTACAAGCTGCGGTGAGCCGGGAGGGAGGGGGTGCCTGGTTGTGGGATCCTCCCTGGGCTGGGGGCTACGCCACCTCCCCCTGCTCCCCCAGCCTGCATAACATCAAACAACCACCCTGAGATTAACTAAGAGCTGGTCCCTGCCTGCACCTGTGCCCCAGCCTTTTAGTACCTGCTGCCGGAGGGGTCCCCTTGTACTTTTTCAGGCTGGCCAAAGCCACGCTCACCCTCATCCCCCTCTTTGGGATCCACGAGGTGGTCTTCATCTTTGCCACCGACGAGCAAACCACGGGCATCCTGCGCTACATCAAGGTGTTCTTCACCCTCTTCCTCAACTCCTTCCAGGTGAGGCAGGAGCACGATGTCCTTGCTCTGCCCTGGGTGCACCATGGAGCAAGAGTTGGGGGGGGGGGGGGGTCCCTCTGCCAGCTCGCTCTCCCCATGGCACCTCAGCCTGTGGCAGGGCTCAGGGAGGGGACACAGGCTCTCCCACCCCCAGCCCTGCTGTTGGGTGCGTGATGGTGCCTCCTGTGCTCTCTGAGGCAGTGGTGGCAGGGGGACCTTGGCCCCCAAACCACCCAGAAATGGCCTTGGGGACACTCAGCCCATGCCAGCCCATGGAGAGGGGGTGGCAGTGGGGGCTCACTGCCCTGCTCTCCCCCCCAGGGCTTCCTGGTGGCCGTGCTGTACTGCTTCGCCAACAAGGAGGTATGTACCTGCCGCAGCTTCTCCTGTCTTGGCTGGTCGCTTTCCCATCCCACCCCTCACCTGCTGGCTCGGGGGGGGGGGGGGGGGGGGGGGGGCACGGCCAGGGGAGAGCCCCCACTCTCTCCCCTCTGTGGCAGGTGAAGTCAGAGATGAAGAAGAAGTGGCAGCTCTGGAAGCTCGACCACCCGGAGCTCTGCTGTGCCCAGTGATGCGGCAGCTGGCCCCGCAGAGCCAGGGAGAGGGGCTGCCGGCCACGGCGGGTGCAGGGGCCCGGCTGGAGAGTGAGGGGCTGGCCGGGAGCCGTGCTGCAGCAGCACCCACCCAGGATGGCCAGGATGGGACCGGTGTCGTGTCTGGGTTGTGCCGCACCCAAGAGCGCCGGAGCTGCTGGAGGGGATCCCCCTGCTGCGGGCCGGGGGGGAGGCAGGCACCCTGGGCTCTCACCTGACATCGCTGCCCCTAGGAAGAGCCTCACCCTGCTTGGGGTCGGTGAGCTGTGTGGGGAGACGTGCCTGCTGCCTTCCACGGCTGCCTGAGCTACCTGTACACCATCAGCTACCTCTGCTGGCACCCACCAGACACACGCGTGGAAACCCCCTTCCCATCCGCACCAGCCTGGGCACCTGAGGAAGGGGATCATGGCGAGAGGGAGCCTGGCCATCAGCAGGGGGCAAGCAGCAGGGAACGGGAGATGCTGCTCAGCCAGGCGCTGCTGCCCAGATGAACACACACCTCCTGCTGCACCCTGGGCTGTGCCAGCACAGCTCCGATCCAGGACATTACCTCCTTGCCCTAAGCAAGGACCATCTCACCAACACCCCGAGAGCTCCCAGACATCCATCCCAGCATCATCCTGCAAAGCTCTTCATAGCGAGGTGCTGCTTCTGCACCTTCTCACCACGTTCTTCACTGGTGCAGAGCCTGGCATTAGTGCCTGCCTCCCTCCTCGCTCTCCAGCTGCAGAAGACACCAAGTTTCCTCCTCTCTGCAGCAGCAGATCCTCCAGCCCCTCGCTCGCAGCGAGCAGCACCAAGGCAGCAGGCATGCATGTAGCTTCCCACAGTGCTTGAGCACCTACTGCTGTGTTTACCCTACGTGGTAGGGGCAGCACCGCTTCTCCTTTGGCGGCAGGGGAAAAACAAGGAGAGTGAAGGACCTGAGAGCATCAGCTCGCTGGGAGCTGAGCCCAACCTCCCCTCTCCCAGGCCCAGCCAGGTCCCTCTTTGTGGCTGGAAGAGCTGTGAACTCTGGGGCAGGAGCCAGGAATCATTTTGGCAGAGGGCTGGGCGTTTCTGGGCCCAGCCATGGTTCAAGATGTTTGTTTTCCAGTAGGGTGCCAACACATCAGCTGCCCCCCCTCACCACGCAGCTGGACAAACCCTAGGAAGGCCAGGAACTCCTACGCCTCTGCAAGCAAAGCACCTGAGCCTGCGTGAACACTTCCGTTCACACATGGCTGGTGCATCTGGTTTACAGCTTCTTTCCCAGTGCTCTCCTGCAAGAGCTGGGAGCAGCAGATACCATAGCCCCCTCGCTGTTACCTTCAGCAGCGAGGCAGATGCTGCAGAGCCCACTGTCCCTACGCTGCAATGCTTTACCTTGTGAAAGGGCCACCCTGGAAGCAGAAAGCAGCTCTTACTCTCCACCACATGCAAGTGGACACAGGTGGTTCTCCACCTCCCTCTGCTTACCGGGAGCCTGGTGTAGTTGCAGCACCTCAAGGAGGGTTGCCTTGAGCACGGAAAGACACTGTGCCAAGCTCAGCTGCAGCAGGGTTCAAGGCTGGAGTGTCATACAGGAGTTTTCCTGGACTGATGCAACCCCTGTGAGGCCATTTTACACATTAACTCTCTTTTCAGATGTAAATAAACATTTATTTTTCAGCAAGCAGAGCATGCTGCTTCTGTCTGCTCCGAGGGAGGCGAACAGCTCTTGGGTACTGAGGTAAATTCATCTAACGTCTACACAAGGGCACTGATTTGCACTGAAGCTCACCCCCCCCCCAGTTATGGGGGCATTAAACAAGCAGCCAGAGCCCCTGGCTCAAGGTAGCACTGTGCTCCCCTCCCTGGGATTCCATTACAGGTTACTCAAGGAGAACAGTAGCCAAATAAAACAATATAATGGGGATGAATAACACAAAGAGTGACACAAATCACACACCAGCTGTGGTACCAGCAGAGCCATTGCCTGCAGACCAAGGAAGCGGGTAGCTTCTCCTGGTGAGAAGCTGGGATTGCTGTCTGGATGCTCCTTTGCTCTGTACTGGGTACCGCAGGCTCCAGCAACCTAGCACCCATGGGTGCACTGCCTCGGGAGGAGAAAGCTGGCCCTCTTCTTGAGATCTAAGCTAGCCTCCCTGCTGAGCACTGGCCCCTGGGCTTCCAGGCACCCCGAAATGCTGCTGTGTGCAGAACTGAGCTGAGAACAGACACATTAACAGTTCTCAACACCAAGAACCTTGAAGCCCAGCATGAAAGGGGAGCTGTGCCTGGTTCTCTTCTGGCAGGCTCAGAACTGCCTATGGAGACAGAAAGCCCTGGCTGCACACTGGCCGGCTGTAGGACACAAGGAATCAAGAGCAGCTCTGCTCCACTCTTATCAGTCCAAACCCCCACTCAGCTTAATTTGTGTTGAGATACAGCAAGAGCTTTAGTTTTGACCAGAAAGAGGTTTCCATGTTGCCCTATTTAGAGCTTTCCGTGATGGCTGCTGCATGGTGGCCTAGGGCCTGCCTGTCTCAGGGCCAGAGCAGAAGTTTAGAAGGTTTAGAGGTTTAGAAGAACAGTCACACCAACAGCTCCCAACTGCCTCAGCACAGAGCTGGGCACATCAGTACTTCATGCCAAGGGGAAAATATCAGCATGCAACTCAACAGGGCCTCAACTCATTTCTGAATTACTGCAGAGACAACTTCTGCCATGCAGCTGGGACCTTGTGGGGGCAAAAGTGGCAACCCCCAGCTAGGAAAGAAAGAGCTGAGGCCTCAGAAGAGCACACAGTTAATTACCTATGCTATTCCTCTGCAACTCCAGCACTGCCAGGTCACATGAATCCCTGCATCACCTACCCAGTTAGTGCTGCAAGGATGTCACCTCCAAGAGGAGCCAGGCAGGGCAGAGAAGCCATGGATCAGACGCCTCAGCACCTGGGAGAAGCTGGCAAATACTGTAGGTTTTCCAGTTGTCCTGAAATAAATTAGTGATGTTTTCATGATTCTACTACACCAGCTCCCTCCAGAGAAACCCACACAGCAGAAACAGGTTTTCAGTTTTTATTATTTTATCCAAGTCAGCAAATACTATTTTATCTGGACAGCTTGCCTTAGGGTAGCACCGGACTCCCTGCTGCCTGCACAGCCACCCTTTCAGCAACAAATGCTGCTTTAAGTGCTCCATTTAAGGCATTGCCTCAGGGAAACACTATTTATAGAAAGCCCCTCCCTGGTGTCCCCTTTGGGCTCCTCCAGCACCCTTTTAAGCCTTTACATCCGGGCTCCTGCAGCACATCTTCTGTGGGGCTCTCCTTATAATACACCACAGCATCTCTCAGCTATGCCTTTTCCCAGGCCCTCAAGCATTACAGTCTATAGGATGTACCACTTTACCCTGCAGAAAAGCCTTTTCTTCAACCCTGCGACCTAGCAAAGCCAGCCCTGCCCGAGACTGTGTAGTCTCTGCTTCCAACCATCCGCTTTCCTGCGCACAGCCTACTCAGCTCTGAAGGCATTGCTGAGCCAGGGCTTCCCTCGCTCTCCACATGCTCCCAGGCCCTTTCACTTGGTTTTTGGGGTTGGGTGGGTTTTGTTTTTTTTTTTTCTTCTATGAAAACTTCTCTCCTTGCCCCACAGACACCTTGCCTTAAATTCCAGTCTGGCTTGCCAAGGCACACTGCACTGACACCCCTGTACTAGTGCAGCCAGACACTCTGCCAAGGTTAGGGAGGGGGAATGCAAACTGCCTTGGTGCTTCCCACCCTTCCTCCAGCCACAGGGAATGAAGGACAAAGCCCCAAACACTCTTCCCAGCACAGCCTCAATGCTCTGAGAAGCTGTCAGGGATGCTGCCCGAGGAGAACTGACTCCTCACCAAAACTAAATTCTTCAGGGTGTAACCTCCTGCAGCCGTGTCCCACCGCTGGCTGCACAGCTAGTGCCAGACACACGTGCATGCACCCATGTCATTTGCTAAAGATGGAAAAAAAAAAATACCGTGTCATGTTTGGTTTAAGAGTTAAACACAAGTACAAAGCAGCGCCCCACAGCTGAGCAGGTACAAGCTGCCAGCAAGGCAGGTTCACATCAGGGTGGGCCATACCCGTCTCAGGACTGTCCCCAGGAAGCACAGATACACCAGTTCAGTGGGACAGTCAGACTAGATGGCACTTTCATCAAATGCAGGCCAGCTTTCAAGTCTGCCTAAAAGGCCTTGGGCAGCTGATCAGAAGGGATGACTAACTGAAAGGATGGAGTCAGAATGGATTTTTCTATTTTGGCATCTGTGATTAAGGTCCAAAAATCAGGAGGAACACACAGTTTCTTCCTCTTTCTAAAGAGGCTTTTCCAGACTCATCCAGGCCAATACCCACAGGAAACCATCTTACACCAACATAACCATCACCAGAGCCCTCATGGCTACTCATCCAGCTCCAAAAGATGGAGCAGTCTCTGGGGAGGCAACCTATTCCTACACTGCCTGCCCTTTGAAAACACCCACACCATCAACACAAGAATGTCTCAGCAGAACTATTTCCCAACACTAAAGCCTGGAAATCAAAGTCAGGCAGTGGTTGAGGACCAAAGCTTGGCACCACAGCTACATCTGGGATGCTATTTCTTTTGCCCACCTCCCATGTGGGACAGATCTACCCCTCAGTTCCTGTTCTGCCTGCCTTGGCACGCTGCTGCTTGCCAGAGGCACAAGAGACCGAAGAGTCTCAAGCCCTGTGTTCTTTCAAGTCCTTCCAGGGAAACATCTGCCTCGCAACTGCTGTCAGTGTTGGGATCTTGGCACTGACAAACCAGGATGACAGAGTCTCTGCCATAAGGCATTTACCACAAAAACGAGTTCTTTGGGACTGAATAACATCATCACAAACAACCCCAAACAAGGCCTGAGGATGGCAAGAATCTGAACCAAACCAGGGTGGGCTGGTTGGAAAGAGAGGTTTTGAAGCACAGATCTGGGATGGCAGTAGAACAGACATTCCAGCTGGAGACCAGGGCTGCATGAGTGTTGCTGCAGCTCCAACCCAAATGTTACAAAGTCTATTCACTTTACCCATTCCCAACAAACCTGCCTTCCTTATTGCCCAAGTTACATCTTCTGTGCCTATCATGGCATAGAAGGAGCCCCAGGGCAAGCGTCAGAGGGAGGATGGGATGCAGAGAAGGATAGTTAATTGATAGCTGTGGGTAACTCAACTCTCTAACACCATACAGCCCTGAATGACAAGGGCTGCAGGAAGGTTAAGGCAGATAAAACTTCTGGGCTCAGTGCTTCTCCTCTTAACCTAACCTTTTGGCATGAACAGCAATGGTCCTGGGAGACAGCAGTCAGACGCAAAGAGCTGATGGGTGGTAGTCTTCTGCTGTCCCTTGTTCTCCAGGCATGTTCTCTGATGGCTGAGACCTTCTTCCACGCATCTGCCAGCTGCTGCGGCACTCACAGCAGAGCTGCAGTGCTGCCAGCACAGCCCTCGCGCTCATTCTCCCAGGCACACTCAGCTTCCGGGTGGAACAGTCACCCGACGTCAGTATTCCTGCAGCCACCAGGAAAAAAAAAAAAGCAGGACAGTCACCCTTTCAGTGGGACAGAGAAAAGGGGACTAAGGATTTTCCAAAGGGAAAACCAGCCAGAGGTCAGACAAGGACTAATTGGAGCACAGCTTCAGTGTGCAGGCTATGAGCAAGCACTGGGCACACGCAGCAGATGGCTGATACTTGCTGTGAGGAACGACACCCCCCTCAATGCCATAGCCCTCAGTGGTTGTCAGTAGTTCCCACTCACCCTCCTGCTTTGTTATGGCTCTAGCCAGCTCTGCCCACTTTGCCCTGGGGCTTGGAGCCTCTGAAGGTTTTGAATCACAGTCTGCAGAGCTTTTCCTGAGGGCAAACCAAAAGGAAAAATCAGTGTTAGCAATAGGTCAGCAAGCAGTAAAGAACAGGCTGCAGTTTGTATTCAGCCACTGTTACCCTCCCTTCATGCTGCCTTCTCCCCTGCAGCTTCCAGGGCCCAAAACCAGGTGACTACTCCGACTGCCCGGTGCTGGAACAAGTTCCTGTCATCATGAAAACAGGACACAGGCTTCGAGAACCACTTCACAAGCTACTCTGACCACTCAGCAGGAGGGATGCGAGGGGCCACATCCCCCTGTTCTCTCAGCCTGGACTTGTCAGCAGAGGATGAGACAGAGCCCAAGATCTGCTGTGAGAGGAAGTGCAAGAAAGTTCCAGCACCAACTTTTGAGCCTGGACACTTCCCTGAATGAGAGGGGATTGTTAGGTACCTCCAAACCACCACCGCCAAATAATCAAAACCTGCCCAGCCACACCTCCCCTCCAGCTTCCCCCACCTTACCCATTTCTCCCACACACTCCTCTAGGACAGCTGACAGCTCAGGCAAGCTCAGAGACTTCAAGGAAGGTGGCCACCCTTCCAGCACTGCAAGAAAGAGGAACTGCACATTAAATCAATCTGCATGCCCTCTGTGACAGAGGCAGAGACAAGGGTTTGGTGTTGCTGTGAAGCACCCACATCCAAAATACTTCCAGTTAGAGGTTCTGAGTCACATGGGAAGAACTGAGGGGTTTTTAACTAGCAATTCTGCCACTTAGGAATATTTTTTCCCTTCACTGGCTGGACCATATATTAAGAGAATCTCAAAAGGATTAAGTTGAGTGGACAGAAGTCAGCTGAATCTCTCTTTGTCTCACTTTTACAACACAAGCAGCAAAGAGCACATCTCTGGAAGCATGTCACAGGCAGTGGGATCATTTGCTAACTCCTCATAAGGAGCTGGTGGGGCAAGCCTGCCCAGCCACGTACAGCTGTTTGTCCCACTGACCAAACAGCACAAACGCCCAGATGGGGTCAGGAAACTAGCCATGGCTTCCCATTCAGACCTTGCCCTAGTGCACAGCGCAGTAATGCACCCAAGGTGCCCACATGTGCAGTGCAGGCAGGGGAAGCCACAGGCCCATGAAGCAGGGCTGCCACTGGGTGCCCATACTACGACTTTGCCCATTTTTAGCCAAACACCTGCTAGACCCCAAAGTTTCCCATTTGCTAAGAATTAGAAGTTGCTGAGCAACTCTGCTGCCGTTGAAATCCATGTGACCCAAGTGTTCCAAATGCTTTCCCTGAGCAAGATTTTTTCGTATTAAATTAGAGGGTTTGGCTGCTGATTACTTTCCAAATCTCTTTTAACTTCATCCTTTCAGCAATCAAAAGACAAGCACATGGCTTGCTGTGGGGTCTCCTGCTGCATACCCACCCCTTGCACCCATTTTCATAGTTTGATAAGGTCTTCCTTACCTGGACGCTCACCAGGCCGCCTGCTCTCACCAGTTCTCAGCTGCACCTTTGTGTCCAGCACTCTGCCGACAGCCTGATCTTGGGTTAGCCGGGAGGACAGCTCTGCTTGACACGATCTGCCAAACAAGACAAAGCCCATCAGAAGTGCACAGGGACACTTCCTGGAACAACATACCAGTCTGTGCACTCCTACATCCTGCAAGTACCTGCTTGGGGTGCCGAGGGACCGCATCTAACGCCCTGGGTTACAAACTGCTCCTTGTTCCTTCCCAGGAAGAGGAAGACGTGCCCCAGACAAAGCTCAGGGCGCTCTCCACTGTGCCCCATCTCCACAGCAATCTCTGCCCCTGTCCACAGAGGAGCTGCGGGGGGAGAAGAGAAGGAGGGGGCGGGGTGAGCAGAAAAAAGCCCAAGCCAGGGGCTGTGCCTGGCTTATAAGAGATTCAAGCCTGATCCAAGGTTTCTAATGGGCAAATGAAGCTACCTCAGGACAGGCATCACGTTAAAGCAAGAGGCACATAAAGTTCTCTGGCCATCATCATCATATCAATTCGAACAGTGTATCTGCAGAGCATGGCAGGGCCCTTCTACCAGGCAGCCTCAGTTCCACAGTCGCAGGGAAAAAGACAAGTGCTCTGCCCCTTGCAAAATAGGAATATTCCCCTTGGGAATATTTTGCTCTGCTGTCCTTCTGAAAGCCAATCCCAGTTCAACCTGGGTTAGTAGTGAGCAGACCACATGCACTGTCAGGCTAGGATCCATAAGCAGTAGGATTAATGCCACCTTCAAGGACCTGTCTGTTCTGTCAGTGGACAGAACAGAGTCCATGACAGGAGTCCAAGCAGGACTAGGAAAAAAGCACCACAAAGGCAACAAAAGGTATACTGGGAGGCAGGGGAAGACAGAACTCAAAGGCAGTGGCACAACTGAACAGGGCAGCTTTTTCTGCTAGGTGTCAGAGTTGCGAGAAAGAGCCAGGGCAAGACATGGCAAGTCCTTTGGTGTGCTCTGGAAGTTAGAAATGCTTTCCTGCATTCACCCAATCACCAAGTTATACCCTGGTCACTGGGTCTCATGTAAGCACAAAGCAAGCACTTAACCTTTTGGTTCCTTTTAGTTGAAACTAGAGCACCCATCATCTCTGAAACGTCAGGCTCTTTTAGTTTATGAAGCCTTAATCAGATGCATATCTGCTCATGTGACTGTGGTTTTCCACTAGAGAAAGTCAGGCAGGATCCAAAATGGGTTCAGATGCCTGATGAACTCTCCTGCCTTACCCCAAGAAGCACCTGTAAGACCACCAATGTGACCTTTGATATCTGTATGGCCCAAATCCCATTTCCCAGTAGCCTCAGTGCCATTTCCTAGGAATAGCTTACTTGATCTGATCCAGCAGGACCCCAGCATCCTTGGTGATGGCCTGAGCCTCTCTGAGCTGGCACTGAATAGCATTCCAGGTCTCATCCCGCTCCATCAAACAGCTCTCAGCCACTGCACGCAGCTTCTGCTCCTGGCACACCTGGCCCTTCATCACCTCCACCTCTTCACACCTCTACAGCAGAGCAGAAAAGATTAGACTGGAAATACTGTACATCACACACACGTGCCTACTCCGACACATCCCTGGAGTTTCGGCCACTTCAATGGCTTAGGCAGCCAGAGGGTTCCTGTGAAAGTGCACCCAAGCAAGTGAGAAAGGAAGCTGGATAAGGCTCGTACATTGAATAGTTTCTCTCCACATCAAGACCAGCCCCACAGTCACAATTCCCCCTTCCTCTCCATTTGCAAAGATACTCAGTAGGCCAAATCTCCTGAATCAACTGATGTCTGTTCACTACTGGCTGTACAACTTCACCATAAAAATAACACTACTGAAAAAGAGTAGGTATTCAGTTCCTCCCACTTGCCCTTTTAGTTCTCGGGTAGATGGGAAACAGACAAAGGCTTCACAAGCATGGAGCAGAGGAGTGGATAAGCTGCACTTACCATGTTACCTGATCTACTTGACACCAAGTGTATCCACTGAAAGTTATGTCTTTTCCTTTACCCCAAGCTATTAGAGGCACAACATAAAAATATGCTACCAATCACTTATTGCAGTGTAACATGTGACAAGGCATTGAGCAGCTCATGGCAGACCTCGTACCTTATGCAGCTGAATGGCCAATTCCTGCATCTCAGCCTCCAGCCGGTCCGCATAGGCCAGCTCCAGGGCATCACTGGGTGGCCGAGCATTGCTGTGCCATCGGGCAATGGCAGAAGTCATCTTCCTCTTTGGTCCAAACAGACTGGTGGGAGAACAGCAAACTGTCAGGGACCAAACACTGCACACCACCTGTCCCTAGGCCCAATGGGATCCCGTGAGGACCTCTGCAGTCTCCTGGTTTCATCAAGGCACCTCCAAAACTAGGAGTCTGTTACAGCCAAAAACTAGGGGATATCAAAATTGTGTCAGAGATGGCCAGAACAGAAAACTACTCACTAGCTAAACTTTCCTGACCAGATCATGTGCACAGTATATAAGGGGAAAGATGAGAGCTACATTACAGACACTCACGTGATGCCTATTTCCTTCAGATCACTCTCTGTGAGGGTCAGGAAGATCCGGAGGTCAACATCTTGCTCCTCAAACACTTGCAGATATTTCAGGCACCCAATCTGCTCAAGGAATGTTGCCAGGTCCTGCAGCCCATGCAAAACAAACTTATTTATGCCTTAACAAACAAAAGCATTACCATTTCTCTTAATCATAAACATGTGCTTCCTCAATGTTGCTCTAAGGCCCTTCTGGGTTCTAGCAGCAACCATGACTTCCCCTGGTTAACTGCCCTTCTCCAGTCACACAACAGGACTGGCCTGTCTGCTGCAGCCATTGCCTCTCATAACAAACGCAGAGGGGAAAGACACACCAACACCTCCCCTAGCCCACACCACAGCCATGTTAGGTAGCACAGCCACAGGCCTGAAGGCTCTAGAATACCACTCCAAGCAACAGCAACACCTAAGCAAACAGTTCTTTGTACAAGAAAGTGCTGTTTCACGAGCATGGAAGTTTGGGCAGAGGTTTAGTATCAAAGGGGTTTTGGTGACAACTTCCCTTTCAACTGAGAAGGCCAAGAAAGCAGCTTAAGCAACCTTGGGAAAACCTCCCATGCTCGACACTGTCCGCATTACTTCAGAGACAACTTTCAGTGTGTACTTACCTGGGGCCCTGTATAGGCAGGGGGCTCAGGAAGGATCAGGTGCTGACTAGAGCCCTCAGCTTTCCCTGGGCAGTGGGTCCACTGACTATCACTGTTGCTGTAACGGTTCTTGATCTTAAAACTCTTGGCTTGTTTCCGACTAGGGGGACTGTTTGCATGGTCAGAATCCTGAAAAAGAAAGAAAAAACCTACAAAATGTAAAGCGCAAAGATGTCAGGATCACTACAGCTAACAAATACAGACTCGAAGTCCCAACTTCTAAAGCCAGGCAGTGGTCCACAGAGGCAGCAAAGACTAGCAATTACTAGGAAGGGCTGAGTCTAGTCACTCTGAAGATAACAGCATGGTAACACAGAATGGTATTGAGCTCCTGGCTTAGGAAGCAACATACCAGAGCAGAGAGCAATGCTGAATCCTCCCTGAACCAATACAGTGCACTGAGATTCTACCTGCAAGAAGCTCCTCAAGATACAGAGGACTTTTGCTCGTGTTCCACTTATATCATCCTTCTGTACCTCAGCCCCAGAGCTGTGTCTTGAGTCATGTGAGCTGTGACCTCCTCCCCTTTCTGTACTTCAGGCATGCCAATGCAGTACTGCTGTCCTTCTCTAAATCTTACTATACTGCCTGCTATCTTGGCAGGTTCAAGGACTGATCAAGCTCTAGCAAGTCACATCCTTTCTTGACCATCACCTAGCTAGAAACCTGCACAGTTCAGAAGCTGGAGAGAACTTAAGAATTACTGACCAGTCATCAACAACCTACTCTAGAGTGAACATGCTCTAAGAGTTGGGTCCTAGTTGGAGATCAAACAAGCCAATCCATCACCTTCAAATATGGAAATTGTTTTTTTCACCCCTGCAATACTACCTTTCCTCATCCAGCCTGGTACTACAGCCTCCTGCAGAGGCAGAGTCATAGCAGACTGTGGAGGGGTGACAGCACTGGCCAAGCTGAAGGCAGAGAAAGGAAAATTGAAACCTCCACCTCATTGCTCTCCAGGGAACCTTCACTGCTGACTCCCAGGGCTTTGGTGAGGCATTCACTGCTGCTGCTGCTGCTCCTGATGGTTGCCAAGTTGTTGGTGAAGAACACGTTATCTTCTGGCAAGGAAAAGGGAAAAAGTTGAGATTCAACTTCCTTACACTCAGTGCTGTTTTTGCTACACTATTGCCAGCAAAACCTGCTGGAAGTGTAAAGGAGAAACCAAGAGCAAGGCTTCATATGCAGCACTCATGACACAAGATGCTTCGAAGACATCTGCTCCATCTCCTTTGCACCCTCCCCTCACATTATCAGTACAAGTTGTGAGATGCCCACTGAGCATTCTCTTCCATAGGCTAAACCAGGGGTCCTCAAACTACAGCCCACGGGCCGGATACGACCCCTGGTATTTACAGACACACACACCCGCCCCCGCACCAGGGGTTGGGGGAAGCCAAGCAGCCACAGATGACTTCCTGCCACTTCATCCACATGCCAGCCCCTTGTTTAAAAAGTTTGCGGGCCCCTGGGCTAAACCATCCCAGCTCACTCAGCCTTTCCTCATGAGATACTCTCCAATTCTCTACACCATAGTGGGAAAGGAAAGTGCAAGCCAAGGGCTCATATCTCACATCCAGGTGCGCACTACAAGCCAGACTGCTTTCTGAAACAATGACTTACCTCTGCTGCTGCTGCTCTCCACATCTTGCTCATTAATTGGAGAGGTAACATCCCGGTTCCGGATATCACCTGCTTCACAGCTGCCATCATCACTGAAGGTAACATAGCCCTGAGGAGGGACCTGCTCTGTGTGCAAGAGGAAAAGAGAACAAAGATTAGGTACTATGCAAGTTACCAGAGAGGCTCCAAGCACCCACTCCAGGATTTGAAAATAATCAAGAGAAGAGACTGCCTTCTCTACTAGCAGGTTTCATTCTAAAAAGCACAGATAAGAACTGGGAAATGCATGTGCCTAGAGCCTCCCGCACACAAACACACATTAGCTGTACTTTAGATGGCTGCATTGAAAAACAAGAAAGTCAGAGGAAAGAGCCTCATAGCAGAGATGCACCTTAAATAGCAGCTTTCAGCATTTCCTCTCCTCTTCATACTCAAGTTATCTAATGGGGAAAAGCATCTGCTGAAGAAAGCAAGGTGTCAGCTATGTCCCATTCCCAGCCAAGCACACCCTGTAAAACCAGCCCCTCTGCATCTGTGTTACAACACTAGCAGCATCCCACTGCCATTTAAGCAGCGGACAGCACCATTTCCATAGTCACTGCCTGTGGGATAACACGTACCTGTATCAACCAAACTTTAAACATGCTTTTAAGTCCATATTCTTGGTTATTCTAGACAACTAGGTAACCAGTCTCAGAAACACCTATGGCTGTGACACAAGCACACAAAAACAAAACTCATACCACTGCATCCAGGGGTTGATATCTGAACTGGGATCATCTTTCTCTTGGCCTATTGCAAGGGTTTTGTAATCTCATTCTTAGTAGTATTTCAAACATCATGGAAGACAAAACTGACAGGTCTACCAGAAGCAGTGAGTTCACTTTAGTGATCAGTGATTTCTTGGCCTGTGTGACCACTTCCTCTGTCATCAACTTGAGAAGGGTTCTCAAACTTTTGAGCCTACCTTGAAAAGGGAAGCTAGACTGTTCAAGTGTCAGGGGAACAGTAACTGAGGTAAAAGCAGTGTTTGTTCCATAGAACTGTTCCACCCATCAATATCCAGCCCTGACAAAAGAGTTCAAGGGTGGTTTTTTTTTTTTTAAACCAGAGATGGGACAGCCTTGTATGATGGTGTTCACTATCTTTGTTTGTACAAACCACACATGAATCCTAGATGAAAGGAAATTGTTGGTACAAAAATAGCTACAATACATTTAAGACCTCAAAGGACTCTCAATTAGGCTTTTAACTATTCTCACCATAGCGAGACTGCTTCTTTCCCCCAATTCCAACTGCTGTTATCTTAGCCAAAGCCTGGGGCCCATCGTGGATGCTGGGACCCTTGGTCCTACGAACAGGTCTCTGTCTCTGGGGAGCAGAACACGATTCATCTGAGGAACTCAGCTCTTCATATTTTCCTGTAGTTCAGACACAGACTGTTAGCAGCATAGTAATTAATTTACCTACTTTGTTTTATAAATGCAGTGGGAAATAAAAAGAGAGGGTGAAAAGTTTAACTAGGTTAGTTTAAAAGGAGGAGGGTGAAATCATTTAACTAGGTCATAAAAGAGCCAGCAGACAAAAACACCCCACTGTTGGGACCATGCCTCTTCCATCCTCAGAAATGCTGGAATTTCTAAGACAGACCAGCTAGTACTACCCCATTTACACAGCAACACACTTTCAAAGTATAAACACCTCTCTTAAGGTTCTATCTTAAAATGAACAAGCTAAAACACCTCTCTTACCTGGACCCCTGCAGAAGACCTTGGGCACTGGGGCTGCGTGCAAATCTATCAGCCCCACAATCTTTGTATGTCCATACTTCATAGCCAGTGTCCGTGCTGTGGCTCCAGTATTATCTCTGACATCTGCCTTCACTCCCTATAGAAAAGAAATACACATTTAAGATGTACATAGCAGAGGGCACTACATACAAAAATTCAAAACAGCTAAAGAATTGTCTTTGTTCCTCCATCGGAAACACAGGCTCACCTTTGATAGGAAGTTCAAGCTTCACCAACACCTCTTTGTCTCTCTAGTTATCCAATCTTGTTAATCCCTGAATGCCAAGCAGCCCAGCTATATGGCTCCTGTGCCATGGGGCATTAGTTTGTTTTATCTGAAAAATGTTTTGCATTGCTGCCTCCTTCTGGAAGTAAGCTGGACCAGTTAAATGGGATATTAAGCCCACGTTTTTTAACACTGAGAGACCTGCCTCCAAAGGCTTATAAGCATGCACAAGATGCTCACTAGCCTGAGCATGCAAGCCTGTAAACATAATATGGAGACTACCATTTTAGCAGTTTTCTAATTCAGTCTTTCAGTTAAACCTGGACAGTCAGATCCAACTCCTATTTGTGCAAGGCCAGTGTAAAATCAGAGTATTAGTCTTCAGAAAGCAGATACTTTGAGAAGAGTCCTGGAAGTCTGGGAGACTTCAGGGGTAACTGTCATCAAGGATCAAACACAACACTAAGTGTCAAATTTGTGGTTCTTCCTCTGAGGGCTGGAACCACAGATTTTCAGCTTTACAGAGAACTGCCTAGACACTTACATGATTGAGAAGGTACTGAACAATTATCTCATGGCCAGAAGCAGCTGCTTCCATCAGAGGCGTATATCCATACACTGGCTCCCTAGAGAGAGAACAAACACGCACACATGGACTAGGATAATCAAAGCTGAAAAATGCTGCAGCCTTCGCCATATCATAATAGGGCATCTCCAGCCTCTACCCTCAGCTGATCACAAAATTCACTGTTCTACTGCACTCTGGTCTAGCCCAGTAAAACTCCCAGAGGAGATTCAGTAAGCATTACTCTATTGGCTGTGTAGCAACAAGATTACTCTTCCAGTTGCAGATCTGCCTTTCAATGGCAAAATCAGTTTTGCAGGAGCTAACAAAGCAAAAGCCTCTTGTTGACCTCAGGCAATTCAATATGCAGAAATGTACAGGCAGTTCCCAAGGCACAGGAACACACTGCACACTTCAAAAAACCCCAAACTGAACTTGAAATACACAGAAAATTCAATAGACTTGTAAAGCACACTTGAGTTCAGAAGGTGTTGCACCTGTTCGCTTTCAGAGTTTAGGCCATCATTAAACAAGCAGTGAATCTAATTTCTCTTGATCTTAGTTAAATAAACAGTGACAACATGGGCAGACTTCACAGTTCAGTTTGCAGGTCACCTGTCCTTGTATCAGCTAACAGAGCATGCCATACTTCCTAGGGTACAGGAAAAACAAAAGCAGGCATGTTCTCCCTGCCCATATTTGTGTTACGATGCCAACTGTTGCTTCCCTATGCAAAATGAGGTATCTTTTGAGAAATTAAGTCACAGATTCCTCCTTACTTGCAGTTGGCGTTTGCCCCATTGTCCAGCAAGAACTTGACCATCTGTTGATGTCCAGCACTGGTGCAGTGAAATAAGGCAGTCCAACCATGAATATCCTTCATCTCCAGCTCTGCACCTTGCTTCAAGAGAACAGAGAATGTTCTTTACTGCAACCCCTCTGCTGGGTCTTTTAACCACTGCCCCTCTGCACTGTGATATCAAGAGAGTTTAAACCCCTGTCAGGAAGCTGAACTTGCAACAGAACACAAATTGCACACTTTGGTTGCAACTGGCAGAGAACCCTATCCTGTGCATTTAAACCATGTACTGTGGCTTTACCTACTTATGGAATACACACCTGTAGAAGAAAGTAAGCAACACTCTCATTTCCACAGCTGGAGGCCAGCATGAGCGGCGTCTGCCCTTCTGGTGTTGGGATGTTCACATTCACTCCTGCTTCCAGCAGTAGGTGCACAATGGTGTCATGGCCAATGTAGGAGGCATACATTAGTGGAGTCCAGCCACCACAATTCCTCTTATTTAAATCCAGATCTCCACTAAATAACAGAAAAGAATTCAGCTGAACTACTGTCCTGGAGCTGTAGATCACAGTAGGCTCCTGCAGCCTCTTGTTACCATCATTGTCTCAAAAGAAGGCTGAAAAGAATTCTAGCACTGAAGCCTGCATGAGAATTCCTACCAGCTCTAGCACAACTTCCACCAAATCACTAAGGAGATAGTTTTTATCAGCAGACTTGCCCCTTGAAACTTTGTGCCTAAGAACCCCTTGGGAGTTCCAGCGATGTGCTCCCACGGCAGTGTTAGACCAAGCTGTACAGCAGCCAGTGAAAAACCGTAACTGGCAGCAAGTAACCACAGAGCTGTGCCCTCCCCAGCCCCTCCTTACCGCTGAATACACTCCTGCACCACTTCATACTGGCCAACAGAGGAAGCCGTATGCAAGTCCAGAGGAACATCCAGCTCTTCCCGACAGATCATCTGACCGACCCCATGCCACATGGAAAGACTGCGGCTCAGCAGCTCCGACTCACTGGCTTCATCACTCAACTCTGACATCCTGCCCTGAGTAACCAAAGAAAAACAGAATTTTTACCTGCAGATGTCCATTTTCTATAGAACACGCATTCACCCACTGGCACTACGGCTCAGAGATACACCAGGGGCTTGGAAGGTGAGGTAGTCTCAGAGGTATAGTATTTGAAATTCCTACCTCTACTTTGATCACCTCCTTCGCCTGAAGCAGTAACACTTGCTGAGGAGTTTTTGCTGGTAGATCTTTCTTGCTGCAGTGGACTCAGATTTGAATACACTGAAAAAATAAAAGCCAATAATGCTAGAGAAAACATCTCTCAAATCTCATTTTAAGACTTCAGAAGCACTGGCTTTATTTCCTCCCCTTCTAATCACAATATGCCTAAGGAAGCTTTGGATACTCTCCTAAGACTAAGTGCCTATTGAAGTGCAGATGACATGCTTAGCATCATATGAAAGGATTTAATTCTTGGTCTTCCGGTTTTATGAATTCCTAATCCTCTCTCAATTATGTGTCAGATGTTCCTAGTCTTTCTCCATCCATATATTGCAGGATGGCCCTGCTGAAATTAAGACACAGTCATTAATAATGACAACTGTCAACAGCTCAAAAGCAGTAAGATCACCTGAATGGGGTGCACACTTCATTATGTCATCAGGTTGCAAGTAGGTGGATTCTACCATTTATTGCTTCAGCACTTCAGAAGTAGCCCAGTCCTGGCTGTGAATCTCAGAAATTGCTGAAACATTTCAAGCAGCAATGCACCTGCCCATTCGTTATCTGAGCATGCACCATCCTGCAGACAGTAACTTAATTACAAAGCCAGCACAGTTTCATGACTGTCTGAAAGATTTCCTATCCCTAGCCTTAGGGAGCAATTGCATATTAATAATTTTAACCACTCACAGGAGAGTGTTCTTGTTTGGCACTTCATAAAAAGCTGTTCAACACAGCTGCAACTATTATCTGAGGTCTTCAGCTGCCTTTTCAGGCTGCATCAAAGTCAATCCAATGGGAAGCACGTCCCTCTCCCTGTAGCCTCATCACCCATCATGCAGCCCTTCTGGGGTTTGCCTACTCCCAGTACATATTATGTCGGGCAGCAAAGCCAATGAAGTATTCTTCCTTTCTCTTGATAATTTCTCACCAGTTTAATTCCTTAGACTGATTCATTCTAGAGTCTTGCAAATGCCAAATTTGGCACTGGTGAAGAATAAAAGAGCAGGAACACACTTTTTAGCAGCAGTTGCTCTTTAGATGGCCTCAGCTGTAACATTTCAAACCATACTTACTATTTTCTAAACAACTGGGAGTCTTTGTCTTGCAAACACAGCCCCTTTTCTTAAAGATAAGCAAAACACCTCTAATTCCTACCCCTTCACTCCTTATCTGGATCCTTTCTCCCACACCTCACTTTTTTCCACTCCTCCTTCAGTCTGTTAACACTACAAAACCACCATCTATTCTACCTAATCAGTGTTGTAATAAGTGATTCCTTTCTTTGCAGGTATCTGCAAAAGCCCCTATTTTACCTAATAGCAGCAATTTCTATTACACTGGCAATCCAGAGGCCTCAGGCCAGAATATGCAGAGCAGAACACAAACAAAAGACTTGAGCACCTCACAATCAAAATGTAAGGAGATTTGAATGAATCATAAGGGGGAAAGTAGCAGTGTTTCTCACTACAACAGATTAAAGCTGCCCCTGGAAGGCAAAATGACATATTCACAGTTAAGGGAGTCAGGATCCAGAACAGTGTCGAGAAGCACATTCATATGGAAAGTAAATTGTTCTCTCGGCAGAGACCTCCTTGTTAATTGGATACATTAATTATAAAACCCACAGGTATTTAGTCTTTGTCACAATCAGCCCCACTTCCAGTACTAGTTGCCAGTACAACTTTGGCAAGTTGATCCACAGTCAAGAGGGCTGTGTCAATACTGACATGACACAGGTTATGCTTGACCCCAGAATACTCAAAGGTCTAGGCCTTATTGCTACCACCTGCACCATGCTCTTAATTGCCTACATATTAGGTTTTTTTTACTCTGAGACTTCACTCCAGCCTGATCTGAACCATGATGTCAGCTGTGCAAACACCTGAGAAAATACAGAGGACAGCTGAACAGAATCCATAGAACAATAAAAGTGATCAGAGCCCTAAGGACTGAGATGAAAAGACCTGGTGAAATGAAATCAGTTGTCTGGTTTAGAGAGGAGATGCCTGAAGGGGACATGTGATAACAGCTTTCAAATACATAAATGGTTGCTGCAGAGACGACAACAGAAATAATCAGCTCCTTGTGGCCATGGTGAATATGACAGAACATAGTAGACTTAAGTTGTAGCATAGAAGATTGTTTAAAGATTACAAAAATCTTTGTAAAAGTAAAAGCAGGAGTACTGCGATAGATTACCAGCAGAGATTCAGTTGCTAAGAATAAGCTAGACAAAGGCCTCTGAACATTGGGCAGTCTGTTCTCTTGATTTGTGGCAAAGTAATTAAGTTCACATTTGTTAAGAGACCTTCCTCAGCCCCATGAGGCCATTATTATTATTATATTTACTACATAAATACCTAGCTATTTATCAGGATCAGAATCAATAGTGCTGAGACTCAGAGCAGGTAGCAAACATCATATTACCCTGAATTCAGAGAGTTTGCTGATGAGAAAACCAGAAGGCAGGAAAAAACCACCATAAAAACTTATTATGAAAATGCCAGCAAAGAGCATGCCTTTTTGGAGGATAAGCCTGAGGAACAAGTGACAATAGATGAAAGAGCAGCAGAAGACCTACACTGAATTAAATGGGAGATGATACCAAAAGCAACAGCAGCAAGCGGTCACCAACAGAACAAATCCAAAAATGCCTGTTAATCATCACCTATCAGGGACCATTAAGCTGCACTGGCTCTGCTAAATTCATTCTCTCATCCTCTTCCACACGCACAGGTAACATCCACACAGGTCCTTCTGTCCCAAAAGAAACAAGACACCCAAAACAGCATAAGTGTGGTGCGTGTTGGTGTTCTCAACTGAGCCATCAAGCAGATAACACACTTCACTACTGCTCCTAACCTAGTTCTATCTCCACTAAATTCAGCAACAACCTACTGGAAGAAATAAGCAGCCTTGTTAGATCCTTGTATAGGTAACTAATAGTAGTGCTTGTTGTGACTGAGCTGGTAACTACCAGAGCCAGAACTTCTTCATATCACTGTTGTCTACTGACTGAGCAGAGACTGGCCCCCACATTACAGCTGCAGGAACCTCACCAGTTTTCACAGGATGGTGGCATGTACAAGAAAGTAGTGCTACAGCACAAGCCCCAGCTGAGGGCCCACAACACCTTGGTTCAACTCTACATTGGCCTGTTGAAGAGACACCAAGCTCTTCATCTGTACCATGAGCCTGGCACCCTCAAGTATCTCAAAGCACACCACATGCTCTCAAAAAAGAGAAGATAAGAAGTACAAGAGCATTTCAAGAGCCCCATTAGGGAGCGCATTTCCCAGGGCTGGGGCTATGTCGCACAAGGCACAGCACCCCAATGGAGGCGCACCCCACGGCCCCCGGGCTCGGTGCTGGGCAGGCTCTGGTTGCCCAACGACATGCCCGAAGAGAAGCGAGCCCAGCTGCAGCTGTCAAACCAGTAACTACTGTTACCAGAAGTCTCACAGCAAAACCGTTTCCGCGGGCGTGATCCCTGCGTCTCACCGGGCCACTGTTCCCCCAAGACCCTCCTAAGAGCTCGCTGTCGGTGCCCCGGCCTACCCCACCGCCGGACCTCAGCCAGCAGACTGGAACCGCTCCGGCTACGGGCCCACCGCGACCGGCGGCCGCCAGGGGGACGGCCCCAGAGGCGGCTGCGCCCAAGCCGACCCCTCCCCAGCCAACAGAGAACAGCAGCCAGCCCGGCCCGCTACAGGCCACACCACCCCTCACCTGCACACCCGGTAAGCTCCACCACCGGAAACCGTCCCGCCCGCGCAAGGAACGCTGGGAAACCTCCGCTTGACTCAGCCTCCAAAGCCCAAGAGCCTCCACGGCGGAAAAGGCGGGCCCTGCTGGTGGCGCAGAGCCAATAAAAGGTGCCTCTGTAAGGAGGAGGAGCGAAGGTCAGCCAATGGGATTTGCGCTTCGCGGGAGGGCGGGCGGTTCTAGCAGGCAGGCGGACCCAGCCCGGTGGCTGAGGTAGGGGGGCGGGTGGATACTAAAAGTACCAGCAGCGATATGGGCGGGTGGGGTGGTGATTATGGAGGTCTTAAAGCTGTGTTCTTGCTGACTGGCCCCTGGTTTTGGTTGCTTTTTTTCCCGTCATTTTATAGGCTACGCCGGTTGGCTTCACCCCGCCGCCAGGGACGGTTGCGGCGGCCAGGGGGGCTGTGAGGAGGGGAGGGGGCGGTGCTGGGGGGCCGCGGCGGGCAGGGCCGCGGGGAGCTGCTGGCCGCGTTGCCATGGCGACGGGGGCGCTGGTGCCGGGGCGCATGCGCCGCGCCGCCCGCCATTTTGGTGGCTGTGAGGGAGCGCCCTCGGGGCTTCCCGCCGGGCGTCGGTCGGGCGCTGCGGGCCCCAAACCTGGCGGTGCGGTGTGGCCGGTGCTGAGGGCAGGCGCTCGCTTCTCCCTGGCTGTGCGGCGCGCTGCGTGCCCGTCAGCACCGCCCCCAAGCGGAGGTTTGTTTCCAGCTGTCGCCTGCCTCGTTGCCGTCACACCCCTGGCAGCGAGGCTCCCAGGGTGGATGTGACAGAAAACGTCAGTTCTAGCGACATGGATTTCACGTCTCAGTTGCCCCAAGCTCTTCAGAAACTGCCTGTTGTGTTACAGCTGTCTAACAAGACTGCACTTGGCTGTAAACAGAGTACTGCTTGCTCTCAGAGAAGCTGCTCTGTTACATTGATAAGTCAGATTGGGTATAACATACTCAACCTTGAGAGACTGACCTTCTCTCAAGTTGGCAGAGGGAGCCATGTAGGCAGTTTGTTTTTATCCCCATATTACTCCCCTTGCCCTTAAAAACTTACGCATACTGTCAAAGTACTCCAGCCTGGGGGCTTTCCCTCCAGTCAGATTCAGGGGCTGTCTCACCTGAACAAAGCTGCTGCTGTATGGCTGTGGCATACGAAGTATTTGCAAACACGCTTTGCAAGTTGTAAGCTTCCCAGGGCATGAGATGAGTTTAATTTTATGTTTAGGGGAGTGTTACTGTATTGGTCCATGTGAAGGCAAATAATAGTGATGGTGTAATCATTTGAACAGTTACTTCAGTACTGAACACCATGCAGTCACAAACCTCTTAACCTTTCTTGCCAAACAGAAATTATTTACTCCAATTACAATTGACTCCACCAGAAACCATGCAGTTGTAGCATAAAATCTAAACCCCAAACATTTTCATGAGGATTAATTACCCAACTTCTTAGTACAGTGATAGTCCTTACTGTGTTGTCTTGATTCCTCATGTACGTCAAGGAACGCATGAGGGAAGAGTCCACTTTATAAACACTTTGAGAGGTCAAAATCCAAGAGCGTGCCTCCTGTCAATTATTTTTACACAAACCCAGTGGAATAAAGCAACCAAATAATTTTATCTATCATTTTAGCAGTGAGGAGGGGAATGTGAGTAGGGAAGAGGAGTTAAAACCAGCTGAGAGCAGAGGTGTCAGCCTTGCCTTCACTGCATTTCTTCCCTCTCCTTGCAGGCTGTGTGAACATGCCTTTCTGGGAACAGTTACAAGTCAGTGGCTAAGAATCCCGAAAAACACTTTATAAATGAAGCGCTAAACTGCCCTGTGTGTGGCCCCAATTATGGGTGTATATTGTGAGCAGGGCAGAAAGCTCTCAGCCTTCTCAAGGCAGGTGGGAAGGAACAACTCCAAAAATACAGATTTTATCGTTCACTGCTGACAGTGAAAACCCTAGGAGTGCTGAGAACGGTGCTGACCCTGAATGCACATGCTTTGTTCTTGTTTTGTACTGATGTTATCCCTTGTGTTCTTTTGTGAGGTTTACTTAAGCTCATCGTTCATTTGATTGAAGGGAAGCTGTTCGAATGGCCTCAGAAGGGCAAAGTGAGGAGACAGAGCATCCATCTGAGCCTCCTGCAGCTCCTGTTCCGAGCAACCGAACATTTCAATGGGAAGCCATACTTGCTGCAGTGAAAGATCAGCTCCCATCTCTGGACTCTGACGCTTCCACAGTAAGCACTGGAACTTGCTTTTCTTTCTCACAGTCTTTTAGAAAAATCTCTTAAAAGCAGAAGGTCACCTTAGCCAGGCACTTCTGAGTAGCTAGTATGGTATCCTTGATGGACTACCTGTTCTGACTATCGTTAACAGTGAGCATTAATCCACAGCTTTGTGGATTATCTCTAATTGTCAAAGTGTAATTGCCATCTCCTCTTGCTGTATTTGAAACCTGCAAAAGGGACTGATTTCTCCAGACAATAAGTATTTCTAGGTTGGGAAGAGGAGGGTAGGGGGCATCTTGTAGAATGAGCCTGCATTTCTTCTTAGTTTGTTCAGTCAAAAATACAGTCTGAAAGAAGCATACTGCTGATTTAAAATGAATTTATAAGGTTTTATGCTTGAGAGTATTGTGCTATTCATTCCAATAACATACTTGCCAGACAGTAGGCCTGTTAGTATGTTTTTCTATGTATGAGGATCATAGGAAAGTGATATTCCTGAAGACTTTGTGTACCACTGGAAAAAGCATTTGGCAGATACTTCAATCCTGAATTCTGCTTTTTTCCCAGCCTGTAACTCTCTGCAAGCCATGTTGCCCTTTTTGCTTCAATCCTACCTGTAAAGAAGCACAATGCCACTGATATTTTAATATAAGCATAAGACTGGTATTGAGCAGTATTCTTCACTGTTACAGGTTTTTTACTTGCTGGGTCTTAGTGTCTGGGACCAGCTGCTTCTTGGCTGAGGAAAATCTCTCTTCACAGGACAGCAACAATCTGGTGGAAATAATAAAAATGCCTACCTCTCTATTCCAAGATACTAGCTTTAGCATTGACTTTTCCAAGGTGATAATGTATCTCAAGACTCAATTATTAGTGGCCTTTTTTTCCAAATCAGAATATATTGTTAATTTTCAAACATGTATAATCTTGAAAAAATATTTTTATCTGAATATCTGAAAGGATATATTTTAGTCTAACTTAGTGTGGCCCTTAATGCGACAAAGGGAGTCTTGTGAGCAGTGAAGGAGCCAGAAATGCCTGCATGGGGTATCTATTACTTACTATTAATCAATCATCAGAAGCAGTATGATCTACTGGATAAAGTGTTGATACAGATTCCCCATGACTTGTTTTCTGCACCTGGCTCTGTCACTAACATCTTGGACAAGTTATAATGCCTCGCTGTTTCTCAGTTCCCCTCTACCTACATTCTGTTCTAGTTATTTTAAACGACATTGCATTTTAATACACATCTATATAGTATAGATTAAGGCTCAACACTCAAGTTATTTTTAGGCATTCTTGTTGTATAAGTGTACAATAAGGTTAAAACAGAGATAGCTTTGTACTTTGGTGCCAAATACCATTCCATAACTCTAAATAGATTTTTTACTTATAAACATCTCCAAATTCTCTGTTTCTATTACATCTGGAAAAAAATTCCTGCTGAAAAGTGAGACAGGAGCCTGCTGAGCCTGCAGTTTCAGTGCTGCACCTCTGTCCTAGCAGTTTCCACCTGTGCGAAGATACATTTATGCATCCGAGATCTGTAACCTGAATGTGCGGTGCTCCTGCATTCGAGAATAGCACTGACAAATGTGGTTTATGCCCTGAAGTACTTTTAGTACCCTGATATGCAATTTATTAAGAGGAAAGAAATTCTGTTATTGTTTGCTTCATGTTAAGAGAAATTAATTACACCACACTGAGAAAATTCTCGGTGGTGTGAGCTACTGAAAACATACACTTGTAAAACAAAAGGACCAGCAGGAAATGTCTGTCCTGACTGCTGAGGAGATGCTTAGTCTCACTTTGGTGTCTATGCATAAGGATTCATCTCAAATGCATATCTTATGTTCAGAAAAGAGATTTTCAAAGCTATTTAGACTCTGTCTAACCAAGTAAAGATACTGCTTTACATTCTAAATAGTGAATGTTAGGGTCCTGATTGCAGTAGTGAGCCCTTATGGCCCTGCCCAGCCTCAGCTGGGGCTCCCACCCACAAGCCCGGCAGCTCTATTTAAGCTTAACTCTGGGCCTTAACTCTTGAGCTATGTTGGAGAAGTACTGGTTTCTAGTTACTGTTCAGAGTGTTCTAGACTTTCATGCATGAATTGAATTTGAGGCTTAATCTCCCACCTGCCTCATCACCACAGTATTGTCTTATGATCTGGATTCTTGGTTCAGGCTGGTCGCTGTCTCTGGTCTGTCCTGCTTAATTGCTCTTAGGTGCTGTGGGACTTGGCTTTCCCTGGTGAGGCCCCTGGCTTTGCAGTTATGTGCTTTCCTTCCCTTAGGGAGCAGCCCTGCTCTTGCTGCTCTGTGATGGTAAATGGAGTAGTGCAAAAAATCACTTGGGAGTTAGAGAACTTGCCCACTCTTGTCATAGCTTTGCTGAGAGGGATGTTAGTTGTCAGCCTCTGTAGTAATTCAATGTTTTATGTGTTTTTTACATTTGTAGCTTGCTCAAATGTTAGGCTGCTGAGTGTTGGGCTATCAGATTGTCAAGTGAAGATGCATCTGCGGGGAAAATGCTTGTCTCTGAACTTCAGTCAAGTGGTGACAACATAGCATTTGTCACTGCAAAACAGCTATTTAGGTGTGTAATACAGTCCCTCATTTAACTTCACTTTTGTTGTTGTTTGTTTGCAGTCTGATTGTGAGAGCGATGGGGAGCTTTTCATTTTCCAGCGGGAACAGCCGAACTTAATTCCTGACCTGTCAGAAGAACTGATGGAGTTTTCCCTGGAAGGCTCAAATGTGCAGGTTGTTGACTGTTGTGCACAGGCTGTACTACTGTAACCCCACTCTTCTGGTTGTCTCTAGTGTGGGTAGCTGCTGCCATTTGACCTGTTTGACTGAACTGTGTGATAGAAGAGCATAGTTCAGAGTACTTTCTCCTACTGGAGATTAGATCTTTATACAGTGACTTTAAAGTGATAGTTTTATAGTGGCCTCCCTGGTTTTGAGATTTTTAGACCTTTTTTTGTCCCATCTCCTTGCAGTTTTTCTTTTCCTTTTTTTTTTTTTTTTTTTTTCCCTGTGCAATGGCCCTGAATTTTTCAGGATTTGAAATAATTTCAGCCATCATTTTATGTATCTAGAAAATGTAGAGTTAGTTAGGACAGTGTAGGAAGGAAGATGAGTGCAAAGTTTATCCCTTGAACAGATTTTCTGAGATAAAATTATTACATGGCTAATCTTCATCACTTCATCATGGAAGCAATTGTAGGAAGCTGGAAGAGGAGCCAGCTGACCCTACTGTTCCATCCTGGGAAGACTAACATTGTGCTGCTTTTTCCCAGTTGTTTATCTTGGTGAAAAAAAAGTCATATGATGAGCACATGTAAGGAAAATTAATTTCAAGGATGTTTATTACTTCCTGAAGTTAAAGTCTCTGGAAAACAAATAGTCTTAATGTTTTTTATCATGGACATGGTGTGTGCTGTGTCCAGATGGTGTCTGGGTTGGAGCTGCTATCTTTGCATCACTTTGTTTTGGTTTATTGTAAGCTTCTAAAGCTTAGGGAGGTAGGACTTTCTCTGTGTGTGTATTTTCTCTACCTGTAGCAAACACAGGAAACAGAAAGACTACCATGGGAGACCTGGAACGGAGATCTGGAAAGTTTTGGCTTTCAGAAGAAACAAGGTGGTGCCCAAGTCATTGCAAAAGAAGATATACAAATGATTAAAGATGAGACTCCCAATCTTGCCAGCCATACTGAAGAAATTGCAAGCCAAAAGGGAGCTGCTCTTGAAGAGTCTCATGGAGATTCCACAGATCACCTTGAAGAGAAAGAACTGGGCAGGGAACAGGCCAGGGAAAGAGGGAACACTTGGCTTAATACAGCATTGCCTTTGGAAGAGCCAGGCAGTCAAAAAGAGAGAAGGAAGCTCGTAGAGACAAAGATACTCTCCAAAATATTTCTGGAGCCGTTACCAGGCCACCCAGAGCTAGATGACAAGCCTCCCTCACATGGCATTAGCATCAATGTAGAAAAAATTGCTAAGGAAGAAACCTCCTTAGGCGATAATCTTCAAGAACTGACCCATTTGTCATTGCAGGTAAGTAAAAAGTCTTGGTGAGTGCTGCTTGTGGGGTTAGAGAGCACAGTGCATTGCTTGCAGAATCTACTAAAATAAAGAACTTAAATGCCAAATTTTGCACATGCCACAGTTCTCTTTGTTGCTTTCATTGTCCTGAATTTGGGGTTTGTTGGGTCATGTGCTGTACAAACTACCTAAAGCTCTCATATTGCTGTCATTAAAACTCCATAATGGCAACAAAAGGCATGGTTCGTGGTCTGGCCCAGGGAAGCCAACCACAACATCTCTTCCTGGGAAGGTGGGAACTTTTCTGGTCCCAGGCAGACTTTGCATTAAAACAGTGAGCTTGCTGGCCTTCCAGCATCTTGTCTTTTTTGTAGCACTGTGGTAATGCTGGAGATGAGAAGAGAAGGTGGCTAGGGTTGTTGCTGAAGTCTTAAATCCCTTTCACCTAAGGCAGGTGCTTAGGTCTGAGATTACCAGCTCATGTGCACTTAACTGCTATGGAGAGGTTGTGTCTTCAGTGCTGCAGTTACAGATCTCTGCTTCTACTGATTTTTAAGGTCATTAGGACTTAATTAGCACAGAACGTGAACCTGGTATTTCTGTTCAAAGCCTTCTATAGAATCAGAGTACAGATGTTTCCTTTTCCCTTTCACTCCCCTTTCTGTACTCGCAGAAATAAACTTTTTTGGTGTTAGAGCTGTTCTAGTATAGGCAAAGAACACAGCTGTGTGCCTGTGTTTTAAATTGTGCTGCATCATTTAACCATGCCATTATTGGCGGGGATCTTTTCTATGTGGTTCTAGCTTTAATTCCCATTTCACCTTGTGTTAAGTTAGTTGCTCTTTTAATCCTGGAGGTATAGCTTTCCTTTCAGAACCTGTTTGATATCACTGGCTTCAATGAACTGAAGTTTGGGTCAGTACTGAGACCAAGCTTAGTGTATTCTCGCTTCCATAAAGTGAGGGCAAAGCTGTATGTATTCTTTGTGTGCGTGCTGTATGTGTTTAG
The DNA here is from genome assembly GCF_023634085.1 of Falco cherrug. NCBI lineage: Eukaryota > Metazoa > Chordata > Aves > Falconiformes > Falconidae > Falco > Falco cherrug. The sequence continues at coordinate 38,391,870 of NC_073700.1, read as the reverse complement.
ATTTGAAAGGTGGTTTGTTCATCCTCGCTCAGCAAGATACCTCAGTTTATGTCAAGTAAAGTTGTTAAAACTAATATACAGTTTCTTTTTTATTTTAATATTAGTTTTATTTTTTTTAAGTTCCTTTTTGTATTAGAAATGAAATTGTGCAAATCTTAATTTCTTTTTTTCTTCTGGATTCTGTATAGTACAATACTGCTATTCCTGTTAAGGGTTAGGAGGATTAAGCCTTAATACAGCAGGTTAGATGGTAGTTTGATCTTTTTATTATAATGCTTTGTATTTAAGCACTATTATTGAAAAAGAAGCTTAGTACTAATGGCATCATAATTAAAGCAAATGTATATGTTGTCTTTCTCTTCAGGCTGTTTGATAAAACAGCACCTGTACTGACCTGTGACAGTTCTCATTGTAGTAAGCTCACCTGTCAGTCATTCTTCACTCTTCCAATACATCTCAATGATATTGTTGAACCAGTATTAGCTTTGTGTTGATGTGAGAGACTTCAGCTTGTGACTTTCATCAGGCTTTTACCTTTCATCAGCTGCAGCATGTAATATTAGAATAGATCTAATCATGGTTCAGGTATGTGTGAAGATTTATTGCTCAGGGCAGAGAGAGAATCTTCTCTTAAATGTGAGGGGCAGATGATGGAGGTTTTTACAAGGTGAAACTGCTTGTTTTGGAGGCTGCTTCTGCTTTTCAAAAGCTCGAGTGGTCCAGTGAAATACATGTTAGTTGTAGTTCTGACAATTGTTGTAATGGACAGCCACCTTCCTTTTAAAAAAAAATCATGAGTATTTCTGAGTTCTGGTGATGGTATTTCGATGGATGTGAATATTCTTAATTCTAACTTTCATTTCAAATAATATTCGGAGGGGATAGCAATCAGTGCTTTAAATGCTTATGAACTTCTGTCATCGCAGACTGGTTCTTGTACTTAAGCTAGCAGTGTGCAGTGTGAGCATACCCTCAGTGTGTGTGTATGATTCATAGCAACGAAATTGATGGTCCTATCTTCAGTGCCTGATAAGCAGCTGTGAGATTGTATCTGATGCTGACTGTACCTAGAGGAATGGGAATTTTCCCTAGTCGGAAGTTGAAGGGAGTGGAAAAAGCTGTGGGCCTCATCTCAAAGGAGTGAAAAGCCAGATGTCCTTCTCGTGTTAGTGGCAGTAAGAAGTTCTCAGCATTATTCAGGATCAGAGTATGTGTGCTCGGTCTTGTATCAGGCCGTTGTTTAATCTGTTTTACTGTCGCCAGTAGTTTTCTGTAGCCTATGTTGAAAGGGTTCATGATTCTCAGAGAAAAAGCCTCAGCAGAAGTCAGTGAAGCAGCTGGATAGATGCAGTGTCCAAAGAGACAGAGCAGATGTGTTCCTTTGGTTGCAGCACTTCCTTGGGGAACTGCTTAAAGCAGGCTGGCAGTGCAGTTAGGGTATTATTGGAAGCAGTGAAAGGGTGAGGAAAGGTACTTGTGGGGGATGGCCAGAGGGAAATAAAACCTGCTGGTGTCTGGTACTGTTAGTGGGTTTGAGGGATGAAAGGGACTACTTCCTGTTGGAAAGGCTCCACCGTGCGAATGCACATGGAAGACTGAGCCATGTGGAGGACACAACATGAGTTACGTCCCAGCTTATGGCAAGACGGACCAGGTGGATATTTTGGATGGGCTTATATTTCTCTTTTTAAGGAGCTGTCAGTTCAGTCCATTGTAGAAACAACTTCTAGACTTTGCAGCTTTAAGTGGGGAAGGAGAAGGTACTCCACCTTTGTTATATTTGAATGAACATTCGTTAATCCTTCACTGAGTTTTCTTAGTAATTATACTGCACTTGGCTATGCTAGATGTGCAAAGCCTTGGCAATGATGTGTTCAAACTGTAAATATCCTTTTGTTAGTTGTGCCAAATGTTGAGGCTTATGCTGAAGTAACTGTGACAGAATGACACACTGATTAATCTAGTGGCAAGTGATAGTTGTGTGGTACTGGAAATAAGAACTTCCATGCCATTTGTGTATTTATATGTGCCAGAAGAATCTGATGGAATTACTACAAAGAACGTGAGTCAAAAGGTCTTTTGTAGCAGTCTTCTGGGAATGAATTTTCTATCACATTTTGGCTGTCTTCTTTCAGAATATTGAGAAATGGGATCTACACAAGGATCCTGAGGAGCTGGTGCAGCAGAAAGATAACACTCGTGCAGAAGTTGCTTTCTCCTCAGCAGATCATGGTAACATTGCTAAATTAATACCAACTTTGCTGAAAGTGTACAAAAATATATAAAACAGGTTCCTGTTTCCTGCAGCAGCATCTTGAATGTTGAAATCGTAGCGGGTTTTTTAATGCCTCTGTAAAACATTTTTAATTAGCTTCCCTCAAGATTTCATCTTGGTTTCATAGCTTGAAACCAGTGCTTTGTGGCCTGTTACGGTCTAAAAGTGAATCGGACAAGACGGATGAAGGTTTGAAGTGAGTTGGAGCCAGATGACAATAGTATCTTTATCCTTCCCCTTGTGACTGGCTGTAGAGAAAGGGGTGATGTGGAAATGGGGAGGTGTGTTGGGTGATCCCATGGCAGAAGACCACAACTGGTGATTCTTTTTGTTGCTCTTCATAGAGACCTTCAGGAGTAGGTCTGAAAATCAGCTCATGGAAAAGCTAAAAGAGCTGTGTGCCAGGCAGTCCAGGACCGTGTCTCCACACTGCAGGTGGCCATCAGCCAAACTCTCCTTTCAAGAACAGCAAGAGAATAAGTAGGTCCTTTTCTGTCGTATGCGTGAGGTAATCGTGACTGCCAGTAGGGGTACCTGGAAACTGATGGTGTTCTATAGGTGCTTTTCTCTGTAGTCTCTGCAGAAAGCTGATTGTAGTTGGAATATGCAACAGTGTTGTTAAAAGGAAAAACTAAGACTCAGTCCTTCGTGTATGTTTGATGACAACAGTCGATATCCTGCCACCTTAGTGTTCTCCATCAACCACCACCTTTGTCTAGAGACTCTAGACCTTACCAGACACTTGGGATGAATGAGAAAGGCAGGAAAACAAGGCTAAGCAAATTATCATGATCACATTTATTTTTGTCATTTAGGGTACCAGTTTCTCTTGCTGGTACCTCAATTTAGTTGAAGTATACAGGATAATTTTTTTGGTAGGTATCAGTGGAGATGTCAGTGCATCTTGGAGGGTTCTGTGTGAAGGAAGTGGGTTTCCAGACTGGAGGGATCAACATCAATGATGGCATCACAGAGGAAACAGTAGTGAAACAACTCTGTAGAGGGGAAGGTGACAAGTATCCTCATTGCCAGAGCAGTGAGAGCCATGAAGATGGTTTGCACTTTGCATGCTCTGAAGGATAAAACAGAATTGCCAAAGGAGGCAGGGAAGAAAAAGGGACCTGTATTTACTGGTTGGCACTGGGCTCTTCAAACTTGTAAGTTCTTTGGTACCATAACTGCCTGCATTGGTTCTACAGAATGGTTTGATGTTGTTAGTTTTTCAGACCTAAATATCCCTTATTACTGCCTGTGGTTTGTATTCCTTGGGGGAAGCTGAATTTTCAAGTTCAGCTTTGAAAGGTGGTGGATAGTAGGCAGAAGCAGTTTGAATCTGTACAGTAGCCAAGCACAAAGCTCCTGTCACAATCCAATTTTGATCATAATCCACACCCAGCAGGACTTCTTGTCTGGATAAGGCAGAGGACATGCTGAAACAGTGTTTTCTATACTTAGGGATGTTGCCCTGCTACCATCTTCACGAAGTTCTCTAAGGACGGACATGATGAGATTACAGTGCCTGCCAGAGCCTGTAACCGTGTACATAGATTTAAGAGATGTTAAACCACAGAAGTCAGTAATGTTCTCTGATGAGAAACAAAGGTAAATTCTGGCTTTATTGTTAGTGAGAAGTAACAAAAAGTAGAAAGGCAAAACCTTCTCTGCATCTCATACTGGTGAAATGTAACTTCAAAAGTGTTCACTTCTTCCACACCTCTGTGACCTTGGTAGGAAGGCACGGCCCCTGTCTGAGCACAGATGTTCTCGGGAGAGCATAACTTGTCTCAGAACAAGTAAATGTGTGGGGATGCAGGCAGCACAGAAGGGGACATGCAAATCATCCAGCATTTAGAAAGTTTCCATCTATAAAGGAGTGAGCAGTGACTGCAAAGCAATGCTTGCAGCTGTCTGAGTTGGGCTAGCATTCTGACAGCACTGTGCAAAATGGACATCCTTTGCTACATTCCTGGCAAGCAACTGTAGGAGACAGATTTCTGTCTTTAAAATAAAAGAGCCTTATAGTCAGTTATGGGAGGCCAAATTCTTCTGAATTTGCAAGAGATTCTGGAAACATCCTTTTCCCTAGAGCTCATAGTGTCCGAGGTAGCTGTTTGCTCCTTTCTCAGGATGCATATTTGCTGCAGCAAGGGGTTGAAGAAAACAGTAGTTGGAAGAGACCTTGTAGTTAACACAGGTGATAGTTACTGAGGAGCTAATCATTTTGAAGTAGTTGCTTGAAACTTTTTTTTTCTGGAGTCATAGTGTGAAGAATGATCTATAACACCTGGAGATCTTCCCTGAAAGTATCTCTCCCTTTTTCATTGTTCTAAGTTTGCACCCTAGAAATGACAAAAAGCCAACACCCAGTTGGAATAGAGTTAACTAATATGGTCTAATTTGTTTTGTAGTGCAAGTGACACCTCAGCTGAAGAGGAAGAGCCTATGATGATAAAGGACCAAGCAGAACGGAGAATGTAAGGTTCTTTACCACGACCCTAATTCAAATGATACAATATTCATTTTTTTCTGAAAGTAAAATAATTGCCCTAACAGTGGTTATAGTGATAGCTTGTGTACTGAAATATCTCCATTCCTGGTCTTCACCACAGAAAAGCCCAATAGTGAAAGTGCTTCAATCTGGCCTCAGGAGATCACTCTTTTTCTGTTGCATGGTGAAGATACTGAAGCTAGAAAATAGTTGTTGATCCTTGAGGCAGTGTAGCACCTTGCTCCTGTACAGCTGCATGGAAACAGCTCAAAACCAAGTAGAGGTAGTCCTGGGTGGCTGGGAAACCGGAGTCTTTCTCCAGACTTGTTTGAGTGACATGAGAACTGCTTTTAAATGACTCAGAACCAAACGCTGAAAATGTTGTAGGGAGTTGACTCAGATAAACCTTTATTTTTAGAAATAATAAGATAGGCTAGGATAGATGTTGATTTAAAGAGAATATTGAATACATTGTGTGGGCAGGGATGCTCTCAATTCCCCTTAATTGGCAGGAGGAGAGGAAGAGGGGAAGGGGGGAGGGAAGTGTGATGGATGGAATCCTAAACTGTAAATTCTTCAGTATGCACAGATGCCAGCCATTTCCTGTTGCTAAACTCAGGGCTTGATTCATACCTATAGGTTTAGATGTTTGTTTAATGTGAAGCAGGCATGTCAGGCTTTAAACATCTTACTGCATTTGTGCTCTGGATTACATCTAGAAGTTTGATGGATGTAAGTTCACATTCCAGTAGTGCAGAGGACAAGCAGAACATTTGTTGTATTGTGCCAGCCAATTACCTTTTTTTAAATGGTTTGAAAGAATAAATGATTCAACAAGGAACGGAGCCTAAACACTCAATATAATTTAGAACATCTAATCCAAAGCCAGCATAAAGCAGGGACAAGATGATACTTGGGGAACTCTCACTGGCACTAATGCAAATACAGAAGTTGCATCAGTGTAAATCTGGAGTGATGGACAGCAGAGCTTAGCTGATTGGATTTTGATTTGTTCTAATGTTACTGAAGAACAAACACAAATGGAATGCCTGGCAAATGTTATTTAGCTCTGTTTCTAAATAACAAAGCCTCATGGTCTCAGTAGGGCAAGATTTTGATCTCATTCACAAGGGGTCAATGCTAGTTTCACTCTTGTCCAGTTGGAATTATTAAACAGGGCTACATATTCTGTGGTACAATATACCAGTGTATTCAGGCATTGGAGGCTTAGTCTTTTTGATCTCCAGGCACTTAGCCTAGAAAATACACTGTTGGTTTATCTGCAGAGTGCTTGGACAGTCAGTACCATCTCCAGCACTATACCGTAAGGCTGCTCTCCAGTACGTGGCACTCTCCTAAAATTGCCACTACTTAGGCATGTTTCTCAGTAGTCCAGTCATCAATGATAAATGATCATTTGATGGTTCTGGTTATGATGGCAGGAGATGTGAGATCCTTAAGGAGGAGGAATACTCTCCATCTGTTTTATCCTTTGCTCTGAGAAGCATAGGTTTACTTTAGATAAGACAGGGGTACGATGCTGTGTACTTGTACACACCACCTAACCACATCATTAATATCCAAGTCAATCTGTTACTCAGTCTGTGTACTTTCAGCTGCCACTAAAGTAAGGCATATTATTTGCTAATAATCACTAGACCAGCTATGAATTGATGGTAGTCCTCCTGTAGCAGATGACTTGGGAGGCTGATCATTGGACAGAACTGCAAGATAAAATAACTGTATCTGCCCATTATATCATGATAGGACTTTTCACAGCAGAGTACTATGACAATACTGTGGTTGTTGACAGTTTAGCAGTCTTGTTAACCCGGAGGAGGCATGGATGAAGTTAAGGCAAACGCTCAAAAATCCTAAAAATTATTAGAAGAACTTTTCTGCTGTACTTATTTGAATACCAACCACTGTATCCAAAGGGGACAAAAATATGTAGACTCTTAATTTCCATGCCAACATTACATTTTTTCAGGGCTCTTCTAGTAGGTGTGTGGTGTCACTCATATGAGAAGTTCCTCAGAGTCTGAATTTATTCATACAATACTTTACCTTGATTAAATCAGGTTTTTATTTTCTTTGCAGGAGGAATTGCTCAGGGAAAAGCCTGCTACTGCAACAACTCCGTACAGCCCGTAAAGAAGACTCAGAGCTGCTTCCTAGAATGTCTGCTCGGACTGAAAAACTTGAAGGCACAAAACAGGATCCAGAAAGTCTGGAAGAAATAGGTTCCTCTAACATAAGTCAAAACCAGTATTTTAAAGTAAGGCAAGAGACCACTAAGGTGAATCCCAGGAAACTGATGAGATTGAAACCAGAGAAAAGAAATACCCCCTTGTCAAGCTGTGGGGGGAATGGAGCTGACATAGAAGAAGGAAACAAAATAGAAGCCGAGAAGGTTCAAAATTCAGGAAATGCTCCAGAGTCTCTAACTACAACAGAATTGCCAAGGTATCACACAAGAAAAGTTGTCAGTGGTTTTGATTATGGCTTAACTAGTTGTCAAAGATTAAAGAACATTACTTATCTGGTCTGTAAGCTGGAGCAAAAGGATGTCTTGTTTCGTTACCTAGTAAGACAGCCCATCCTGGCTGTTGTTGCTTAAAGGTTTAGAGGCAGCCAGGCTCAGTACATTAGTGAACTGGCCTGGGATTAGACATGCTGTGGCACTTCTGACACTGTAAATTTAGCCATTTTCTTTTGATTTTAGTCTATATAAGAGGAGGATAACATGCTATTGATCTACTTTATGAAGAACAGTTCTGAGATTTACTAAGCATAGCATATAAAAGATGGGTTTCGAAGGGTCTGTCTCTCTGTACCAATATAGTGAGGCAAAAAAATCTAATCCTTTCCTGGCAGATCTTTATATAACTTGGTCTTGACGTCCTCAATGTGAGGATTCCTTGACTCCCCAGGTAGTACATTCTGCTGTTTAATTATTGTTAAAAGTCTAAAGCTTTTCCTTAAGTCTCCTTTAAATTATCCTATCTCCAGTTTAAGCTTTTTTGTTGTTGTTGTGCTCCCAGGAGGTATAGAAAATGGCTTACTCTGTTTCCCAGCAGAAAAAACCTTTTACAAACCAGAACGGTTGGAGTCGATGATCTTAGAAGTCTTTTCTAACCTAAGCAGTTCTAAGATTCTATGTCTCCCCATGTAACTTTTTCCCTAAAGAAAGCAATTCTGACTCCTTGACACCAAGAAAAGTGCAAGAGCTTAGAGGGACAAAGTGCACCCATAAGGAATGAGATGTACCACAGGGATACCTTGGAAAACTTTTTTTTAACAGAAATAAGAATGGTGTCAGTTGAGGAAATGGCAGAGTTATTTAGGCCTCTGCTTCATTGGACTTTTAGTTTAATGTAGTGTATTCTGCATAAAGTCTAATTTTAAAGTGAAATCAGGTGGGTGCCTTATGCACCTGCTCCATTATAGTGACTTTTCAAAGGTTATATTCTGCCTGCTATTTTCAGAGTGAAATTTAACATTTTGAATTTGACATAGGAGCCCTTGAAAGAATTAGAATCTGCCTGCTCTAGAGACTATTACTTTCTCAGTGTTAAACAGTTGCCTGCCCTGCCACTTAGAAACTGTAGCTACTGTGTACTTGGTTTAAATGGCAGATGGTTGGTTGCAGGTTTTTTTCCTCTATGGGATTCCTGACATTAAAGCTCATTGCTTCCATTGATTCTATAAAACCCCATTTTGTCTACCTGTTAGCCTGTCACATAGATGGCAGACCATGGCTTGGCAAGAATCTGGGTTATTTATTGTTGCTGAGTAATAGCTCAAATAATTTTGACAAATTTCAGTTTTCTTTCTTGCTATTCTAGTTATTACTGTGGCACCTGGGGCTTGAAAAATTCAGAAGAAATTGAACTTAATTTTTGCCATGGAAATGTCAGATGAAATCTTTATGCAGACATCAAAATGTAGAAAGATGGAAGGCCTTCAGAGGAAACTTGTCACTGTATTATTGCAGATAGGAAAGGAAATGAAGTTAGACTGAGAATTTTGGTGTGGAGATGGGGAGTGAAACATCACAAACATGCCTCTGCTTAATGGAGTTCTGGTCTCCAGATATTTGTTGCCACTTATCAGAGGCTTGAGGTCTGCTCCTTTTCTTTGGTTTTCTTTTTTTAGAGATGTGATTTCATCCAATGACAAGTTCTTGTGTCCCCCCACAAACACCATAAGTGCTTTCTAAATCTATTTTAGTCTTTTATGTCATGATTCACCCTCAAGTGTGTGGTATAAATATAAGAAAAAAGCAATGCAAACAGAGGAACAAGGATGCTTCTTCACCCAAGTGAAAAGCTTAAGCGAAGCAGAATCTGTGTATTTTTCAGGACAGAAGAAAGTAAGAAAGAGCTATCTCAAAAGGAAGAACAGATGAAAGAGAGACACAGATTCCAGGAGCAGCTGGAGACATTGAAGCCTCAGCAGTCAGTTACTGGAAAGCAGCCCATGGCAGAGAAAACCCCTGTTTTGTTCCACATGGTTAGTAGTTAAGTGTAGGACTGTCCCTTTCCGAATGGCTTCTTACCCAAATGCAAGTGTGATCCTAGAAACAAAATGTGATTTTTATTGCATTTCTTAAAATCTGTTTGTTATGGAGCACCATTACCTGATGAGATGAGTCAGGGGGCTCAATGTCATCTATTTCATGGAGCCAGACTTTCACACATGATTTTTCATAACTTTTTCTTAAAAGTGAATTATTTCTACTGTCATACTTCTAAAGCAAAGCCTATCCTGAGTCTTGTCTGGTTGTCAGCCCCTAGCAGCTTTATCTTTCAGTTTTGTGGGTAGGTTTTGAGGATTGTTGTTTCAGTAACAGATTTTGCTTTTGGCTGATGTCCTGATTAAGGGCGTATGAGATTATCCTGATATTTTTCCCCAGAGCCTAAAATGTGGCTCAGAGAACAGGGCTGTTTTTCCTTCTGAGAAAATTTGTATATGTAGTCCTAATTCATCCTTGCACTGATTTCACTGAACACAAGGCCACCTGAGAAGGTAAGAGGAGATGAGAAATTCCAGGATTTGTCCATGAGTCCACCATAATGAGTTATTTTGGGCTAACAGCTGTAACAAAGTGCTTCTGTCCGTACAAAAGTTGAAAGACCTTACAACCCCAAGCTGGGGGATGTACCATTCAGATTTGTTTGTTTTGTAAGCAATAGACTACTGTATTTCTGGAGATTGAAAGCTCATTTTTTAAACACTGGATTGATCACTGATGAGAAGTAAAGGACTAAAAAACTGACAGCTGAATTTCCCCCTGTCAGCCTACTCTGGCAGGGATGGCACATTGTACAGGGCTCTCTGTTTTGAAGGTTGTCCAGGTTGTGAATCTAGTCCTCAGGCTTGTTCCTCTCTGTCTGCTGGGAGGTACCACCAAATTCCAGTTAGCCCTGATTAAGATGCAGGCACTTACTTGCTCATCAGAAATATACTTGAGCCTTGCTAACTCATTCCTGACAATGCAATTGCTGAATTATTCTGCATCTCTGTCATTTCCCCTATTTGCTGCACTGAAGCCAATAAAATGAGGATAACGGCTTGGTGATGTGCTTTCTCTCAAGTATGGCTCAGGGTTATCTACGCTGTAGTCTTTCTGTAACTGAATTGCAGTGTAAATATACCTATAGTAGATTTAATGATTTTACTGCCAGCTAGTCTTGACAGGATGGACATTGGCATAAGGATTTACTCAGCTTCTGAAGGCTGTAGAAACAGCTGACTGGTACCTAAACTAACTTACAGCCTGCTTGAGGGAAACCCACCTGAACTTTAGGAGGCACTGTTGGTAGAAACAAAATCAGCACAACCCATAACAACTGCATTCTGTGGGCAACTTTGCTCTTCGTTCTTCAGAAATATTAATTATTAAAATTAAGAATGAAAAATGTATCAGCATCATCTATCAAATACAAGTAATTTGTAAGATTACTTGAAGTTCATCTTGACAGCAGTATTTCTTTAAATTAGAACAAGTTTTTCTTTTTTTTTTTTTCTTTTTTCCTTTGCTGCACATAGGAATACAGAAAAACTGGAATGTTTTGACATTTAAAACTAAAGAAGCTGTAATTTGGCAGCTGTGTCTTAGTGAAAATATCTAATATCTATATATAAACATGTATATTCAAAGAACAAGCCACAGCGTTTGACAGAGTAGCACACTTTCAAATTTGGTTTTTAAGTCCTTTGTTTTGGCAATGATAGATGTTCAGATCTGGAACACTTGTCATAGTTTCCAGAATTCCTCTGACCATTTATAATGTACATAAATAATTGAATTGAATAATAATCGGGAAAGTTTAGAAACTCTGCAATTACTGTAGCTGAGATGCTGGGAAAGAAATGCAAAATAAATTTATAAAGCTGCATTAGGGTTACATTAGACTTGTATAAGATTGAAAAGCAGTGAAATTCAGATTTAATACTCCTGTCTTTTTTTTTTTTTTCCCCCTCTTAACCTAGTTCAGTCAAATGCTGTACTTAGCTTCACTCTGTGGGAAGCACTAATATAACTGAGAATCAGATTTGGGAAGAACACTTTAAAAACAGTGCAGGTAACTTAGGAGAGTAAGAACTAACTTTCAGAGGTACTTAAAGCATCTAAAGAAGGGGCTGATATCCAGTTGTATTTTCCAGACATGCAGGTACCAAGTTACCCTGGAAATCAGCAGGTCCATCCTAAGAATTCTGCCTGTCAAGTCTGTGTCTTTAGGTGTCTGAATACTTTTGCAATCTAGCCACCTCTTATTTTTAAAAATGCGTGAACTAATCTGATTTTCTTATGATTTTTTTTTCCTGCTTCACTCCACCACCCAAACTTTCAGTGAAACTTAAGACTGGCGTGAGTTGAACTCTTCTGAAAATAGGACCCTTAACCACATTTTAACATTTGGCTCTATTTCAGAACTGGTTTGCGCATCTACAGTTCTGGTGAAAGCCAGCAGAGTGGTGATGTGATCTGTGCTGAAGGGTCAGGTTGAATTAGTAGTTTGGAGTAATGTGCATAGGGCTTGTTTCAGTATTTGAGCAGAGTAAGTGTTATTGACAAGGAAGACAGAGAAGGAATGCTGCACAGTATGTAAAACAGTTAAATGGAGGATGTAAAATTAAGTGGATTTGATCTGTCATTTCATTCATCTTGTGTATTATGATAGAGTAACTTAGTACTAATGTTGATTTCTGTATTACATTCCCATTAGAGGGATCCAGATAATAGCTGTTACTTTTGCCAAGCTCATATCTGAGTTTTATGTGGGGGAGCAGCACTAGCAGATTACTCTGTAAGGGAAGACAAGCCAGGAGCTGTGGGTGACAGCGAGGCGGGCAGGGGCAGAGACCTCACCACTGAGGAGAGCAGACTCACAGTACCCAAACACAAAAAGCAGAGCGGGTCTGTTGGAGGATAACCAGTTGGCAAATCTGTGGTAATGAAGTAGGTCCAAGATCAAGGCCAGGAAGTCAAGTCAGGGACAGACAGGACTGGGTCCAGTGATGACAGTACGCAGGGTCAGCAGGCAGCCCAGTGATCGCCCAGGAAGTCTGTAGTGTTGAAGCAGGTCTGAGATCAAGCCACAAAGTCAGATCAGTGAAGGGCAGGGTTCAGATGCATGAGGTGAGGCCAGGCAGAGGTACAGCTGCAGTGCAGCTCAGTCAAGGACCAACGGCAAGTGTCCCAGCTGAAATGCAGCTCCCAAGCAAAGGGGGAAGGGCCTGGCAGAGGCTTCACACAGCTCTTTCCACTGCAGCCTCATCCTCAAGTTAAGATGCCTGAGCTTGCATTGGAACTGGCCTTGGAATACAGGCAGCTCAGCCGCTGCAGGGGGTTGTGTTCATGGCCCTGATACTTTACATCCAGCTATGGGATAATTTAACAGACAGAAAGTAGTATTTAGCTTTTATTAAGCTCTTTCATTACTGGAACAAAACAGGTGTTCTCAGTGGGGCTTCAGCTTGATTCTCTCTTTGCCTTTATCGTTTTATCGTGATATGGCAGAACAAGATAATGTAGTTTGAAAGTTATTAGGAATCCCCTTGTTACCAGTACCTTATGAACACTGTTTTATCTACCTTATACAGCTGAACTGTTTGGAAAATTAATGTGTTGATTCATACTGAGGCATCTAATTTTTCTTGGCTACACAATCACTTTGGCTAACCTTGTATTAGTAATTATATTGCCACCATCATCATCTTATAGCAGCTTAGCCTTACAGCTGGCTTACAAAACAAAAACATTCAGGCATGCAACCAAGTCATTCTAGCTGAACAAATATATTATGCAGATACTTTCTTTTCCGTCTTGTAAACATAGACTCTATAACCTTTCTGTCAAAATTGGTAGGATTTTAATCTTAATACATGGTTGACTCAGCTTACTGATGTCAGGTAGAATTTTCAACCAAAAGATTTTCTGCTTGCATTCCCACAAAGCTAAAATTAACATTATGCTATGGTCAAAATCTTCCTTGCCCTTTTATGGCCTTATTCTTACTTTGATATCACTTCTATAAGAAAATCCCTGACAGAATTCTTGCCATCAAGAGTATGCTGAAACACTCACTGTATGTTCAGTTCCTGTGATAGCTACCCTGGATTAGCACAGTATGACTGAAAGTAGAGATTGATTTCCAAAAGTTGTAGAAATATTTTTAGTTCAATTACTGGTCCCATATGGTTCTCCTTGTAGTAGATGCCTTGATCTACACAGTTGTCAGTGAAATGCTTTTGATGCTTTACCTGTCTTACTAAAATAGGTGCCTGTGTTTCCCATTACTGTTGTATGAGTGTCTTGATCTTTTTAAGGCAGTAGCACTGGCATCAGCGTTTGAAATTGCCTTTTTCTTACATCTTTCCTGAGCACAAAGGGTTGCTTAAGGACATTGGCTGTGTGTCCCAGGATCCTGACCTAACAGTTTCCCAGCTGGACCGCACTTGGGCATCTCACAAACTCCAGTGTAGAGCTGCTTACATGAATGCACTTAGGTGATGTCCTAAGCAATATCTAAAAAAATCTCCATTTTTATTGCTGTGCGGTAAAGGCATAAAGGAAAAGAACTGTAAGAAAGTGAAATTTACGTCTCAGTAGAAAGAATGTACAAAGGCCTGATCTACCAGTTATGAAAGGAAGAGGTTTTGGGCTAGTTCTGTACCAAACCAAGAAAAGCCAATTTATCTCCAGCAAAGTGGTGCAATATGCATATTTGGAGAAGTCAAGGAAAACTGTAAAATCTCATTTCAGTTTTAATGATCTTGTGACACACTAACCGAATTTTTATATAGCTGTATTATTCTCAAACGATCTCATAAGTATAAATTGCCTTCTGACCAAATGCTTTCATTTACACTGAACCAAAGCAACTGTGTTTGCACCTGTGTGAATGTAATTGAACCCAGCGTTTAGCTCTTACTATTATTTTACTATATCTTAAAAAAAAAAGCCCATTAATTGTAAAAATTGCAAAATATTTCCTACACTAAATCTTTCTTCTGACATCAGAGCTGAATTTGGCTTGTGCTTCACTCTAGGTCACTCTCTTGGGCTGACTGCGGGGTTGTCACTAGCAGCGATGTGCCAAACAGCCAGCAGATGGCTCTTGAATATTTTTTTTTTTTTTTTCAAAAAATAGTGAGGTATTTAATGAGTTCCTGAAACAAGATTAAAATCTCTTGTACTTAATGAACCTGCTGCCTCAACTCAAGAAAGGCTTAAAAATAAACTAAGGCAATTAGAGTTGTAGTTAAATTTAGCATGCAAAAGCAGAAGGCCAAGGTTCCTGTTTGTACCACCAGTCCAGCATGCAGGATTCAGAATAGCATGGAGGTTCCCAAGAAAATGTTTTTCTAACATAGGCAACTGTTAGCTGGCACAGAGCCTGTATTTCTGGCCTCCATCTTCCCACTTGGTGCCAGTGAAAGCAAATGGGAGGGATTTGCTGGCACAGTACTTTATGCTTAGCTTGAGTTTAGCTGGTCTATGGTCTCCTTGGCTGGAGTCAGCACATTGAGGAGCTGAGGCTGCTACTGTCTCTGCTGTGGCTCAGGATGGCACAGGTCTATCCTAAGGATTTGCCTTAATAGGCAAAGCAGAGTATCTAGGCCTTAGATGTCTTTGTAATAAACACCTTCCTTTACACAGGCAGTCTGCTTACTTGCTGTTTTCTGAGTAAGAGATGTTACGGAAGTGTGCACTTTGGCACTCTTAGGGCACAGATTAAAGCAAGTCTTTAATTAGTTCCTTTAAATTAAAGGAACTTTACAGACTGATGACTCTTCTCAGTAGTTCTGCTCATACAATGAGAGTAGTTAAAAAAAGACATACAGGAATCCTGCTTTGATAATCTGCTGTCTGCTTCAATAGGTTTCTCAGCCAAATTGCTGCATATATACTCAGGACCAGGGAATTCACCTTCTGTACTGAATGCAACAGGACCACCAAAAAGCCATAAGGAACCTTCCATTTAAGCTTCTGCATGGAGACCCAGTCTGATGGTTTCATAGGGGCTCCCAACTTTGCTGAATGCGCTTTCCAGCTATGGAACTAATTGTACAGTCAGGTCTTTACAAAGAAATGAGTGCATTCAGTGCCGTTTCTCTATCTGGAGTTAGAAATGGCCCCAGGAAAATGTGAAATATTTAATCCTTTATATTCCTTGGCATATCTTGGAAATGATTAAAATTAGTTTAGGCTTATTCTTGAATAAACTTATGCATGTTCTTGGCAGATGGGAACATTTGCTACTGTTGCTTAGAGGGAAGGTTAATATAAGTAAAAAGAATATAGTTTCCAGAATTACATGCATGAACTTACTGCCAGTAGAGGTCCTAAATACTCCTCCTTTCACATTAGCAGGGTGGTTCAGATTAAACTTGAAGAGAAAACAATAATGTAAAATGTCCATGGGGTAAATTCTATTTCTCATTTAGAAGATGGCATGAGGACAGAAAATAATTTCTGTACCTTTTGTCTCTTCAGGTCTTGCTCTTTGACAGGTCCTGTGTTTGTTGGCAGGAGTAGCAACTCTAAGTCTGCAATGTGTATGAACAAGTGCCAGTCACGTTTAATTATACAGAGAAATACTTTCTGCCATGAATCTCTCTCTTGGACTCAGGATAGAATTCACAGCTCCTGACCTTACTTCAGGGCTGTGATCAGTGATGCTATTTGTAGATGAAAGGAGGCTGAATGTGTCCCTCTGGTTTTCAAAGGGGATGTACAGGCTTGTTTGATACGGCCATGCTACTGTTAAAGAAGCTGTATAATGTAAACTGTGTTCCCAGTTTTTCTCATGCCTTCCTGTTTAGCACTGACTTAGGTTGGACTACAGTTCCAAATCTTGGCACACTGAGGAATAAGCTTGGTCACAACTTGTAAACACATTATTACACAATAATTATGGAAGCATTATTCTTAGTGGCAGGGAGTGGAATTCAAGGCTTTGTTTGAGATTATGGAGTGGAAGTATTGTGCAGTTATTTTTATTGTAAAAAAATAGAGCTCTGTCCAGCTCTGTGCCAAGCACCTGCAGTTCACAGAAGCTTCACCGGACATTGTAAGCACGTAGCAGTTCTCACAACCCCCCCATATTTACTGCCTTGGAGAATCCACAGGTCTGAAGGGTTATCTGCATAGTATTTTGCAGCTGGATGGAAGATCATAGAGCCTGTACGACTGGATGCAATCCATTTCTAAACTGGAAACTGATAGTTTGAAAAGCAAGTCACTTGAGTTCTTGGTAAAACTTCATGATAAAACAGCTGAGCATAGTTTGCTTACACCACCCCCCCCCCTTTTTTTTTTCCTTGGGGGATTTCCATACAGTATTAGAGGAAATACATGAAAAGATAAATAGAGACTAGGAAAAAAAAAATAAGGCTTTGTCCAAGTTAAGTATATGGTGAATCTCCTGGAGTTTCAGACTAGAGCCATTTCAATAGTATTTAAAGCCAGCTAGGAGCACATGCCAAATACCAGCCTAGATTTCAGATGGCTGAGGACAAATTCCCTGCTCTATCACAGCATTTCAAAGTGACCGTGTACAATTTACTTCCCTGCTGTGGGTCTGGAAATCATGGCGCATTTTATTTGCAAGGCAGTTTGAAATCATTTGACGAACAATGCTATGGAAGATACAGATGCTACTGTTTGCATTTTGGAGACCACGATACTGTTTCAGGAGTGTAAAGAAAAGGAACAGAGATGAATTTTGGAAGATTCTTGATAGTCTTACACTCTTCATCTTCAGAGGGTTTTACAAGCTTTTGATAATTAATCCAGCTAGACGGAGCCTCAGATAAGGAAATACTATCCTCACGGTTTCACAGAGAAACACTCCATTCCAGAGCCAGGACTGAGGCACAAGTTCTTAATTCCCAGTCTTGTGCTCACATGAAACGCATAAGTAATTAAACTTCTTTTACTTATTTCAGCTGTTTCTTATTAACCAGGAGTATAAACTCATTAGAGGAGGAATTTTTTGTTACACGTGCTCAGAACACTAGCACAATGAGGCTAGGAATCCTTCTAAGCCTCTCTTAAGTGTTACTGTAGTGTAAACACCAATCATGGAAAAAGCACTTCTCATTTTTAATGATTATGCCTCAGAAAGAAAACAAAATCAAATAGGATTCAATGTTACTTTGGTTTAAATTTTAGTGCAGTTTTCAGAGCAGTTCTTTGTTTACCTGGGGAGTTGAGCCTTTGTCAGAAATTTTTTCCATTTCTAAAGAGATTGTATGTACGACAGCTGCTTGTTAAAAGATATTTGTGCCGGTTACTTGAATGTTTTTTAGCTGCACTCAGACTTGTTGCTAAATGGCCTCAATGTACAGAGTTTTCTTGAACATATTTGAGTGAAAATACCCGTTTTCAAACACTTGGTTAGTTAACATGCTTCACAACCCTCTGAATATTCTGTGTTCCAATGAATATTGGAATTATTTTGGAATTGTTCCTTAGTCATCTGAAATCTAGGCTGGTATTTGACACATGCTCCCAGCTGGCTTTAAATACTAATTACAACATTTCATCTTCTAATGAAATAATTCAAGAGCAATTCCATCAAGAAAGTCATCATTGCTTTAACTGTGCTTGCCTATCAGTGCTGACTGATAGATACTCTTTTTTTTGTTCATAGTATACGGGGCTAGCAAACTCAGACTGACTAGAAAGACACCATCCAAAAAAGAACATTAGCTGGTTGTGTAAGACTTTCTAATAGTAATAATGTTTTGGGCCCAGGACAGGACAGAGCAGGAAGTCAGGGTATAAGACATGCTGCATATACGAGAGAGGCAAGTGTGGCCAGGGCAGTGCTGTGTGCTGACATTAGGAATGCTGGCAGGCCAAGTAGAAGTGAGCAGGTTAGGACAGGGAGTGCACCCTAGGGTACGAGATCCTTCTTCAGGAGAAAATGTTTGATGCTGTGGAGTTGTCTTTTTCACTGCAGATAGCAGAATAAAGGAATGTTGAATTTTGGGCCAAAAATATTTTCTGTGTGATCCTGAGTGAGCACAGTGTCTCTCTGCTAACATATTCTATGGGTCAGATCCTTGACTCTTACAGAAGAGGGGTAATGCATCTCTTTGATAGCACAGTATTCCCTTAATGCAGGCTAATGTAGAAGTGGCATAGAACAATGTAATTCACACTACATCACATCTCTTTGTTGTCTTCATTTGTGTTGAGAGGGATTATGGATAGGATGAAGAAGGATTTTTGCAGAGTACTGACAGGTTCTGAGCCAGAAATTGTAACTGATCCTAGCTATTATTAGCTGTCTGCCAGTATCTTGGGGACCATAAAGCTACTTTAAATTTCACTTGGGGTTGACCATGCTCAGCTGATAGCAATAAGAAAAAGTATACAAAGTGAATTTTGCTGTCTGTGATTCCTGTGCCAAGCAGAGCTCAGATCCTTTCTGTGCATCACATCTGAACTATGCTCCTATATTGAGTAATTTCTGGTGATGAGCTGACATTTCTCTTTGACACTTGCCCTCTTTATGCTTCAGCAGAGGTACTGTCTAGGTTTAGCACACTCGTGCTGCCAGAGATGGAAAAGTGGTTTCTTCTGAATCAGGAGAGGTTATATTCTTCATGCCTAAGACTAAGGATAACTGTCCAGAACAAGAACTTTCAGCAAAGAAATTTTCTTTTATTTTTTTCAAACTTAAAACTCACATTAGAGAACTGTGAAGATCATAGCAAATGATGTTTCCATTATGCAGCTCTTTGAATTCCTGCAATCTTACTTTGGCAGAGTTATCTGCTTTGGAGGATCATAACTCCTCCATTTTAGCAATCTGAAGCTCAGTTCAGATCACAAAATTTCAGTAACATCTTGCCACCATCATATTTTTCAGATCCATAACCTCAGCACATTTGACACTCAGAAAGCTGTTGGTGCTATAGAGAGCGAATCTAGTACAAAAATGCATTAACAGAAAGACCATTCAGACCATTAACATCAGTTGTACTCTCCATTTTGTTATTATGTTACCTTCCTAATTACAGAATGTTCTGCCAGTTGCATGCAGGAAATGCAGATACTTTCCTGATTCTTACCCATTGCTCCCACTTTGCAATGATAAAGCAGTTCTTTGGATGGTTTCAGGGTTTATTCTACAATTTAATGTAGAATTTCAAATAATCTAACAGATGGCATTGTCATAATTTTTCTTTCCCCACAGAATGAAAATGAACAAACACTTGACATTTCCAATATGTCTTCATCTAATGCAAGAATTTTTAGAAGCCATGAAAGAGTGTTATCAGCTTCGCCTTGGACAGATTTGTTAGATATGTCCTAAGTATCTGCTCTCCTACATTAGCAACATGACTGCCTGGAGAATAGATACATAACTAATAATCAGCATGCTTGCATTTTGTAACATGAGCTATGTCTACAATGAAGCACAAACATGCAATGCTAGAGCTATTTCAGTGTAAGAGTATAGAATTTTCATTAAAGAAATTAGCTAGAGCTGCTAAAGTACCTAGAAATCAGCTCACATTTACAAATGTACAGCAGATGCATCGTTTGGCAAAAGATTTCTGCAGTCCCTAATTTGCCATTCATCAGGGATTGCCTCTTAAATCTGTGATCTGAGCTAGGGTGCAGATGACATAGAAGGATAAATTTAGACATGGCTGAAAACAATTATTTTGATTAAGCTTCCAGCCAATGAGAGTAAGTTTCTTCCTATTCCTCCCCTTCCCCCTCACTCATCCCCTCCAGTAAAGGAGGAGGAGACTCTGTGAGTATAACTTATCTTCATTTTACACATAGGGGATGTTTTGATTTAGCTCTAGCTGCTGTAGCATCTGCTGAGTGTAGTAGAGAGTGGATTTTTTTGGTTGAATATGATACATTGCTTCAGTGTTATCATCAGTTTAGTTAGTATTGGCAAAAGTGTTAGAAGGGAAATATCAAAGTTTTATTTATCTGCAGGAGAGACTATATTGGAATTTTTTTTACAAAAAAGAGAGAGAGGGAGGAAAAAATAATGGTTTCTCCCTGACGTATTCTTTCACTAGGAGAAACCCTCAGACTGGGTGAGCTGATTCTGCTGGGAAATGCTCACTGCTGTCTTGGGTCTATATGGTAAAATGAACTTTGTGAATGTCCAGTATAGTGTGGTTCCCAAACAGCTGACAGCAACTGCTCTTGCTTGTTGTCAGCCTTGTACCCAGCTGGAAACCAGCAGCAAAGTTGTCACCTGGCCCTCTTGGCTTCTGAGCTGCTGCTTGGTCATTCCAGTTCTAACAGTTTTGATGATGTGTCCCAGTCTTTGGGCAACAGAGCTGTTTGTCTAACCTAGCATGCAGGTCTAGTAAAAGCAATGCACACTAGTCTTTTAAAAAATGTTAAGAAAAGCATCATTTAACCAATTTGAGTTATTTTATTAGAAAAAAAATGTTAATCTTGGCTGACAAACTTATGTCTACTAAGCTTCAGCTTGCTGTGATCAGAAACAGCTGTTTTTTAGAAAAATAATAATATGGAGGTAAAATACCACTTTTTAATGATTGTATGGATGCCTTCACATTACACGTTTGTGGGGTTTTTTTTTTAATGAATAGTTGTTTCCTTTGGGGCTATGTCTCTGTGTGTAACTTCAATGCTGCTGTAGCTGAAGGCTAGAATATACGGGTGTCCTCAAGTTGTCTTGCAATTCCTTTTTCCTCATTTCTTTCTTTGGTGTGGATTTGGGAAGAGATTATTCCTTGGCTGCTCTGTGTGGTTTCTGTTTCTGCTTGCCCTGTTGTTATGTTAGAGTGGAGAAAGATGGCCAGAACTGGGGTGGAGGGTTGATTGGAAAATTGAGCTGAAGGGCCGTAAGTTGCCATATCGTAAACTGTAATTGCAAAATAAAATAGCAAGCACTTTGGAAATAGAAAATTTTATCTTATTTACTCTATGGTAATTGTTGGCACTTGACTACAATCAGCTGCAAGCCTGTCTGTGATTGACAGCACAAATCTAGCCAGAGCAACCAAAAATAGCCCAGCATCTGAGCAATTTTAGTCTTTTTATAATCTAATACTGTCACTAATAAAAGCTAGTGTAACATATAGGCAAATTAAGCTCTCTTCATAGGTAAACTAGGGTAAATTGGGCAATGCTGTGGGAAGGCATACTCAGAAAGCACTGAACATATCTTACTTCAACAGTTCTTGCCCAGAATTAAATAGGACTAACTACTTTTTTGTTCATTAGCCTTAATCTGAAGTTAGTTAAGTTCTTCTACACCTAGATACTTGTTGGCGTAAGGAGGCTGGCAGAGGAAGGAGAGGGTAGGACCGACATTGATCAAAACCTCACTCATTCTCAGAGAGAGCCCTAATAAGTAAAATTCTTAGCTGATCTTGGTCAGAAAGCCTATTGAGCCCTCCCCTGCTGCTGGGCCAAGCAAATTTGGAATAGTTGGAAATGTCATGCTAAGCATTAGTAGATACTGTTTTAATCTTTAGCTCCTGAATTGCCTCCTATCATTGTTCTCCACACCCTTGTGGAGAGAGGAAGAAAGAATCATTTCTCTAATACAGGATGTAGAAGGTGGTCATTTTTTCCTGAAAGTCTGCGAGTTTCTTTTAAGGCCTCTTCATCAGAGAACTGCAGTGGTAGGGCCAAAGCCCTGTTGAATTCTGTTAGCTCCCCAGGACTACAATAACGTTAGTAGTGCAGTCTGCAGCATCAGAAACATTTGCATTACTGTTTTTCCTTTATTATTAATTGCAGTTTTTAGCTGGTACTTGTAGCCAATGCTGTGCCTGTGACGCATGTTTTGTCACCAAAACACTGGATGACACAATAGATCAGCTTGTAGCTTTTTATTAGTATCTTTTTTTGAAAACCATTTTAAGGAATTGTCTATTTTGAGGACAGGCACAAAAGTCAAGCTACATTAACTAGTCAAGCGGATTAGTCATTAAACACCTTGGTGGACATTTTAATTCAGAATTAAACTGTCTTTAATTGGATTTAGCTTACTTTGCTTCCAAAGTAAATTCAGGTAAATCAAATTAAGGCTAATTCAGTGTAAAGACATGGGCAGATATCCTCATTATGGGCTATGTGGAGCAACTGAAAACACAACTGCTTAGCTGCTGCTCAGCACTTTCCTGCTCCCATCATGTTTCTGTGGTGTTCCACAGCTCAGCTCACAGGAGGGTGTGCTTGCTAGTTTCATACTATGGTAGGCTATTTCAGATTAATTCTGCTCACCTTAATTAGCAGTTTAGTCTGTTGGCATTGATGTGTACAAGAAGTGCAGTCATGTTGTGCTTTGCTGACTGCAGTGGGGAGCATAGCCCTCGGGTGATGCTGTAACAAGTAGCTTGGAAAAGTGAACCCCATGAACAGCTCCAGCTATTTGCAAAATGAATGTGCATCCATGCCTGTAGAATATCCGCACTCAGGAGGCCTTAGGGAGGGCCCTGAGGGTCCTTATTAAGGATCATAACTGTTGACTGAGCAATACTCTTATGTATACTGGAGAATCTTTGCGATTTTGTGGACTAGCTTCTTAATTTACAAAAGAAATGCTGGGAGCAGCAAATTGAATATAGATAGGAATAGCAAGCCAGCTAATAATTACAGCTACAGCTACCACATCTTTGGAAGAATGAGAGGTCCCATGAACTAGAACCCCATGGTTCAAGCTTGGGGTTGTTTTTTTAAAGAACAGGTCTCTTAAAGGAGAGGGAGTTTGCATCCTAAATAACCAAGTATCAATACTGAAGAAGAGAAGAGAGATGAGTTGCCTTAAATGTAACATCATCTATGAGATACATAAGATGAAGCAGAAAATAATGAAAGTTTTGACACTTCTATCAGACTTGTTTTGAAGGCATTTCACTGATTAAAAATTTAAGAGTTGGCCAAAACACTGAATCTTAAAAAAATACAGAATAAATTTGATTGCATCGTGTCCAGCTGTGACCACGTAATCTTCCATTCACCAAGCAGTGTTTGACTAAATGAAGACCCAAGTTGACAGCTTTTCAAGAAAAACTGAAATGCTCAAGAAGTTGTCACTGATATAATGACCTAGCTTTTATGGCTCATGCTTCCTCTTTGATAAATGTTCGCTAGGTATTAATTGCCCCTCCTGTGATAGCAGTAAATGTAATTCATTCATGATGATGAATACAGTTCCAGTAATCCAAATGACTTCCATTTTCATACTTTTTTTTTTGACAGGAAGCCTCTTACTTGCCAGGTATTGACACATTGCCTAGACCACACAGTATGAAAAATGAGGTGCTGCTCATGACCGTTTGGCTGTCAAGTTGTGGCCAAGTAGTTACAGATCACTGTGGTGGGCAGGTATTGAACGCAGTGCCGAGAGCAGCCAACATCTACCAGGCCTTTGTGACATGGCTTCTCTCTTTGGTGAGTATGTGCAGTAATGGTGCACAAAAGAAGGTTCTGCATGATTAAGGCTGTGTTTTGCCCTCCAGTGAATATACAATCATTCTTGAAATCAGCTTCGAAACAGTGGCTGAACAAAGGGGAAATTGTGTTCTAATTCACCTTAAAGTCATTAAATAAAAATCTTGCTGAAATCGATGGAAGCTGGATTGTGCCTGTAGTTTAAGTACAGGGCACAGAAAGTAAAAAATATAGAGCCAGATTCTCCGTAGTCAAAAGTGACTACTGGAAACAGAGGGCTGTCTAAGTGTTACACTTTGGTCTTGGCAAAAAAGTGAATGGACACAGGTGCCTATTTCTTACCACTTGTTCTAATTAAGAACAGATTCTTTCTGATAGTCAAGAGGGCGGTAAACAAGTGGTGTCTGTTTCATCTTAATTGTCCTCTGGCTCACATATTTTTCTCCTCTAAAGAAACCACCTTTTCCTCACTCTTCTCATTCATCCCATATTAGCCTTTTCCTCTAGGGAAAACAGGCTATGTGTATTTTTCCTCCCAACCCTGCATGTTGGCCTCATTCTTTTCCCTGATTAAAGACATTGGCATACCAATACCGATCTATGCACTCAAGGTAGATTTCACCCTGAGTGGACAGCCTGCACAAGGCTTTTAAATTACTTAAACTCCACTTAAACAGTATTAATTGTTAATGATGTTCACACTTCCATTAAAACATTGCTGACATTCTTTAATATTAGTTCAGTGCTAATGAGAATTGCCACTTGAACAGTCCCAGAGTCTGAATCTTCCATTCAGAAACTAGTTAGTTCATGACCAGCTGCAGTGTGAACTTTCTTCCCTTGTGTTATCCCTTTTAAAAAAACCTGAGCTCAGACTTGCCACATCTTGCTCCAAGCTTGAAAGGGTACCTCAGCTTCCAGGGCTCAGTGTCACTCTACTGAGACTGTAGGGTCAAATGTTGTGAGGGACTATGTGCCCAAGAGAAACTGGGGTAAAATCCACCAGTTTTTCACAGAGGTTCTCAAACAGCTGTTAGATAGTAATGAAAAAGTCTGCTGCTTTTTTTTCTTTTTTTAATTAAAAGAAGTGTAAAGGATTAGGCATTTTTAGATCACATTCTCATCTGGTCATGATCTATATAATTCTACTGATTCATTGAGTTCCTGGCTTGTGTAAATCAGCATATATTTATTGATTTCATTGGAGATATGCTGATTTCTACCAGTTGAAGCATGATCTTCCAGATGTGAGCATTCCCCAGTGGCAGAGCTGCTAAAGAATTTCCCATGTGAAACCAGTGTTCAAAGCAGTCAAGGACTTGGTAGTGCTATTTTGAGTGGTGTAGCTGACCTACGCAACAGTTTGAAAACCCACTCATGCCCTGTGTTGAGAACATATTTCTAAAGGCATTTATCTCACTGTAAACAGTTTTGGTTTATACATGCAGTAAATAGCAGAGCTGTTAATCCATCTAGAGATCACGGTGATGGTATAAACCATGAGAACGGGACTTAGTGGTTTCTATACTCACCAGAACCCTGGGAAGGAATGATAGTCCTGTATTTCAAACTTGCCTGTCTATTCACGTAGCGTGTGATCTGATTCAGGCACCTCTGCCTCAGGTGGCTGCTATTCCTTTCTCATGGCTTTGCTGGTTGCCTGTGTCTGACTTTCCCATAGCCTTCTGCCCTCATTCACCTGCTGCTCAGGTTTCAGGATGCTCTGCAGCACTACATTGTCTTCCTAGTCTGTTTTGGGTATCTTTCCTTCCTGTCTTTCTAGCCTGTAATAAAGTTTCTCATGTATCCTGTATGCTAAAGTGCATGATGTTTCAGCCTGACTTTGAGCAGCCTTATGACCCAATGAGTGGTCTGTCCTAAAAGGTGTCCAGTGTTCATCTTGGGCTTGGCAGAAGTTGCTTGTTACCCAGTGTTCATCTTGGGCTTGGCAGAAGTTGCTTTTTACCCAGTGTTCATCTTGGGCTTGGCAGAAGTTGCTTTTTACCCTTCTTGGTTTGAATCAGTTATATATATTGGAAAACAGAATGTTTGCCTCCCACATGTATGCACACAAAAAAAATCCATCATAAAGAAATCACCTCAGGCTAAATACACTAAAAGGTGTATTCACTGGATAGTGATTGAGGGGGGCTTGGCTATTAGCAATCGCTAATAGGGAAAACAAAGGCTTATGAAGGAAGCCTGCACTAGGTCCTCAGAATGGCATCATCACTTAGCATTGGTTTTTGAACTGAGGTTGGATTGATCTCGTTATCATTAATAAAGGCAGCACATGGTGCCACTGTGACAAGAACATACAGTACAGCATTGACAGGGACTCTGTTCTTATTTCTTGCTAGACTAGGAACAGATGCATGTTCTTGCTTTCACATTGTGAAGCTGGTAGAAGTCAGAGCTTGCAAGTCCTCATTGAGAAAATAAATCCTATGGCTTATCAAAACCTACTTGTTATTCCTATTTAATTTGGTCTTTATTGATTTTTCTACTGGCTAAACTACAGCTAATCCACTAATCAAGCGGGAGTGCTCCCTGGATTATTGTACATTATGGAGCTCTACTCAAAAGCAACAGAGCAAAATAAGGGCTTATCCTCAGTCTCTAAATACAGCCATCTAAGAATGAAATTATGTTCAAATGAATTTACAGGTGTCTCCTGTGAAAATGAAAGATGGACCCAAAGCTCCGTTTCAGGTGGTAGGGCTGCAGCAGGCCTGGCGAGAGGGTGGTTTGGCCCTATATGCCTGTCTAATGCCAGCAGATGAGTCTTCAGCCCAGGACAGCACCAAGATCAAGAAGATAAATGTGAGTAGCAGCATTTACACTTGCTAGTCATGCACAACAGCTGTAGGCAGTTACCACTAGTTTTTACTAAGGACCAGGCTTGGATATGTGAATTCAAGCTCAGATTTCAGCAAGCCAGGATAAAGCAGCAGAAGTGCTGCTCTAAATTAGAATGGGGGAACAGCCCAGTACTGTGGGAACCGAAAGGCTGCTTACAGTTAATTGCCAACTCAAGCTGTCCTCGGTTGTGCTGAATTTAAATTTATGTGCAGATGAGAAACCAGCTGTCTATGGTGTAGTGTTTTATCTCTACTGCTCATTAGCTGTTATTATATTTTTGATGGCTGTAAACCCATAGTGCAGAAATTTAACTGGATTCAGAGGAGACACATCTTTGGCATCTCTTTGTGGTTGTTGCCTCTTGTATTTTAATCATGTGAAGAGTGTGGCCCACGAGAGGGAGTATTGTCTTGCAATTTGTCTCCCAGGAGTTGGGGCCCGGAGGCAGGACCTGAGACTCCATTCCCTCAACTCTGGTAGACTACAGAGTCTTTGTTGTGCAGTAAAATGCCAACCTAAAAGGTCTAGCACACAAGCAGAAAATCTAGCGTATGTAGGTGGCACAGTGTAATGTAGGGCATGATAAGAACTTGTGTCCTGAAAACAGCAGAGCTATGAAACGACAGCTCTGGGCTCTAGTTTGTTGCCTCTGTCTTTTCACAGAGCTAATATGATACACATTGGTACCCTGAGCATCTTGGTCTGTTTTCATTTTTGGAGACAGTTTTTAGGTATTATTGCTACCCTTGCCTTCTATAAATACCTATCCTACCTATGCAGTACAGCTGACTCTTGCTGGAAAGTGTACCCAGGTATTTCTGGGGAGCAGTGACCCTTGTGTACCCCAAATTTTCTGTGGGACCCCTGCCTGAATAACTGTCCTGTTACCTTTGAGATGCTGGTTCTGCGCTCTGTTGATGCTGGGGAGTTTCCCTCAAGTGGCTCAAAGCAACACTTGTGGCTTTAGCAAGTTCATAGTGGATTTTCTACTCTTGTTTTTGCCTCTTCACCCCAGTAATGTTAACAGGAATGTGACAATAAATGTGCTTATTCTTGACGCTTCCTTTTTGTTGAACCGACCCCACAGGACCCAACAGCAGGTTGGCCCTTAGGGGGTCCCCCAGGTATCTGAGTCACACCTGCTGGACACACCATGTGAGGTTTAAATGGAAGAGGAGTTGTAAACACATTTTAAAAACACTCTTAAGCTTCCTCTACTCAGCTGCAGCAAACATTCTTCACTTGCAGCTGCTTGCCTGTGAGCAGGAAAGATTAAATTTCCCATGATGTATCATAAAGCCTGGAGTATGACAGCTGTGGCTGCAGTGCTTCTGCAAGTAAATGATTGATGCTGGCAACATTTGTAATGATTAAAACACTACCCAAAAACCCCCAAACTCAAACCAATAAGCAACCTTTCCATTAGTGTTTGAGCACTTGTCGGCAGAAGGAGCAGGGCTAATGAGACTAAGCAGCCTGCTAGACTGGACGAGGGCTTGATGTTGATTTCTGTCTAAGGTGACTGAATTCAAGATATTTGCTCTATGGAGCAAAGAAAGCGGCAGAACAGCCTGACCTGCCTTCTGTCCACTTGCCTTGTTGCTCTCTGCTGATTTCAGCTGAGGGATTGGCCAGAGCATCGAAATTACTGAGCACTGAGTATGCCTCAAGTATGTACCCAGTGTTATGGAACTGTATGAACTTTTGATGCCATGGGCAGAGGCTGCTCTGAACGTTTGATTGGAGCTGGAAAGGGTTGCATCAGAAGTTGGTGGAACAAGCCATACAGAGTTTCCAGTCCATGTATAAATTGTATATGCTCTTCTTATGCCTCATTTACAGTTACTGATGCTGCTGTTGAGTTCAGCTAGCATGTTCAGTGAAACATACAAGGCATTTGAACAGTATTCCTCAAAGCAAGACTGTATAACTGAGGTTTCCTCTCATTAGAGGCTCTACCTTATGTCTTTGTGGTAACAATGACTTTTGTCAATTTTGCTTTCCTGAGGCGTTTGAAAGCTGCTGCTGTCTCCAATGGAGATCTAAGCTGATAGGAAGTTTTTCAGAAATGCCAGCCACAGCAGAGACAAGAAAAACAACAGCAACTAGTCATACCTCCACATTCTTTCCCTTGAGCAGCTTTAACTGCAGCTGGAAAGAAATGTGGTAGAATTTACTCTTCACACTTCAGTTTCTCGCTGTAGTGTTAATGTATAGGGTTTTTAGTGGTTGAATCAGATAACAAAATTCTGCTGTGGTGCTTAATGGTTCTTGTTCCAGTTCTCTCCCGTGGGCACAAAGAGAACCACTTCTCAGGGCCTACCTGCAAAATGTGACTGGGTTTCCTGGCATTTTTGTTGCATATATTTGCTATAAAAATGTAGGGATATCTTAGTTATTTTTTTGAATTATATAAAAAAGACATACAAAACAGTATAAGTGTTAACCAGAAGCATTATGACAAATGGATATTTTAGTGTTCTTAACATGTAGAGTCCAGAGTCCATTTTCAGTGCCAAAGATGTGTATGTAGAAGGTTGCACCACACAATAGGTACAGATTTGCACCTGCTTGATGCTAAGAGGGAAATGCCGGTCTTTCGCTGTGTATCTGTACTTGTATCTCATAACAGCAGCAAAATGACAATTGTCCATGGATTTTCTTCAGATGGTAAGATGAATATTCTTACAGCAGACATGGGATTACTAGTCTAAGAGCCTAAGGGTCTATCTGTATGAGCAAGGCCAGCTTGCTCCCCTGTTAATTGCCAGCCCTGGTGTGATTGAACATGCTGAGTGTGTTTTTCAGTCTCATTGGCTTTGACGTTATTTGATCCTGTGCCTTGTTGCCTGCTGTAGGGTCACACCTCTAATGATGGGGTACAGTTCATCACCAAGATCTGGATTAAGGCAACCTGCTAGTTTCACGTTACTGTGGGTTGTTGCTGGGTTTTTTTTGTTTTAGTTTGTGGGGCTTTTTTACCCCATTTATTATTAACTGGAGCTGAGCTATATTCTAGACCTCTAAGCCATCAACTTTTTATTTACTGGCTGCTTCACTGTCATCTGTGTCTTTTAATTTTTGTCACATTTTATTTCTCCATCCCAAGTTTTAATGGTTATGAGCACAGATACAAGGGTGGTTTTTCAAGGCAAAAGCTCCTGTTCTTAGCAGACCAATAAACATTTTGGCTTACTCAACTAGGATGGCATCTATTCCTGTATCAGGTGGTTCTGCTATGTTTCCTCCCATTTTTGTCAGTTTCTTTGGGGTTTAGTGTTTTTTTTTACTTCTGTCCTCCAACTGATAGAAGTGAGGCAAATTTGAATATCCCTGCATGGTTTTGGTTTCATGACTTGTTGTCAGAACAAATGCTTATACACTCACCTCTTGTAATTCTTGCATGCTGATAGACGAGCTGCAGTTATAAGCATGTCGGAAGGGAATTAGATTTGTACAGCATATGCTTTCTAAGAAGCTACTAAGCATTCCCAATTAGGCACACTACCACTGTACAGAGCAACGTGGCTCTTGTCGGTACGCTTCGATCGCTTAACAGTTCTGTGGTGGCTCAGAAGTGCTTGCAATCTATGTCATTAGATTTGGGGCTTTTTTTCAGACATTTCCTGCTTTAGCTCTGCTTTCTGCATGCAGTAATAGCTGGTGTAGAGAAGATGCTTTGCATAATTGTTGATTCTGTTAATTTCTAATTGGGCCTCACTGAGGTCACCAATTTTGTTCTCTGAAAGGCCTGGTGGTTAAGAACCAACTAGGAAGAACAGAGGGGCTTAGAGGGGAGCTTAAATGATGGACAACTGTAATCTAGCAGCGCAGTATTCAGTATTAATGTATCAATATTAATATTAGTCTCCATCTTAAAAAATCTTGAAGTAAGATCATACTGGGATGGTGGGAGGACTGTGGTTTCTGTGGGTGAGGGAAGGTTGTGGGGGTGCAGGGTGTGATGGTTTGGGAGGCTGACTGTGTTACATTAGGGATTTGGTTTGGAGAACCTGAAGTGCATCTGTATGGCAGATGCACAAAGCATGAGGCTGGGATGGTTGCAGACAGAGAAAAAGCTGCTAAAGGTGTGTGGTACAGAACAAAAAAGTTCCTGAGGCCATCATCAGTGCTTTTTAACCATTGACTCTTTGCAGGCTAAAGAAGATCTACAAGGAACATCCATTTTCTACCAGAAGGTTTCTGCATTTCTAGCCTGTACGTGGCTTACAGATGTTACCTGGTGGAGGGCAGAACTGGCCAATCATTTCCAAAACCAGCTGTATCCACTTCTTCCTGAAATTCCCTCTGTCCTGCTCAGTTACATCACTGCTGTTAATCCTGATCCTCAGGTACTGTACAGAAGTACTTGGACTTCTGGTATTTTTTTTCTCAGATCTAGTAAAAGTTGTTGTTCTTCCAATGTTAACAGGTGTTCTCATTTGCTTTAGCTCAAGGTTTAAACAGAGTTGGAAAACAAATGCTTCTAAGCCATGAATAAATTTCCACTGAAATGTGTGAGATTGCAAGAACATAGCATCTCTTAAAATCAAGTGCTTAAAATCATTTGTCTACCTAGAGATGTCTGCAAGAAGATTCACCTCGTACTGTCTATAAGTAGAATGATAATTAACTTTTTCACTTCTGTCAGATTGGCAAGTGCTCCATAACACACATTCAATGTTGCAAGAATTCATTATACTTATTGGGGGAGTTTATTCCTTGAGGGCATCCAGCATTGTTTTTAGGCCTTGAACAGCCTATCCTACCTTAGTGTAAATATTTAGACCAGGTTTTCAAAGAAGCCCATAATATGACCTGATCTACATACCTTTTGAGGGAACATTCTACTTCTTTCCAATGACATCACCAGCCTTTGGACAGTCATGGTCTTTTCCCAATATTTGTAAATCAACAAAAACCTTGGAGACAGAATTCCAGGGAATGGTAAAGACTGCAATTCTGCTTGACAATGAAGTTTAGTTCTGAAAATAATGTAGCATGAGAATTTTCTGCAATTTCAACCAGATTTGAGGATTACTATTAGTCTGTGAGAATCAGTGCCATGAAAGCTGAAGGGCTTAGCAGTGCGCTTAGCAATTTGCCTAAAGGTTTATCCAACTTCTGTGGAGGAAAAGGAGCCTTAATGTTGTTGATTTGCAGTCACTGTAGCTTTCAAGTAGAAGCAAGTGCTATAAAGCAGTCTGACGCACTTGTAGAAGATAAATCTGCTGTATGCTTTTAAGGCATAAAATAAGACATCATTTAAAACAATCAGGGCTTTTATGCAAATCTCTTATTAGAGGAATTATAAATCATTAGAAATTGAACAGCAAGACAGCAGGCATTTTCTAGGCGTGGATCTTTGCCTTGATGCCGTAGAAAAAAACTGAAGTCGATTTAAAGGCCACAAGCTCTTCCTAAATTCAAATGCTCTGTGCCACCCAGGTTCCCAGGACTGAATTACACCGAGACCACTATGCATCATGGCTTTTTTGATAGATGTATCTTGTGGTTAAACAGAAAGGCTGATTTCTCAAAGCAGGGCTCAATGAGCCAGACTCTCAGCGGGCAGCAGCTAACCCTGTTGTGTGCCCTGGAGCTTTACAAAGTGGTACCAACTGAGAATGTTCCCAAGTGTCATTAAAATACGATGAAGAAATGCTGCATAGAAAATTCAATATCATATTCTTTTAACTTTGTTGGCTTGAAAATTTTGTACAAGGCCAGTGATCCATGCTTGCTTTTCATATATTTGTTTATTTTGAGATGGTGTATACAAAACTAAGTAGACCAAAGAGCCTGCTGCTACATGTTGGAACAGCATGCGGTGAATACTGATACTTTTTTTTGCTCCAGGTAGCTTACAGTCTGAGACAAAAATCATGTCAGGTTGATGAAACAAATGGGTAGGAGTGGAGAGAGAGAACACATCAGGTGAAATTGCTGCCTGCTTGTGTACTGACTAGCTCTGTGTATGGTTTTACAAGCAATTGTTAGCCATAATTGTAATAACCTCTAAGCACATTGTTAGTGCACGAGCCAATGTCTTGTTTTCAGTCTATTGGTCTAGCGTTTGTTCAGTCTGTCCCAGACCCCAAACAGATTGCTTTTCTCTTGCTATTTTTCTTTGAGGCTTTCTTATTAATGCTATGCATACAGTCTATTAACTTGCAGTAATTCGTTTCTGATACAAAGAGTAAACTCACAATGTAGTCATTAAAACCCCAGGTTATGTTAGGAGTGACATAATCCCCATGGAAGTTATTAACTGCAATGTCCCTTGTCAGCAAAAAGATTTCTTCATTTTAGCATAAAATAAAAGTACTTTGTCCTGTTAAGCCTTGAGATGCAAACATTAATCTTAGGGATGCAGGCAGTTCATGTAGCCAGTGCTGGTGGTGCTTTTCCTCTGCCTGTTTGCTTCAGTAAGGCAGACTGGATTTTGCTGGCTCTCTCAGGCACTGGGCCATCTGCCCAAAGGGTGCAGCCCCTAACACGCACCATCTTTCTGGTCACCTTCAGAGCATCTCCTTGAACTCCAACTTATACAGGTGCCTGCCGTGACAGAGGTGTCAGGGCATAGTAGTATTGGATGGGCGGTTGTGGCAGTGAGGTTTCAAGGAAGAAGAGGAACCTCCACTTCTAAGTCAAGGCAAATGAGATTATTTTTTTCTTTTAGTTCCAGAAAATTTATTTTGTTGCACCTCTTGGTTATCAGTTCACTGCTTGCTGCTTTTTTAGGTAGTTTCCCTGCTAACTTCCAGCACAAGGATTGTATTTTCTTTTTTGACATGATAGTACTCATTAAGGGCAAGTCTGCAAAGTTCCCTCCTCACTTTTCACTTAAGCAAAGCTGCATTTTAATTTTTTTTTTAACACAGTTTTGGCTAAGCATAGATAAGAATTGTAGAACTGGGTCCAGGGAGCTATATTTGTCACAATGTCGTAACTCAATGCTGCCAAAAACTTCAAACAGCACAGACTGAACTAACAGGAAGTTTGAGGTATGGGAGTGGACTCACAGAAAGTACAGCAGTTCTTTCATGTGGTGTTTCAGACTTTTGGGATTTCCCTGCTAGAGAGTTGACGGCGGCTGTGCTACTAGAGGAGCTCTTTACGTGTACACACATACACACAACTTTTGGAAGTTGCTAACCTTTTTTCAAAGGCTGAAATAATCCTATAGCAGAAGAGCTATGCATTGCTGATGAAATTAGAAATCACTGTTTCGTGCTGTGGAAAAGCAGACCCAGATGCATCACTTGTTGCTTTGTACACTTAAGGCACCTAATTTAGATCTGTGATTCCCCTAACTCTGTGTAGTCTCTGAAGAGGGAGCAAGAGGCATTTCCAGAGAATCTTTCAGATCTATGAATCTGTGTTTTAGTATGGGCTCAACAAGAAGACTTTGAGCTTTAGAGTTTGAATGCAGTGATGTCATTTCATTGGCAAGCATCATGGCCTTAGCCCTGCTGAGTGGCTTCAGCATCTTCCACTGTCTTTTACTGTAACTTCTTTTAACTTCAATGCTGATGAGAGGCTTACTTAGAGAACTGCTGGTTACTACCACATGAGCTTTTCACCCAAGGTCTTTTCAGGCCCTTGGCTGTGTGGGCATTGCTTTTCACATATCTCAGACTGTAGCAACTGGCAGTTCAGTGCCTCATGGTGTTGGCAATTATGCTGGTTTGATTTTGGGTTATTGCCCCATGTATTCTTTCTTTCTCCTTTCGTGCTGCATGAGAAGAAGCAAACTAGCACTTTAAGCTGTACCTAAGCTAGCCCATGTAATGTTTTGTGGGTGGAGAGTGCTGAGCTACCTGGAGTGCAACACAATTTGGCCAGCTGTTAGACCTGCTCCACATGTTGCTGTAAGCTCTCAGATTGAGTGTATGGCTTAGGGCTGTGCTTTCCTCCTCCAAAGCTTTTTGCAGAGCCTGATGCCAAAGCTTGAAAGACTTCATTGTTGTGTGGCTGAAATGGGCATTAGGGAGGGATAAAACACCCAGAACAGCACCTCCACATCTGCTTTCCCAAACCAGACCCAGCAGGATGAGACTTGCAGCATGGCAGGTGCCAGCCTCTACGTCCAGCAGCTTGATGGTTTGAAATCCAGGCTAAAGCTGTAAAACAGGAGGTTCAAAAGGACAGATTCATCCAGTCCTTTGCTTTCCAAATCTTGCTCGTGGCTTGTATTTCTCTGAGTTGGGGCTAAAAGACAGGTCTCACGTGTCTGGCACCTTGAGTTTGCTGTGCAGCCCGATAAAGTTGTATCAGCAGTTTGGCAAGAGCGTGTCATCTGACTGATGATTCCACATGGATGTGACTTACCTGTGGTTGAGATTTGTCCTGGGGCCTCATCTATATGTATTTATAGAAATTAATCCATAGCTGCAAGCACAGGATAGCTGCATGGCTCTATCTTCATGAGTCAGAAGGGATAAGGTGACATCCTGGCCCTAGCTGAGTCCCACTGGAGTTTGTCATTGATCTTGGTGAGGCCAGGCTGTCAGTGGTATTTGTAACTAAAAAATACTGACCTTTAAAAGGAGAAAGGACTACAATGATGTCTACCAGAGTTGGTGCAAAGATGAAGGCATAGTTTGGGGAGGAATAAACTATTATAGTTTTTCATTCTTCCTAAAATTTGATAGGTCGCATTTAAATTGTGACCATTCCAGAAAAGAGCACCTTAGAAGAACTATCAAGCAAATGTGTGTAGACATTATTATTGTGCATGATGGGCAGAAAGGGTGGAAGTCACTGTCTTATCCTTTCTTTTCTGTGTTTTAAAATAACCCTTTCCCTGTCCAGAAGAGGGGAAAGGGAAAGTGAGATGCATCTTCAAACTGTCTGAAATACAGTCACCAGAATTGCACATCTTCAGTGGGAAAGCTCTTAATGAGCCCTCTCTATCCCCAGCCTTCTTGCTGCCTGGGATCTTCCTACTGTGCTTCCATATTTCCTATACTAAATTCTGTAGCCATCTGAAGTGAGCATGCACAATGGGAAGGGAAGATGTGCAGGAAGTTCAAATTTGTGTTAATCTGGATTCTGCAAGGAAAACTACGCTAATGCATCGAGAGTCATGACAGCAGGGAGAGTTTGAGAATAATGCTGCCGGTGCAGGGGCATGGCTCTCAGTGAATCATGTCAGACGTGGCCCCTGCCTGTGTGTTAGGGTTGAGGCCTTTGCTGGAGTGAGAATAATGCTTCCTCTGCTGCTGCTGCTGTGGTCAACAGAGTTGAAAGGGAGAGGTTATACAGATACAGAATTTATAATCTGTCTCTGGAGGTAGTGGAGGGTGCAGCATCTTTAAGGGATTTGGGTGTTGTCTCATAGTGATAATGACTGAGCAGATCTTTAGATTGGAAAGTGCCTCACATGTGAGGAGATGAGATTGTGGAGTACATAGAAATTCTTCCTGTAGTTTCTGTTTTCCTGCTGTGCCTGGGAAGCAGTCTTAGAAGACTCGTTGCAACTTAAAAGACTCTCTTAGATCATCTGACAGCAAAAGCTATTTCTTTGTTGTTGGAAATGAGAAGAGAATACACTGTAAGCAAGAATAAGAGATACTGGGTTTGGTCATATTTTTGTATGACAGTTAAATATTCATGATTTTGCTGCACGCAGCTCCAGTCTTCTCTAAAATGTGCTTATTCTTGTTTCTGCTCGGTATTTTACAACACATTTTTGTTCTGCTGTGTATTTCCTTCCCATAATTGTCTGGCGTCATCTTGGTAATATTGTCTGAAGCAAAGCAGTAGCTCTGGGGTTTTTTCACACTTTTTGAAAAAATGGTGCATGTTCAATCCTAGCTATGGTACAAATTGGTCTTTCCAGTGTTTTAAGGTAGCAGAAATCAGAATTTGTCTGCTAAAACAAGTAAGAAAAAGGATAACTGACAAAAAAAAGAATAACTATAAATGGGAGGTTATGGACCTGCCCTCCTTTCCTGCTCTTTCTGGTCATGGCAATATGGATAGAGAGGCTATCAGTGCTGTAAGAAACCCTGCTTACAGCAGGGTGTGGGGGAGACAGTCGTGGAAATGGTTATGGTTAAACAATTCTGGGTTTTGAAGCCTGTCACAGTGTCGCTGGGGCTGCTGTAGCTGCCGTTGGCTGACTGTAGGGTACCTTTCCTCCCTGGTATAATGCCTTTACCATGAGACGTGCGATTATTACAGTGCTCTGAGTCCGCAGAGCTTGCGGAAGAGGTGTTTTCAGGTAAGTATCAAAGGCTTTACTGCCTCTTCACCATTCTGCACAGTGCATGGGGAGGGAGTCTCCTCTCTGCCAAGAGATGGGTCAGCATCCAGAGATGATGTATCAGCTAGCCTGGGAGAGGCTTTGTGAACTGCTGTGTTTGCACAGAAGCTTTACGGCTACTGTAATGTTGGAGGCGTAGGAGAGGAACCAGCCCTGAAGTGAAGCCAGCACAGTTCTCACACCTACCCTCTCTCTCATTGTGGGACATTAAAAGTAGCACTAAGGTATCATAAAGATACATAGTGTCAAAATCACCAAAATTATGTCAGTAAGAGTGGGGTTCTGCAACTGCCTGAGGAGGGTCACTCAGCATTATATGTCAGATAGGAGTCATCTCAGTATTGTAACAACTGACTATTCAGTTCTCTTCTACATCCATGGAGAGGGTTGCTTTCTTCCTATTTTCCCTGTGCATTGCAGTTCTCCACTGGCACACTTTAGCTAGACTGAACAAAGCAGGGTGTGTTGTATTGCAACCATTGATGTCTATTTTCTTACTCATGAGGAAAAGGATTTTCTAGGAGAACTGAGACTTCTCAAGCTTCATTTTCTCTTGCTTTGTGAAATCACATTCAGATTGGCTGCTAGAAAACAGATTCTGACAGATCACAGTAACTATTTTCCACAGGCCTTGATTCCCAGGTGTGGACAGATCCCTGCTCTGGCAGGCAGTGTGCCTGGGATCACAGCTGGTCCACAATTTACACTATGATACTTCCTAAAGGTCAGCTTTTTACCCTGGATTTCCCAGCGCACAGCCCCTGTGTCCGAACTGAGGCTGGATGATTATAATGAAGGTTTCTACGGAAATGTAGGCTGGAGTTGGTTTGACCACATTTGTCCTGTCTCTTTTCCTTCTTCTTGAAAGTTCATAGACCCTGAGGTTTGTTCAAGGAAGAACTGGAATAAAGAGAAGACTGAGGTCTTGCTGCATTCACATTTTATTGGGCTTGGCTTTGCTCACTGCATTGTGCCTGTGTTGCATGCAGGAGCTGGCATCAAATATTGGAAACAGAGATTATCTTCTGTTTCCTTAAATCAATGATTTCTTGCTTTTCCTTTGCTGCTTTTCACAACAACCAAGTGTAATATTACAAGTGGAGGCTGGTGATTTATGAACTTCAGGGCAAAATGGACAAATCCATTGAGATATGTCAAAGGTTTCAGTTTTGAGTAGTTGTGTTGACTGAAACCAGTTGAAAAGCGAAATCTCCAGTTCTGGTTTTAGGCAAGTATCTCATGAAGCACAGGAAGTAGAGGAAGGAGAAAACACACAAGGTTACTGAAGCAGAAAGGCAGATGTCAAAGGGGTTTTAATATTATTCAAATTAATTTCATTTTCTAGTTTTGTTTTTCAGTGTTTGTAGAATGATATGAAGGGCCTGTCATTTGCCAAGCAGTGCAAAAAAAAAAATCTCTTAGGTGATTACATGATTAAACAGCATTATATGTACCTCGTAATCCAGAATTGATGCTTCTTCATGCAGTGTTAGTCCATTTTTTATCCATAATAAAACCCCTGATGAAATTTAATTCATTTTTTTCGTTTTTGAAAAGGGTGTCCGCATGAGATGAGGACAGATTAACAACTGCTGTAAATCAAAGTAGTCTTTAAAAATAGTGAAGCTACTCTGAGATACACCATGTGAACCTATGTCTTAAAAGTGACAGGGTTTTTTTTTTTCTCAATCTTGGAATGAATCCTGCCCTCTGAACTCTGCCTAAATATATCCATATTTCTGGAATGTTCAATATTGGCATAGCTATGAACATCACTTCTTCCCAAACTTGAACTTGACAAACGTGACTTTCAAAAGCTGCATTTGTTCCCCGGCTATGGTCTTGCTTACTGAGCATGCAGTCACAGAAAATTCTCATGAGTGACACATTCTTAAACTTGCACTTGTACAAGTTGCTTGCTTGGCTGCCCAGAAAATGTATGAGAAACAAAATAAGGTGCTGAGACTGGGAAACACTACACTTCTGTAAAGCTGTGACCTAGATGCCAGAGTCTTTGCCTGTCTGTGAGTATGTGGAACAATAAGACTTACAGATATGCGTCACTTGTGGTGACATGAGCACAGGAGAAATGTCCTGTTTTGGTTACAGGCATGTGGAAGTTCATGCAGTTCCTTCCCTCCCCTTCCATTTGATTAGTTAATTAGAACATTCCTTTAACAAAGCACTTTTCTGCTGGATGCTCAGCACATCGTGGAGAATCAAGGTCTCGAGCTGCTCAGCCTGATCCTGTGGTGCCTTTTGCATGCAACTCCTGTTCATGTCAGTGGGTATTCTGCATGTTGGAGGGTCACTGGGTTGGACCCTGGGAATGTTCAGTCTCTCAGGAAGCAGTTGCAGATATCTTGGGGTATCACTTAATTGGAGCTAGTGGTGTGGTTGTAAGAAAGCAAATGATAGACTGAGAACATTGGACTAATGAGTTTAATCCATTAATGTGCATCCTTATGTTTGCTCTAGCCATAAAGTACATTTTTTTTCCTAGCCCTTTATTTTGAGGGATCAAGATAACACACAGGTGAGAGATGTCCTTTGTGCATTTCAGGCAGTGAAGAAGGTGTTTGCGGTGCCAAATGGATTTTACTGGCAGACGGTTGAAACCGATGAAAAATATTTCCCTAACAGCAATGACGTTGAGGCTTGCAGAGATACAGACACTGAGGTAAAAAGAAAAAAACAAACAACCAAACACCCAAACCACTGCTTTCTGACTTGTGGAATCATGTGGGAAGTTGAGAGACGATAAGTGACCTGGAATATTTCAATCTCAAGGTTTGGTACAAATACCTCTTGAGGTATTTCTCACTCAGACCTAAATATATCAGCTGAGTATTTTGTGTCATCAGTATTGATGTGCTGATTGCTCTGAGCCACAGAAGATTAAACTATGAAATGTGCAGGTTGAAGAAATTGCTACTAACCAGGTGCAAATCAGTAACAGTAGACAAAATTTTGAGAACCTAAAACCACTTGACTGCAAGCCAATATACAACACAACTTTTTTTAAAACTTGTGCTCAGAAACATTAAAAATTTTCCGAAGCTTCTGGTACTATCTCCCTGACCTACAGTAACTGTGTATGTGTTGTGTGAACAACAGTAGGAAGTAATTCTGCTTAGTTTACCTTAAGAAGAGGTTAAGGTAACATAAAATAGCTCATATTTACCTCTGTTTAGGAGTGCACACCAAAAGGTACTGGACCTCCATCCATTTATGATAACTTGTTGACTATGGTAACACTTTTCTTAGCTCTTGTGCAACACAAAGCATGGCATGTTTGATCTGACAGAGTTCACTTTCCCATTAGCATTGATTCAGGGCGATGCAGGTATGCAAAGTTCTTCCTGAACACGCAGCAAGGCTGACCAGTTGCTGTGAGTGTATCAGGCTTGCGCCTGGAAGTTGCTTGAAGTCCACAATTAGGAGCTGAAGACACCTGGCAC
Organism: Falco cherrug; assembly: GCF_023634085.1. Lineage (NCBI taxonomy): Eukaryota > Metazoa > Chordata > Aves > Falconiformes > Falconidae > Falco > Falco cherrug. The sequence continues at coordinate 38,351,580 of NC_073700.1, read as the reverse complement.
TTGACGGAGTTGGAAAATGCCTCATGTCTTCATTGTAGCTCCTTGCCTCAGGAACACTGTCGGCAGCTCCATACAGACCTCTGACAACATGGGCAGGATGCTCTGTAAGGGAAGGCAAGCTGGGAGCTGAGACTAACAGCGAGGCAGGCAGGGCCAGTGACCTCACGGGCAGGGTTCAGCCCCACAATTCCCAAGCAGGAAGAGCAGAGCAGGTCAGTGACAAGGCCAAGCCAGAAAGTCAATGGGTTAGAATAATGGCCAGGATTGGTGACGTGTGAGACTGGGCATACCTTCCTCAAAGCTCAGGCGGAGACCAAAGCCAAGTGCCTGGCTCCTAAGCAAAGGGGAGATAAGCAGTTACTGAGGTTTCTCGATGCTGGACAGCTGTATTATCAAAGTTGGCCCTGAGCCCAACAGCCAAGCCCCAGGGACTCTCATAGCAGCTACAGAAAAACACTTCCTTACCGGTTGCTGTGAATATTGGGTTAATATCAGGAGAGCCTGAGCTAGACAAATAGAAAGAAATAGAGCTTTTATTCCTAATTAGACCACTTTCTTATGATTCGAGTAAATTTATATCTTCATTTATCGTGATGGTATAAGCCTCATAATGTGTTTATGGTGGAGTAGCATTTCATTTAAAGTGTCCAATAGTGATGAATTCTTTTGCTGTTCACTGCAGCCATAAAGCTTGCTGCTGGGAATAGTGTTTTGTTGCTTTATACCCAGGTGAACCATGCACAAATTTGAGGACAGTACAATCATGCTTTTCTAATCTACAGCTAGACAATTTATTACCCACAGCACCACACAACTTCCTGTCATAAAGCACTTGTTTTTTGGAACAATATGTTTCTTCTGATAGGAAAGTTACAATAATTTGCTTCCCTTTTTGGGTATAGAAATTCAGTGTGTGTTGGTGTATGTCTTCCTACATACCAGGACATGCTATTTGGATTAGCCTGGTAAAGATGATTTCAAAATGTAAATCTGGGACAGTACCAGTGATGCCTGCCTTTTGGCATTTTTTTTTAATGTTGATTTTGGCACTTTTGGTAGGTATAAAGAAACAACCAGTTGGTCTATTATTATTTAACCATCTTTCTGTAGTTCATGAAGTTAAACAGCAGGAGTGATACACTTCAGTCTCTGCCCCAGAGAATTTGCATTTTTTTTACTAGTAGGTTTATTTGACAAAAGACACGACTGTATCAGCAGAAATAGATTTGATCACAATTATCGTGGATAGTTATGATTCAACCTGAAGCCAAGAGCCTACTGTGCTAAACTGCATATAAACATAAAATAAAATGAAGCCTTTTTGTAGTTCTTACAATGTAGATAAGGCATGGGAACTAAAGTTGAAGAGATACAGCTGTGTGGTCATTGAGGGCTTGGAAACATTTGACTCATTTCTCCAATGTGCTCTTGCTGTTCAGGTTGCCATGGTACTGCTGTTCGAAACTCTCTTCCAAAGTCCCCTAGCTACCCATCATATGTTGCAGCTGGTACTTGGTTCTGGTCTGGATATCTGTGGACTCCGCCTGCTCTATCCTCAGCAGGATGTGCTGTTCTCTAGCTCAGGTGAGGTCTAGTTTTCCTTCAGAGACTTCTTCATGTGATGATACTGATGTGAAGGCAAAAACCTGTAAATGTATAAGGTGAAGAAGGATGTGGTGTTGTGGGTGTGGGGGAGAGTACCAGATTGGCATGAGTGTTGATTTATCAGTTCCTGTATATTTCCTAAAAGAAATGATTAAAAAAAATATCTTTGGCTGTTTCTTTCCTTCTGTTCCCAGTGTTGAATATCCATGAGTTGAATTTTTAATCCTTGGCACATTTTCGTGTCTGAAACCACTTTAGTTGGTGGTCCTTTGCAGTGATCTTTCCCAGATTGCAGTGCCCTAAGCTCTAGGATTACACTTCTGTGAGTCAAATGTACTAAATTAGTTTCCACTGATTTTCCTGAAGGTTTTAGCTACAGAAAATCAGCCTCCCCCTTCCACATTTTCCCCCATCCCATTGCCTATGGGACTTCAGAAGCATGGGCAAAACTACTGCTTTAGCCATCTTGTAGTTGTATTGGCTGATAAGCTATCGCCAAAATGTCACATTTGCCAATAGAAGATGGTCTGAGATGGGAGACCAACAAGATAAGGTAAACAAATGATACGGGTCTCTGAACTCAAATCACTGTGTCTTTACTCTTAGACACCAATGTTTTCAAATACTGGCACATACCACTCAAGTGTTTATACTTTTTCCATTTGTGAAATAATGAAACCTGTCTTAAAGCATGTGTGGAATATTAGTAGTTGCCAATGCAATAAAACTCCAGAGCAACCAACATTACATTAGCTGCAAAGTATAGAGATCGCCTCTGCAATACAGTATGGCTTGTACTTTCTTTTGAGCCAAGAAGTTCTCCTGCAAGGTTTGTATAGAATCATTTTAGTTGGAAAAGACCTTTAAGATCATCCCAAATACAGGCAATCCATTTCTCTTGGGAAAAGTATAGGCAGGCTGAGAGTGAAAGAAATGGGTTTCCGTTTCCTCAGGCAGAAGGTGAGTGAAGACCAGCTTAAGCGGAGAAAAACTCTCCATTCTCCTTGCCCCCTTTTTACATTTGACAACAGGAGCAGACTGCCTTAGAAATGGGATTGCAATTGCAGTTGTCTCAGTGCTGTGCAATACATTCACACTGATAGCTGGAGGAATGAAGAAGGACTCCAGAAATGAATAAGAAAACCATAAAATCACCAGTCATTAGGAGTTGACAAGCAGCAGATCTGCCTCAGTGCTCTGTACCATGCACCATTATTTGGGAACATTTCGTATGAAGGAACAATTCATTTGAGCTGAGAACCGCTCTGTGGGTTTGTAAATTAGATTTTTACCCTTAGCTTGAAAACTTTAAAATGATTATTTTAAATATTTACAGCCAGTTTCTCCATTATCTACCTGCTCCAGAGACTTATGTTCTGGCTTCTGATCCTTATGCAACAAATGATACGATTGATTATGTTTTTAAACCTCAGGGAAGAAAATTACACACCTTGTTTCTTTTTCTAGCTTCTTCAGTAAGAACTGCAGAGGAGCCAAATTTGCTCTTTTTCTGGGGTTACTTACTGGACCCCAACTATGCTGACAGTAGACATGGAGGAAAGTTTGATGGGAACAGGGAAGGTATGTTGCAGGAAATAAGGGAAGCCACAGGTCAAGTCCTGGTAGGGAAATGAAGATGGCTAATCCAATATTTGCCTAGATATGTTATCTTACAAAATAGTACAAAATCTGTATTTGATACATAAGGAAATAATATAGAAAAGAAATCCACAGATTTCCAGTTTGTGGTCTCCTTCCTAGTTTTCCCGTATCTGATGAAACTGACAGAAAACATCCCTCTCTTCAGGCCCATGTTCTTGTCCTGTGTCCCCTTCAATCCCCCCAGCCTTCCTCGTGGACATGAACAACATACTGCAGGAGGTGTTGAAGTGCTGACTTGTAGTGTACCAGCTGCTCTGTAGTAACTAACCCTGTGCACACTCCTTTCCACAGCAAATATGAGGCAGCCAACCCCCCTTTCTTTAACAGATGATCTTGAATAATCTCAGATTTACTTTTAGGTAAAAACATGCAGCTGATTTCCAGCATATCACCCACAGGGCAGGTAATTAGTAGGTCACTTTGTTGAAGTCTGGCTATGACAGATCTGAAAAGAGCACTTGAGTGGAATGAATGACCTTGGGACGGGTTGTTCCATGTTTTAGTCACACATATGTTTGTCTTTCACAGAAAAGCTGCCTTCTTCCTATACTTCAAAGACTGGCATGGTGCCACCGGTGCTGGCTTTAGGTGTGAGAGGGCCTAAAGCACGTAGTACACTGCAGAATCTCATTGGGCCACCTGACCCGCAGCTGGCTAGTGTGACGGACAGCAGTTCCATCAATGCTATCTACTGCAGGAGCCAAGCAGAGCCTCTCGTCTACCTGCCCCACCTGGACAGCCGTGTGCACAGGGAGCTGTGCCTCTGGTTTGGAGGGAGGGCTGCTGATGCAGCACTGCAGGCTGCTCTCCCGGATCTGGCTTCCCCGTGCAACACAGAAAGGTGACGGCCCTGGATGGTTTTGAGCTGTGGTTGTTCCCACAGGCAAGGTGTGACATGGAGGCCAGGCAGGCACGCAGCTAGCGTGCTTTGTCTTTACATATCAGTCTTCTGCTAAAGGTCTCGGTGAACAAGAGCGCAGAGTGGGAGCTCTCTGTCTACTTCTGTATTTCCAGACCAGTTACTACAGTCTGCAAAAGCCCCTCTCTCCCAGGACTGTCTCCTCCGCAGCACATAATAGATGTATCAAGGTGTCAGGTGTGGGACTCTTGCAGTTGCTTCCCCTTACTTGTTCCCTGCTAGCTAGGCCGGTAATTCATACACTTGCAGCACCTGCTTATGGGCCCTCTGTCCCAGATACAGCTGATCCGACAGGTTTTCGACCTCCTCCAGCCGTGCCTGCTTTACTAGAAAGTGGCCTTTTACTAGAAAGCCTGGTCTAGCTTTGTTCTATGTCCCTTACCAAGTGATTAGAGGTAAGGGACTTCAGGTGGAAAAGGCTCTTTGGAGGATTATGACAGAAGTGTGTGAAAATGAAGGGTGACTTATAAATTTTTAACTCTAGCAATCAGCATGAGAAATGCAATTTAGGAACTGATGGCATAGCAGTAGGGTGCCAAAAAGTGCTGGGAGCAAGTGAGGTTCAGGAATCTGGAATCTTGCTCTCAGATGGGTCTGGGTACAGCTGCAGAGGGAATGGGCTTTTAAGAATATTGAACTACAGATCTCCTCTCCCTGGCTGTCACGTTTGCCACACAGGCCTGTGTAATCACATGGGATGCAACTCTGCACTGGGATTTGCAGGCCCTGGGCATCTTCTTTTAATATTGCTAAACGGAATAAATGATGCTGTGGTGAAACTCTCCTGCAGAAAGCTCAGACAGGGCTCTGCAACTGCAAGTTCTGGACAGGTCTTCAAAGGTCCCTTCTGATCCTGGATACTGGGTACAGCGTGGCATACTGTGTCAGAGGCAGCAGGCTAGAGGTGGGGTCGTCTGCAGTCCTGCACACTTTCTGCAAAGTGGCAAAGTGCAGCTGTGTAGAATTAATCTGATGCTCATGGAGGGATTGTGTGTCTAGGTTCAGTTCTGCTTGGCCATGAATAGTGACTCTTAGGTTTTACTTATAAGATTTGAAAAAAATCAATTTGGCAAAGTTTTGTTCTCTTTACTTGTTTATTTTCCTTAGAGATGCTTTTTCCCTGTTACAAAAATGATGAATTCTGCTCCTCGCATATAACTTAGCTAGTCCAGAGCAGTGCTACTTTCTAAATAATACACTTGTTTTTCTCCTAATGCTGGTAATTTGGTCCATTGGGAGACAAGAATACAAACTGCAACTGAGATTGCAGTTTTTAGATTATACTTGCAAATGCTGTGGTCTTCTGGGAGTGAACAAGCAGGATGTATTCCAGCCAATTCAGGGGTGGCAATGAATGAGGCAGGCAGGTTTGTCTGAGCAGCCTGCATTTCACAGACCTAGCCAAACTGTTTCACAGACTGCAGTTTGCATTGCTGTCAGTCTCTGGCTTTCAGAACCACACCTTATATTTACTATGGCATGATTTGGTCCTTTTGGGTATGCAGGAATGTTGTAGAGGTTTCACTGGCATGAACATCTCTGGCAGACTTGATTGTGCTTGTTGCCCAACATGAACCTTTAAAATTGATTAAACTCGGGATAAAGCACCAAAAGTGAATAGGAGCTACGATGACTCTGTGGGTAGGAAAAGCTTTGGTAACGCAGCCTGACATATTTCTTGATTCCCAGATCTCTTTGCCAAGCTGACTACTTTGCATTACCTACTTCTAATTGAACACAGAGAGCCTCAGAGGGAGTAATATTAAAAGGTGTTCAGTCAGAGAAACGTTGATGCAGCTCATGTCATAGACAAGGGATTGAAATGGCTTTTCCAGTGAAGTAGTTTTACCAGAGAAACTTCTGTTACTCTGGGTTTGTTGCAGAAAGTAGGTTTGAGTAGAACCCGGTATAACAGCTTTTAATATTTATGTTTTTCTTTAGCTCTCAGGGTCCTTCGTCAGCCAGGGCAGAAGCAGATGAAGAAAAGGTTGATCTCCAGGACGTGGTGCTGTGTCAACCTCCAGCAATGCTTGTCTCAACTACCAAAGGTCAGTGTTAGAGAATAAATCTTGAGGTTTTATGGCTCTCCTTCACTGACAGTATTACCTCAGTGTAGCCCACCTGTTTTGGGAAATTCTGCCTCCCTGGGTTCCTCAGTGCTGTGACTTGGACAGTTCCAGAGACGGGAATGAATTTATAGTGAAACACTGTTGCCTGAAATGAAGTGACAGGGGAGTATTATCTCATGGGAGTAGCTGCTAGAGTTCTGTAGAGTGCTTAGGTTTCACCACAGGGTAAACAAAAGAAATAACACAACCCACCCCACAGGAAATCTCTACACACAGGGGCCTGTTCATCAATCATGTGAAGACTTAACAGTGTCCTTGAACTGTATGTTTATCTGGTTAGAGATCATCTACCTCTACTGGTGAAGAGTCAAGTATAATCATTGTGGGTATGAAATGGTTAAGACTTCATTCGGGGCAGTACTGATCACACAATCACAAAGGAAAGCACTTAATGGGGCTAATATTAACTGGCTAACACCTGGCTCTGCCCAAATCCCCCTTTTCCTTTTGTAGGAGGGTAGTGTTCTACCTTCTGAATTGGTGCCTGGCTAGCAGCAAGCTGACTGTGTTTAAGGAAAACCTGCCAACGCATGTGGGCCTTCTAACTGGCTCAGGATCTGTGTGGTATTGGGGTGTCTGCTGTAGAAGGCCAGTGTACTGATAACCCTCTCTAGTGGGTTGTCATAGCAGATCTCAGGTGCAAGTGATTTTTAGACAATGCTGTCAGAGTGTTGTTGTCTGGTTTCTACTCCCACAACTGAAGATAGTTTCACAGGAAAAAACAACTGAGGGGAGTGGAAGCTCAGTAGCTGTTGGGGGAGGGGGAGATATCAGAAGGAAACAAGTATTGTACTGATACAGAAAGGAGGCACAGAAAATTATATTGCCAAAGGAAAGAATGTATGAGAAAAGAATGAAAGCATAAACCAAAGAGATGAAAGGAGTGGAAAGTGACAGACAGAAAATGGACAAGGGAGAAGGAAAAAAAAAAAGTGTCTCACCTTTGAGATACACTTTCATTTAAATGGGTAGTTAACTCTGGTAGCTTGGCAGGCAGCCATTGGCTCTTTGTTATTTGGGATTGGTATTGATGGCAGCTGGTTGCTGCTGGTGGAATGAGTCACATTTTCTGCCTCCCCTTCCTTTTATGGCCATTAATGATTCACATTTGATGTGGGCTGCTGAGTTACACCACACCACGTTCCATCTGTATTTGGGCTCAGGAAGTCACTTTCAAGCTTTTCTCCTCAGATAACTGTATCATGACTTTCAGACAAGAAGCTGAAAACCTGGTCTGAGAGCAGCCACCTATGGAGTTTTAAGGAAAGGAAACATTCACTGACTTTGTCCCTCAGGTCTCCAGCAGCTTCTCTTGCAGACAGGAAGGTATACCCATGCAGACCATGCAGAACAAATATACTGCAGTTCCCACCAGTTATATCTGCCCCTTCTCAATAATCAAAGTTTTACTGGCCCTAGCAGGTATTCTTGTTGATTCAGGACACCTGTATTTGAAAAAAACATTTTTTAAGTGTCAGCAGCTAGAGAGGAAACAAAATCTTACCACCTGCAACCCTAAAGTTTGACAGTTCACGTATAAAGAAAGTGGCAGTAGTGTGAGTCTGGCTCAAAGCCTGCAGAATTAAAGCCTTAACGTCAAATAGAAATTTCAGGCGAAGAAACACCCTGCCTGTCCCATCCTTAGGAACAAACACAAGCTTTTGCTTTGTTTTGTTGCTGTTGCTTTGAACTACCAGACTGAACCTTCGTCAGATTCCTGGGGGGACAAATATCCATATCATAAAATCTAGAACCAGAAGAAACATTCACTGCTGGTAGTCCTATCCCCAAAACCAAGTGTAATTGGGACACAGAGATTAAAATACTCCAACCTCATTACATCATTCAATTGGAGCTAAGAGAAATTAATGAGGCAGTATAGAGGAAACTGAGGTAGAAGTGATACTGAGGGTTTGTCTTCAGAGCTCACTTTTGACAGGTTGTGGAGATCTGAACGTACATGGTGTACAGAAAAAAGCCATATTAGGATTAGGACAGCATAACAATGAAGGTGATGGTAAAAGCAGAGGCCCAAGGTATGATTAGAACAAAGCAAAGACCTCAGACAGATCAGAGACTTTAGGGAAAAGTGTTGAGCTTGTCCTGTAGTTCCTAAGGTGGGGCTTAGACACTGCTCAGGAGGTCTTGTAGGCTCTTTCTCCTGAGCTTGCTCATAGCATATGTTGCTACTCTGTTGGCAGTGAACTTGGAATTCAGCTTAGAAAACAGGAGTATGAAAACTCAAGGTTCTAACCCAATGTAAGTTTCAGTCGCTTCTACAACCTTATCTACTGGGCTGAGGGATACAAGGAGAGCATAAGGAGCCAGACCTAGTGGGTGGGAGTCAGGCAGCAGAGAGAAGGCTAGTACCATTGTCATGATGACCAAGGACAGGAACCTGTGAAGCCACAGGTGGTACCAAACCAAAGGGTGCAGTGAGATCATGATCACAGGCTGGTCCAAGGATTCAAGAGCCTGTGCCAGAAGGCAAGATCTAGGATGAAAGTTAAAGACAGGACTGAAGGAGAGACAAGAGGAAGCAGAAGGTAGTGCTGAACAAGATTGCAGAAGCTAGCTACAGCTAGGACCACCAGTAACAGAGAGGAATGGCTGGGGTTGCATCATGCATTTTATAGCGGACAAATTGCCACTTGGTATTGTTGACCTCAGCGTGGCCAGGCTTAGCAGGTCCGTAGCCCTTGAGGGTACTGACTGCTGTCGGATCGCCAGCTGTAAGGGTAACAGCTCAAATGCAGCCTGGCAGGGGCTGGCACACAGCTAGCAAGCATGCAGATACCTCAAAGATAGATGAGCAGCTCATAAATAGCTAGATAGACTTGATGAGACAGACTATCTGGGGTAGATGATTCATAAAGATATTACTGGTCATGCCATAAGCTTTTCCATTCTAGGTTGGCCTTCGATAGCAGTCATTATGAGCTGTATAGAGGAAATAAACCATAAAATACAGTGTCACCATTTGGGTTTGCACTTCAAGTTGGAACTAGCCGCTGTGAGAGTTGTCTTGTGTTGATACCACAGCTTCTGTGGAAATAATTGCTGCTTTTCTTACTCTCTTTTTGATCTAGGGGACATCATTTTGGTGGTGTCACCCATGGTATCTCCTCATGCATATGGTATCGTGATTTCAGTCTGTACCCATCGGGGGTTTGTTCTGCAAGGAATCAAACAGCTGGAGCTTTCACCCAAGCAAGCTGTTGGGCTGAGCATGACATCAAGTCAGGTACTGGACAGAATGTGCAGCTCAGTTGTACACCTTGGGTTACCAGTTGTTCTGAAAATAATTATGGTGTGAGCTTCTGGATGTGTGAGCTGACATTCCTCTAGTAAGTGTTCTCAAGGACACTCATTCTCTTTTTGCTAGCTAGCCAGCATTCGTGTTCTCTGTATTCCTGTGAGTGGTACTCTGGTTGCTTTCAATGCTGGTTTTTTTCTTTAGGAGGAAAATCCCACCAGGCCTCAGCCTCTCACTGAGAACAGAAGTGTGAATTCGTAATCAGGCTGCCTCCTAAGACAAACACGATTTTTACCATTGATCTCAAAATAAGCAAGAGCAGGCAGTAGCCCCATAAACTAAAATAACAATTTCTGGTCTGCAAACATGTATTCAGGAGAATAGTTTTGATCTAACAGGCTGATGTTTGATTTTGTACTTTGTAGTCCCTCTGGGACTGCTTATGGCCTTTCAGCATGAAGTCCCCTAGTTTAATACGTTCCAGATGGGTTGCAAAAAGAGCTTTCCTATTGTCAAAAATAACCTGTTTTTTCTTTTTCTCTGAAGCTCTGTCTAATGTGATGATAGATTTGAGTTAGAGTGCAGTTGGCACTTTGACAAGTCAGCCTAAGGAAACAGGAATAGTCATAAATGCAAGATTTCAGTCAGACTTAATATATGCAAGAAGTCCAGTTCTGCACTACTTTACATGATAAATCACCCAGGAATCACATGATGCTTCCTGTTACAAAGGAGGGGACCCCTTATTTTAAATTATCATATTTAGGATCGTTTGCTGTATCAGTCAGGAAATGCGTGATTTTGCAAATTGAACTGTGTACAAAGTGCTTTTTCTGTGATCAAGCCTGAGGAATAACACTTTCCCCACTCATAATATTTTGTAGAATAAATGTAACTTATTTGCGTATTACTACAGCCCAAATGGCCAAATATTTGGAGCATGCTTCGAAACGACCATTTAAGAAGCTAACAGCAGTAACTATTGCTTCAAATGTTCTGTTTGTAGCTAAATGTTTCTGAAAAATCATCCCTTCGTTTGGGACTCAAGGTCATTTTTGCATGAGTGACTTAGGATCACATACCAGCTGAGTTATAACTGTTGTGGTTTTAGTACAGCCCAGTTACAGGGCAGAATGTTTTTATGTTAAACCTCTTCCCTGGGGTTTAAATTAAGTTTCTTTGTCTCATGAATAGATGACGCATGAACACCCAGTTAGTGGAAGTTACTATGGCTCAGCTGGTGAGCTCTATCTTGTTATGCCATTGTAACTTAACTATTTGCTTGAGCCCTATAGTGATTACATCTGGATTTAGTAGTCTAATCTGGCCCTCATTATTTCAGATTGCTGTGTTTTGCCCTAGCAAGATTTCAAGTTCATCTGATGGTTCTGCAAGAGGAGAGCTCTCTGCTGAACCACACATGCACTGTCTCATGTTGTTGTTGAGAAAGGAGAATGCTAGTCATCACATTCCTGCATTGGTAAAAGGTAATGTTTCAGTGCTCAACAGCCTTGGAAAAGGTTTGTATTTAATCTGCATGTGAGCCAAACATTAATAGTCCAACCACAACTTTTATGTTGCAGGGAGTATTTATTGAGATCATCAGGGCCTGATAGTTCTGCTGTGTCTGTCTCCAGACCAGTGTGTAAATCAATCACTCTGTATCCAACAGAGCAGAACGATCTTTGTCAGTTGTTTGATCTTTAGCACTGGAGTCCTCTTGAACTTAAAGTAATTCATGTTGGAAGGGATCTCAGAAGGTCTCTTATCCAACGACCTGCTTGATACAGCATCAGCAGTGAACTCGGACTAAGATGCTCAGGGCTTTTTTCAGTCAGGTCTTGAAAATCTGCAAGGACAGAGATTCCCCTGCTTCTCTAGGCCTTTGTTCCAATGCCTGGCCATCCTTATGGAGAACTGTTTTTCCTTTATGTGAAGTTGGAACCTCCTCTGCTTGAATTTGTGAGCCTTGTCTCTTGGCTTCCCACTGTACACATCCATCATGGGCCTGGCTTTGTCATCTCAATAACCTCCTCTTAGGTGTTCTTATTGCACAGAGTGGTAGGGTAGCAAAAATATGTATGTGCCACTGAGCCTGAGGATAGCATCTGACCCTATCAACCTCAGACCTGACTTCTGCATTCTTGTGACTTCCAAAAACCAGGCAAGTTGCTACCCCAAATCTTCTTATTTGAGTCAGACTGTGTCCTGAGGCTCTGGTTCAGGAAAAACTGTACTTGGTTTTCTTAAGGGTGAGCTGACATTGGTCTCAAGTGGGAAAGATCACAGGCAACAGCAGTTATCAGCAGGGAACAAAGAACCTGCCCTGCCTGCTTCTTCCTGCTCTGGCAGTGGGCATGTTGCCTGCAGCAGGAGAGTCTATTCCTGCATCTGTTTTCCTGCAACCTCCCCTTTCAGACGCCACTGCTGAGAGAAGAGGATCACTGTTGCTGGCCCCTGCATTAATACCATTACAAATCGCTCATGATGGAGACGTTCATCCACTGCCCAATTGCTTCCTTTAATCTATCCACAGTAGAAAAGAACATTTAGAGGTTCTGGGGGAAAAAATAGCAATTCAGAAAGTCCTCTGCTTTTTCTCCTGAGACTATCACAGAATATTCTGAAAACACGTACAGACACAGTGAATTAATCATGGCAGACTAATTACGGCACTGTGTCACCTGCTGCCTGTAGACCCAAGGAAAGTTGCTCATTATGGAAGTACAGTTTCTGCTACTTTTCTCACAGAGTGCCACAGACCATGTTTACAGTGTTCATGTTTTGCATGGGGAAATTTCCACTAGAAATATATAGGGGGTCACTGGAACAGAGGATATTCCAGAAAGATAAAATGTTTTCCTTTGCTGTAGAGAACTACTTGGGGTTTTTTCCCTTAGTTTATAGATAGATTTTGCAAATGCCTCTTTCCATGTGTTCTGTGGCTGCTTCAGAACTGATCCAGAGAGATATCTTATTCCATATTCCAAAGCCCTGGAGAGCGGAAGCTGACATTCTTGCCGCATAAGCTTTGGTTTGGCCTTTGTAAAGTGTAGAATAGTACTAGGATTTGAGTAGAGTAAATACCACACTAAGAAGTTTTGCATCTGTAATCAATACCCCCAAAAAGCAATGAAAAATTCAACAGTCATTCCTGAAACAGAGCAGATAGATGTCTTTGGGTAATGGATCTCTGTCTTGAAGATCAAACACTATAAACCTTTGTCTAAGCTTTACTTTTTGCCATGCACCGAATTTGAATAAATAGCAGGTGATGCTGATGTGGCACATTTTTTAGTTACTCATTGGACCTGAATTTTGAAAAGCAGATAGGTGGTTGTCGGTGGTACAAGTTCAAATTTCTTGTCAGTGCTACGTTTAACATCTGAGGTTTGCCAGCAGCCTCTAGCCCTAGTAATCCATTTCCTGTGCTACACTGTAGTAAATCTTTGACAGGCTTGTATGGTGGAAAGCAATCAAATATATACAAAGTAATTTAAAAAATAAACCTTTAAAACTGATCTGAAATATTATTACAGAAGGCTGAACTAATTGTTGTGGAAGTGTACTGTATGCCAGTACCTTAATATACTGCCTGCGCGTAGCCCAGTCTTTTGGATGAAGAATGGGAACTGAGAGATTGCTAGTTCCAAGCACTTAGTGTCCGTAGAAGTGGCATGGAATTGGATATTTTCCAGACTGGGAGGTACCTGAGCAGAACACCATGTTTCTGTTCAAGTCTGTAATCCTAGCAATGCCTCTGTGGCCGTGTGGTACTGTGTAGGATGCAGGACACTGGCCTTGCACCTTGAGGCACAAGACACCTTGGGGGCCTGCACTTGAGCACTGGGCTTAAGATTTGTGACTTCTCTTCCTTGTGGACACCAACATATTTAAGGCACTTATAATTTAAGAGCTGTGTGGCATTCTTTATGCATTTGTTCCACATTTCAGTTTGCAGCAGGAGTTAGAAAGTAATAGAAACAACTGGGGTGCTGGTCACAAAGCAGAGGGGTCTCCAGAAAAACCTGTGGCCAAGCAGCAATTTTCAACAGCTACTTGCCCCACTGTAAGTGAATGTGATCTGGGGGAGAGAACATGATTAAGTTGCATTTCACATCTTGTAGGTATGCTCAGCATTACAGACCCACATTAATGTCTCTGTGGTCAGGTGAATCAAAGCATTTGATAAGAAGACTGTTTTCATGCCAGACTGCATGACAGAGCTCTGTATTCCTCACGTTCTCTTTCATTCTGTGCACAGGACTGATGAATGGACTGGCAAAGCAAGGCCTCCTTGGCAACAGGCAGAGCAGCCTGCCTGCCACTGCTGCGCCAGACCCCTCCATGTGTTTTCATGCAGCTCCTTACACAGAGACCTTGCTGCAGACACTGGGTAGGTCAAAGCTATGGGAAATGCAGTGTTCTGGCTTTTATAAGGTCTGACAACCTTATGAGGGGATTTTCCTGAATAAGAACATCAGGAATATGCTTGTCTATAATAACTCGTTGAGTGTTCTGCTGCCTGTCAGCTCTCATTGGATGTCTTCTGCTGCTGGGTAATGAATGGAAGAATCAATAGGAAAATGAAACGGAAATACTTTTTTAAAGTGAATTTAAAGATATGTGGAAAAATAATTGATTTAAATGTGACATGGTAGCAATCAATTAAGCCTTAAACCTACCATTGTTAAAAGATTAATACCAAATCAATACATATTTGTTGCCACAGTTTCAAGAGAAGTCAAAATGCTAAAATGAGATAAGTTGGCAGTTAAGCACATAAAACTAGAATTTGCTGAAGTGATAAATGTTGGCAGCTGTAGTTCTTCTGTAGGTGCAGGGAAAGGACTTAGTCATCTCACTTTACTCTGATGTTTCTTAGTTTCAGTTTATAAAGTCAAATCACTTCAGTAGTTCATTCATTCAAAGTTGGGAAATTGGTAGGACTTGAAAAAGCAAGTAAATGTGTTTGCTGTTATGAATCTGTGACTCTAATGGGTAGGAGAGTCTTAAACCTGCTAGTTCTGTACACTTGGAGATCATGGCAATCAGATGTTTGTTAAACTACAGGTAGTATTTTCTTATGTATTCAGGTTAATATAGCTTTATTTAACTAATTAAAGTATTCTAAATCTTGCATGTCAGGATTTTCAATTGAAGTATATTGCTCTTCAAAACCAAATTCACGCTAAATCACAAGGAAAAATAACAATCAAATGTGTGTCATTCACCATTTTCTAGCATTAAGAAATGTTAAGATGTATGGGAATAACTAAGTAAATAAATTTTAATCTATGCAATTGCTTAAATAATCATGTAGTGAAACAGTATGGAATTGAACACAGGTTTCTGATGGGCCGGGGATTCTGTGGGTTGTACTGTTCCCAGTAGGACTGTGGGTACATGCATGGTATTGTAACAGTCCCCAGTTTAGCCCTCAATTGTATGCCATGTAATCTAGAAAGCAAAGTGAAGTATCAGTTTGATGTGAAATTAGTCATTAGTTATCAATCTGAAATTGATGCCTTCGATAATTTTTGTATAGATCAACCAACTCTTAACAGTGTGAATAAGGAGATCAAAATTATTTGCCTTATGTGGCAAAAAGTGATTCTAGTTAAGGAGTGTGACTAATTAGTAAGGGTTTGCTGTGATACTGCTCCTCATGCATGATTCTTTTTCTGGCCATGCTGAGCTGCAGTGTGAGGAGCAGTATCACAGTGAGGCACTGGCCTCTGTCTCCTCAGTTGAGAATTAATCAGCTCCTTCACACTAAAAAAGACTTGTTTTTGTGGGGTAACTAGTTTTGATTTGATTTTGTTTTGATGATCTTCCTGGGCAGGAGGAAACCTCAGTGCAGTGCCAGACCCCCGTAACATTCCTCTGTATCTTTTCTGTGATCGAACATATGCTTCTGATCCTGAAATGGAGCAAGTTGTCATGCTGACGGTGGTTGGAATGGACACTATGAAGAGTGCCGGAGATCTCCTTCACCAGATCCTTCTTCCGGAGTGCAATAATGAATCTCTGAGTGCAGGTGATCCAAGCTCGTGGGGAGGGCTGTAGAGTTGGACAGGAAAGTTTATTCTGTCTAGGTATTTTTATGACAGCAGGAACACTATGAAAAACATGGTAAAGGGGCCTCAGGACGGAGGACAGGTTTCTTTGTTAACCTGCCTGAAGAACTGAAGAGTTTATCGTGGCTAGTTAGTCATGGGCAAGGCCACTTTTCATATTGCAAACAGCTCAGATGGGCATAATTTTCTTCAGAGAGTGTCAAATTAGTTCAAAGATGTGCTTAGGCTTACTAAGCCTTTTATGTAATCCGGACCATTGTGTTTCTCCCCAAGTACTGGGAAATAAAGCAGCTGTGTAATTGGGGCACAGCAACAGGAATTCAGAAGTCACACACTATTCTGTCCACTGACTTCCTTTGTGATCAGAAGCAAGACACTTCACCGCTTCACGCTTTGTTTCTTCATGCGCACAGGAGGAATAACAGTTTTATCCCCCATGTTAAACACTTACAAATGCATGAAGAGTGCTGTCAAGTGCTAAGCAGGATGATGATTTTATATAATTTCATGATACAGATTGTATCAAAGTGTAATAGTACAGGAAGCATGCTAATAAAGGGCAGAAGTCTGGCACAATGTCTTTTATACTATGTTGTACCCTAATCTCCTGAAACAATACTGCAGAGTAAGTTTTGTGTCATAATAAGCAATGAGGAGGTTGTATCTGACAGAAACTTCCAGCAACATGCACTCATGGATTGAGCTACTAAATATCTTGCTATGTTGGAAGTAAGACTCCTTTACAAACACAACAATATTTAAACTACTTTAGAGACAACTCAGCATTAAATGTACCTTATTACTATAATGAATATAGCTTGAAATTGAATGTTATGAGAGGTGGTAAAGGGTCTATAATTATGGATTATACTGTGTCAAACCACATTGTTATCGGTGTATTCTCAGTGTTTCTCTTTCAGCTCTTCTCCATTAGCTGTGTTCTCTAATCAAGTCATGGCACTTATTCTCTGTGGTGCCCTGTTGATTTCCCAGATAGCCCATTTTTTGTTTTCACTGTAATGTGATTTCCTAGCATTTGTATATTGTGGTTTTTCTCAGTATATTTCTATATCTGCATTACAGTCCATTTTGGATGCAACAGGGGGCAAAGTCAAAGCAGCTTTGGAACTTATTGTCTAGTAAAAAAAATCAATGTGAATTTAGAACACTTGTCTCCAAAAGAACACAGCTTATGTGAAACACATGCTGCCAGCTGGTGCTAAACAGATTTCTCTTGACTTGCAGAAGAACCCGAATCAGGATTTGAGCTCATAGGTCTCAAGTGGTTGCCCCATCTCACTCGATGTCAGGCCAAAGAAATAACCCCTTTTGAGGTTGGAGATATTTGCTGGCAAAGAAGCCTTGATACACTAATGTCAAACCCAGTCCTTGTGTGTGCATTACGGCGGATCAATGCCTTCAAAGTTCTTGCAGATACGTTGAAGAGATTAACACAATGCAGAGAGAAGCTAAGTGAAAGTGGCAGTCTTCTACAGCTAGTAATGGCCTTGACCCCAGAGGTGACATTCAGGCAAGCCATCCTCTTCTTCACTGAGGCGGATTTTGTAACTGGTAAGACATGCTTTTGCTGTTTATAATGTCCTCAGATAAAAGGTGTTTTGGAATTTATTGAACCTCGACAAAGGAATCTAGTGTTACGGGTTTTTCTCAGGCACATAAAAACTTAATAATTTGGGGTTAAATTTGGGCTTGGCTGAATAACGATGAAGGATATGAAATCAGCAGGAGCCAGTTGATGTCATGTACAAGTTGGCCTATTAAATTAATGTGCTATACATGGCCTAGTGGCCTTTCTGAAGATACCAAGGTACTCCATAAATACTAAATAGGCATTACAGCAGTTGGCAGGACTAGAGAGTAATACGATGCATTTTGCCTCTATGTAGGAGAGACTGAGAACCGGAGGCCAAAATCTATCCCACTTAAATGTGGTCACCTAATTGTGGTGCCTAACTTCTTGAGGCTAGATGCTGCCAGCCTTACCTTGTACTTGGGGAGACGAAGGTACTGGGGTATTGGTAATCTGCAAGAGCTGAGGAAAGCAGATTTCTTGGGAATTTCTTTTTGTCCTGAAAGAGAATGAACATTTCATGAGGAACAGAGACCTTTGTTGTCTAAAGCTTCTCAGACTACAGTGACATATGCTAGCATTGATTTTTTAGCATAGTAAACTTGCTAGTTTCCTCCTGTAATAAGAAATGTATAGTCATGCCTCTTTAAACCAAGTCACTGTGCAGACTATGGTGTTATTGATATCAATTGCTTTGGAGCAGCACAGTATGAGCTCCCACTATTCTCTTCTAATGTGAAATATATTGGCGTATCACCTCTATTCTTGGGGATGCCTGACTCCTCACAGCTAAAGATAAACGGTTCTGAACCTGACAATTTATGATTATTCAGAAACAGAGAGAAATCAAGATTGTTGGTAACACCAGGTATCAACTGAGGAGGGAGTGACACAGTTCCATAAGTGCATTCATGCTTTGTAATTTATAGCTCTTCTCCTATCTTTTCATGGTGAAGAAAGATACTTTGTTGTCAACACAAACTTAGAAGCTTACATCAAACACAGTGCTTGTATAGTGCGGTGTAACAAATTGACTTTACTGAATAGAAAGAAGAAAGTGTAATGTTGTCTGGAAAGAGATATTCATTTTAATCTCACAGAAAGTTAGATTTGGCAGTGAATTATGTGGATGTTTTATGTGAGTATGGAGAGCAAGAAGGAGACCTTCAAAAAAGAAGGCATCAGACATCCCAAATTAGTGTATAAAACTCTTAAGAATTCGTGCATTGCAGCCCTTCGTTAAAGTTATCATGGCAGTTAAAGGAAGGATAAGAGGAAAGCAGAACTGTGAGATCAGTTTATTGAGGGAGGTTGTAATCACAGTTCCAGCCTTTTGCACCAAAGCCATTGTCAAGGTCAAAGAAGCATAGCTGAAGCATGACTTCAGCATCCTGCACTATCCCTTTTATAAGGTCATTACATTTTTTTTCCTCCTGTTTTTGTTGTTGTGGAAGTAAGGGGAGAAGTCTTTGTGCAGAGAACAGCTCTTCAATATTTTACAGCTGGTCAAACATCTGCTGTTGCCCCTGCTAAATAAAATTACCTTGGTCACCCCGCAAACAGTGAAGGTCCCCCACCTGTGAATCCAATACATCTCCTTCCTTTCACAGATGCAGAACACCGCCCTGCTATGAAATACCTGCCCCCACCTGGCAAGAGGTCCAGGACTGAAGGTAAGACCAGAAGTTATGTACCAGTTGCCTCTTGGATAAAAACAAATAATTTATACTCTTAAAATAGACTGAAGAAAACTGTAACTCTGTGTCCTCTGCCAGAGTCATTAAAATGAGATTAGTTTTGTTAGACATTGTAATCCCAGGCAATTAGAAAGAAAAGGCCAGATGGGTCCACTTGGTACTGGAGGAAGGTGGTGGCATTGCCGGATCACCTTTCTTCTACACAGTTCTGTGCATGCCTGGATGACCTATTTAGGGCTGGTGTGGAATATAGGCTAGAAGAGTAATTAATGCCAGCTCTTTAATAGCCCTTTTCAGATGTAGATCTCAAAAAAGATTAGTTTCATTATTGTTTTACAGAGGGGTGATTGGAGGTGAAATGTGTTGATCACCATTGTCAACAAGAGAGTGACAGAAATCAGAGCAGAACGCGCATTTCCCAATCTCAGACAGGGGCTCTGTGCCTTGCATTACAGTGCCACCCAAGTCACCACAGAATTCACAGATTCTAGAAACTCTTTCAAATAACCCCAATACTAAAAAGAAACAATTGGTACTGTGAGGATGTGAGCTAAAAAGTTAGGAGGCAAGGACCTTGGAGCTGGTTCCGCCTTCTGTATGTACTCTTACTATTCCAGTGAAATAACAGACAGACATGGAAAGAGAAAAAGGTTTCACTGAAAGAAAAGAACACTTTGGCTAGATACTTCCCAGATACTTTGCCCTGGGAAATAGAAATACATGAGTTCCAGACAGTAATAAATACAAAAGAACGTTAATTTTGTTTTGATGAACAGATTTTAGTTTTGTGTTATCTACCTTGCATGTCACACTGGTTAAACTTACCAATCTCACTGGAAAAGGAAGTCCTTTATCAATCTGATGCAAGCTTCTCCTCATTGTGCCCCAGTCCTAGATAACTTCTCAATTCACATATGCCTTGAAGTGCCTTAAATTTTCCTCACCTCTTGCAGGTTTTACATTAGACTGAAGGAAGTGTTTTTACATAGGCTTTCATCATAAGTTCTGACTCACCAGACTCCTTTTATACTCGTTTGCTCTTTTGAAGAACCACTGACGTGACCATTCCTTGTTGCTTGGGGAATGTCAGTGAGGTTTTATCAGCAGAGCTGAGCAAAGGACTGAACAACAGATTTGGGCTTAGTAGATGTGTAGTCAGAGTACAGAACCCTTTGCTTCCAAGGGCACAAGAGAATTAAACAAAACGCCTGAGCTTCTGGGACTTACACTGGAAATGAGGCAGCTTCTAATTTGACTGTGAAATACTGGGAGCACGAAGGTAGCTTAAAACCACTGTTAGCCACTCCTTGAAATACACAGAAAAGGTAACCAAGAATCAATGTGATCTAGATCTTGCAGTCCTTTTCAGCATCTGCTAGTGGGCTTACTGGAGAAGTGGTAAGTACGACACCTCCCAGGGTGTCCCCAGTACATCTGCAATCAAGCCATGCTTGTCCCGGTATAACACTTTAAATTAACAGTATGTCATAGCAATGTTGGCTGCATTATGTAGAGATGATGGCAGTATTCTCAAATTATTTTCCCAGAACATGCATACCACTTAAATCTATCTCCTTTTCTTATTTAGTGGGAGAGAGCCAGAGATGTCATGCAGAATCACTGTTTACCTACTTGCAAACAGGTGAGAGAAGAGCAAATGGAACAATATGGTTTGGTAAGGAACTAACTCGTCTAGAATTACCAGCCAAAACCAAGCAAAAGGGTTATACCTACTTTTTCCTTAGGCTTGAATACAGGTAGTGATAGACACTCTCTTTTCTAAGTGTGCCAGGAAATCTGATACTTGCTTCTCTTGAGTTTACACTTATTTTAAGCCACACACACATCTAAAGTATTGTATACAAATAGCATATAAAATAAACAGTATTTTTCACAGCTACAATATGAAATCAAAGGGGAAAAAAACATTGGCCATGAGGAATGGATCAAAAATTACAAACCAGAAAAACATAACAGACAGCAGGCAATTCGGGCAAAACTGGAAAGGTCACTAAACAGCTGGAACTGGAGATGGAAATCAGGCATGTTTGAGGGCTACCAAACAGGTGCCTCTGGTGATTCATGATCAATAGAGACTCTTCCATTGATAGAAAGTGGTGTTTTCTCTAACTGTTGTCACATATAATCACAGAGGAGAGAAGACCATTCAACTCTAGGTGGCAAGGTGTCCCACCTGTTTTCAATACTTGTCTTTGACCAAACCAAGACGGCAAAGTGACATAAGACAAATCCCTCCTGAAATGTCTAAAGTAAATAAATATTCGCATACCACAAGAATGAGAAAGTTTGCCCAGAAACATAGCAGATGGTGAGTAAAACATCTGGAGGACAATGAACGCTTATGTAACAGTATACAATCGAGGTTGCTGTTCTCTGTGCGAGCAGCTGAGTGGATCCAAGCGGCTTCTTCTGCACTTGCAGGCTGTTGCTATGGCATTTAAACCTTTCTGTTCAAGAATGATGTGAAGAAGGTAGCAGATCTTTAATAGGAGGGCTCTCTGCACGATGAGGGTTAAGTTTCCATATCAAGTCAAGGGGCAGTAATCTTGCACTTTTATTTTTGATCCCATAGTTCTCTGTCGTAAATCAGCAACAATGAATGCTGCTTGCCATTTGAAAATAACAGTATATGTTAAATCATATGTAGCGTTGTTGACGCTTGGTTGCATCGACATCTGTCTAATTAGTAGTGGGATGTACAGGAAACATAAAATGACATTTTATGTACACAAGCAGATAATCATGGATCAATTTTAGCAGCCTGCGGTACTGTTAACTCATGCTTCATGCTAATCAACATGGTTAGGCACCAGCAGTTAATGGGTCCTAGCTGACCGGTTCCGACCCTGCAGTTGCCAATAAATCTTTTTTTTTTGTTGTTAGGATAAAATCTTAAGTATGTTCCTAGTAATAAGGTAGTTTAGATTAGCAAAACTAAAAATTTGTAGATGCTGTCATTTGAAAGTGAAATTTACGTCTTTTCTGCTTTTAATACATTTTGCATCATCAGACAGCAAAACTAGCTTGGTCCATTTTGTTTTCTTTTTCTCGTAGCACACTGAATGCTGCACCTAGCTGGCAGCTCTGCTGGGACAGCTTTGTCAGAAGCAAAAAGTTTTTGCTGAAATTTCAATTCTAGTAAACACAACTCTATTTATAATAGGTTTATAACATTAATTGGCACCTGTCATACTTGTTAATGCCTCTCTGAAACATAGCTCTAAGATACAGAACACTGAGAGATAAACTGTGAGGAATAAGGATTTAATGGATGCCTTAAGGATTATATCACATAATCGCTACAGTTCACATGAAAAATGTCAAAGGGAATATTTTATCCCTCTTGAAACATTCATATATAATATAAATGATTAGAGTTGTATCCTATAGACCTGCCAAAAACTTTTTGGACTCAAAGAAGATTCCCTGAAAAAAAATTAATCTACAAGCCTGGCTGTTTTAGATACATTTTTAAACTACAAATCAAACAAAGCAAACAAAACCCCCCCAAATCCTATATGCACAGGGTTTTTATGGACTTGTTTTGTTCCAATTTGTATGGACTTGATGCCAGCTTTTAGATAACCCTCTTCTACAGATGTCTGTCCAGGCTAGTTAACAAATATTGCTGTATGTTTTACCTCTGTTTTTAGGAGTGGCTTTGGGTTTCACTAGTGTGCTTTGTTACAGGAGGCCAGATTCTTTGCACAGTGCTGCTGATCAAACCTGGTGCATGGAGCCATAGTCTTGCAAGGATCCTCCGAAAACTAGACCTAGAAAAATTTAGTGTGGTTGGAATGAAACACATAAACCTGGAACCAGACGTTGCCTTAAAACTCCTTTCTGCTGAAGTCAAACAGGTTTGTTAAGAAACTGACAGATCTGTGGCTACGCTTCTGTTTAGAATGGGGAAATATGTTAGCCAGTGGGTAATCCATTCCTGAAAAAAAACAAAAATTCCTATCCGGGATTTCTGAGTAGTTGTTGGAAGTGAGCTGTATAGAACAATCAGCTCTATAGCCCTATCAGGCACAAAGAAAGCTGACATGCTGAGGGTTTCTTTTATCACATGCCATAAAGAAGCAGACCTGGTTTCTCTAAAAAAAAGTCTGCAGGATATGGGCAATACAGACCTCCCAGGAATCTTTAGTTGCTGGTTTACAGTGCTGACTCTTTAACTGCAAAACAGGTGTCCTGTCTTTCTTCCCCAAGGTCATTCCAGGTAGGGTACATCTAAGGAGCATACCATGCTCCCTGCACGTGTGCCTGGTTTTCCTTCCATGTGTTTAAACCTGGGAGCTGGGAAACGTTCATTGCACTGTCAAAGAATATATACCTCTGGAGCCCTGTTACCTTGTATTGCATTACACATACAGCTGAACCTCTGCTCCAGGAGCGTGTGTTCAAAAGTCTGTAAAAATGACCTGCAAAAGGAGAAAATTGAGTTACTGTCATTTCTAATACCTACTAGGCAATAAAGAGGGGGTCTTTAGTAATCTTGGGGTATTAAGGGGTTTTCTTAGGTAAAGACAGATTAATGTTTCTGGTTTTTTATAGCATTAGAATTTTTTTTTCTCAACCTGAAATATCCCAATAGGAGTGTAAAGGTATTGTAAAAGCCAGGAAACTGAAAGCTGGGCATTTTAGAGGAGTTAGGTTGTTTGTTCTTTTATTTTAGTTTCCTTGAAAAAACCCCAAAATTCTTGTTAATTGATTGCTTTCATGAAGACATTTAACCAATTAGCTTTTACAAAACGCAATCCTTTATAATTGATACTGCTCTTGGATTAAGTTGGGAAGTCTTACAGCACCGTCATAGAAATTCTTAATATAGAGTCTTCTCTATATTAATATGTAGAGTCTTCAGAAGAAGATTGGAACATGCCAGGACAGTGCTCTAACATAACCATCAGTCAGGAAAAATTAATACCTTCTTCATGATAGCATAGCGATGGAGCACAAACACCTGATTTTTAAATATTTACAGACTACTGGCAGGAGGGATATAGTAGCAATTAGAGTTGATGGGGAAGTGCTTTCCAATAGAGTTTGTAATCATACAGCTAAATACAGAAATACTTGGTTGGTTATCTAAAACAAAAAACATTTTTAAAAGTCCAAATATCTACCTTGGGAAGAAAGGTAGATATATGTGGGGTAAATTTGAAGAGAGGTATTTTCATAAAAATTTTCTCTTGGTTTTAGAGTTCTCTAACACACTAGAGCAGCTGTGGAGCATTGATTTAGTTTCCTTGAAAAGCTGGTGACTAATGAGTTTAAAAATTACAGGCTGTTGGGTTTTTGTTGATAGAAAAAAACCCAGGTTTTAAAAGTGAGAAAGCAGAGATAATAGACTGCCTTTGGCAAGGGGGGAATGGACAGAAGGAAATGCTTTCTGCTATAGAGGGGCTTCTTCTCATTTTTAGAACACATCTGTAAGTCTTTCATTCATGAGGGCTGAAAAAGGCTGAGCTCCCAAGATAAGTAGGTAGATTTACAGAAATCTTCAGCATGCTTCAAGGATTGAGTTATTTTGAAAATCTGGCTTGTAAGTGTTACAATGGCAGCTGGTAGGGGCAGAACTATTTTTCACAGCTGAATTTCATATAAAGCATTTGAATTGGAGGGATATTCATTGTTGATCTGTTTCTCAGTTTAGGGGACAATGGGATACAATGCTGTTTTTAAAACAAGGCTCTTAATATGGAGGTAAATTGATGAAATTTAGCATCTCCTGTTGAAGAACATGGAGCCGATGTGTCTGACCCTCCTTGAAATTCTGTCCAGGACTTTTTATTTCCTCACCTGGAGCCTGATCCAAAATCCTTTTCCAGATATCTCCCATGCGCTCTGCGATGTGCCAGTTTGTTTTGTGTACGTAGTACTTGATAGCAGATATGAGTTTTATTCACTGGTAGCAAGATTACCTAGCATCTCCTTTCTCTTTCTAATGTATTATTCACATGCATGTTGACAAATATCCTCAGCAACATGACCTCAGATCCATGATTGATTTTTTTCCAACTTAAATACTGACATTCAGCTTCTAAGTAGCGTGTGGCCTTTGGCATACAGTAAATAATGAATTGGGCTGCTGTTTGCTGAGGTTATCTAATCACAGGAGCCATAATAATAGTTTTTATCTGAAGTTTAATAATAATTTTTAAAAAAATAACCAGGTAAATAGAGCTAACATTGTCTTCTCAGCTCTTGGCATGACCTGACTGTGTTCAGACTGTGAGAAGCGACTGCTCCCAGCAGGAGTTCTGCCCATGGAGCCTGCATCTCCTTTCTGCGCTTCTCCAGCAGATCCAGTGCTGCAGAGATCTGCAGTTCTGGCTGCTAGCTAGAAAGCTTGATTTTACAGTGGGACCTGATCATTCTGTTGGGGATTACCTGATATGATTGCTTGCAGTAGCAGGTCACTGGACTCAATAACTTCATGGATTCCCTCCAGTCCTATCTTGTGATTCTAACGGTAGAGGCAGAAGGACAATTTTGCTGCTTTTTAATCCCGTTACTCCTCCAGAGCTAGCGCACAGCTGGAACTTCCTCTCTGTGTGCATCAACAAAATTGCTCACTGAAATCAAGTCAGCTGCACATGTGCAATCTCATCGCAGCTGCTCGGGTATCAGCAAGGACATGGTTTGAAGACGGTGCAGAGACAGGATGTAAATAAAGGCATCATTTGGCTGGCAGAGTCTATAGCGGATGTGAGGATCTATCAGAAGGAAAAGAAGTCACCTTGACTCACTGACACTGTCAGTAGCAATTAGAAACAATGCCATCTTTAACCCAAAGTCTGTGCTTTTGCTGGAGAACAACTGAAAGGCAGGAAATAGGCAAAACAGTTTTGTTATGTAGATCTAAAAGCACTGTTTAGAAGCCCTGGAGCAAAATAATTTTATTTATTTTGGTCTTTAACAGAAACTATGCCTTTGAACATATTCTTTCGCAGGTGTTTCTGACATGGATGACATATTATATCCAGTCCTTTTGAACATTGTCATTAAGTAATCATCGCTGTTTTTCATCTCCCAAACAGAAGGCCCTAGAGAAGTGGATTATATACATATTTTTAAAATATGTTATATCCAGTCCTTTTGAACATTGTCATGAAATAATCATCGCTGTTTTTCATCTCCCAAAGAGAAGGCCCTAGAAAAGGGATTATATACATATTATTTAAACTAAGAAAAGTTTTCAAGCAAAAAAGGTTTATTTTGTATTATACAGAACTGAATGAATGTAAAAATTTTGCAGTATACTATGACATGCTAAAACACTTCATCCTCATCTAAACAGAGTGCTCGTATCACAGGAGAGCCTGTGAAGCTTTCCTGTACGTTTCACATGTGCAGCCACGCGATGTGACTGATGTCCTGAGGTTTCCTTTGCCCTGTATTTCTATGGGGTGGGAGGACTGACAAATATCACCACCTGTATCAAATACCTTACATAACTAAACAATTTAAGAATAGTGAGGCTTTTTCATGGATCATTTTGCATTTTCAGATACAGGGGAGAATATCAGGATTGAGCCTGTGATTTTCAGTTTATAGCCTACTTCTCAGAAATGCAGTTTAGGAGGACTGCAAGCGAGAGAAGATTTGAGTCAAAGTTAGTGAATGGTTTCATAATGATAGAAAAGCAGAAGGGGCCTTGAAGTATTTTATCTCCATATTTTTAAATTAAATTATAGGATTTATTTTTTGACATGTTTTATCTAGAGAATTGCCATACTCTGGTTCTTTTAGAAGATTAAAAAACAGAGGCATTAAAACCTTTAGGGGTCTGAATGATGCGATTCAGCTGAATCAAATTGTGTTTTTTCCCCTTGTTTTCATTTTCTCAGAAATTGGAAAAAAGTAAATAACCAGGGGTTGGTTCAGCCAGTGAGCTGAAAATGCTGCTGTTTGTAAGCTGTACAGAACACACAGCATTGGCATGGAGCTTCTCTGTAGCACAGGCGTTGCCACACTGTGGAGGGCAGGGAAACAGAGCTGGGTGCTACTACCACTTTATTAAGGAGGAGGCAGCCTACAGCTGCTGTGGGCACCCTGACCTCATTCATGCTCATTGGAGACATCTGCAACAAGCCTGGTTGTTCAAGGTTTTTGCTTAATTAAAACAGTCAGCAAAGCTGTGAGTGCTCTGCTGCCTCTTGGTAGCCTTCTGCCCCAGGTACTTGCTACCTCTCCCCACGCTTCTCAATCATTATGTCTGTCTCCAGCCTACACATTGGACTCTTCTCACTGCTGCACTGGTTGCTAGTTATTCTTACCACTCTTCCTAAGTTATCTTAAAGATGCTGGGGTGTTTGACCTGCACAGCTACAAGAGGAACATCTCTGCTCAGGGGTAGTTGCAGGCTGAACTGACCACACTTGGAAAAGAAACAAAGGAAGAAAAATTTGTCATGGAGCACAATGCATCAGTGGCGAAGTCAGGAGGGTGAACTGTTTTCTTTCAGCCCCTATCTAGTGCCATGTTCTGAGCCCTCCTTGTTTTAAGATCACTATTTCTGTAGTCCTGATCCTTACTAATATATGAAGTTCTATCACCCTCTGGGAGAAGCTGGGCTGTAGCAGCAGGGGGTATGTGGGGGTCCTTCCTTCTGTAAATTCAAAAAGAAAAGTTCTGGTATTTGTAATCCATCATTTTGTATCAGCAGAAGAATTAAATGTGGGTCCTTATCCCAAGGCATTTATGACCCTGTTGATATTGTTAATGTCGGTTGGCTTCCACCCTATCCCTATGTCCCACTGAAGGTAGAGTGAAAAGCATATTGCATAAATCAAAGGTTCAGCAGTAGACAGCTAAACTGTAGAGTAGCAATTTGTTTTTGTCCTTAAACACTGAAAATGAACTCCACCTCCAGTACCTAGCATGTACAGATATGCAGAACAAGTCACGGCACAAGACTTTTAGAAAGAGAAGTTTGTTCCCTTTCTTACTACAAGATTTAGGCAATTACTGGTAAAGTTGTTTGTACGTTGGCTGTACATTGGCTGATCTATGACCACAGGGACTAAAACCACAAGGTCTTATGGCTTAAGCTCAGTGCTTAACTTTTTCTTTAGCTCTATGTGGACTCAGGGTGGGAACTAGACCTCCTATTATCTGGTGGATGTCACAACAAACACTGACTTGGTGGCCATGGTGTATATAATCTAGAAGCTCTGCCTGCAGAGACTACTAGCACGTATATTACAAAGAGGAGAGAAAGGAAAAAGTAATGGCAGATCTGCTTGCTTCAAACAGGGAAGAGTCTAGCCAAAGGAAAGCCGGGCTGTACCCAGTGCTCACCAACACTGTTCATTATAACCCATTCCATCTCTGTTATTTCTTTTCAGGATCTTGCTGTTTTAGAAGATCATTGTACCTACCTTACATCAGGCACTGCTCTTGTGCTGTGTCTTCAGAGACCAAATGCTGTGAAGAAGCTGATAGATTTACTGGGACCAGAGGATCCTAAACTAGCCCAAGCGCTAGATCCGTTCCTCTGGAGGGCTCAATATGGCATCAGCATAGTCCAAAATGGATTTTATGGTAGGTTTTTGTAAAAAAAAAAAAAAAAAAAAAAGATCCAAAGGCTCGGGTATTCCAAAGGAAAAAATATATTATGTACTGTTACCTGCTGCATTGTCAATACAGGTCTAGCCTTGGCAAGTAATAGAGACCGTTATTCCCTGGAAAGCTTTCATTGTTTTCTTGGTGGATGAGCTGGGTATGTCTTAAGCTATGAAATATTCTCCAAGAAGGTATATTAAAAAATGTTTCTTCGCAGAACAGTCCTAGATCTGTCTCCCATCAGAGCAGATTTCCTTTGATTTCTTCACTGCTTGGTCATTTTGTACTTTTAGCTTGGTTATTTTGTAATTATCCCCAAGAACCCATCTGTCTTCTATCTGCTTGTGTGTCCCCTCCTGATAACTTCATAACCCGTTGGCCACTTGCAACCAGATTTCACAGAGGGATAAAAGACCCCAAGATACTGAGTTCCTGTAACATCTCAAAACATTAATGACCGGCTAGAGAGAGGTGATCAAAAATTGCTCCCACTGAGGAAAGCAGGTAAACTCTGCTGTTTTCCATTCAGAGGCTCTTGCCAGCTGGCACACCAGCTAGTCAGCATCCTCAGTGTGCTGAACCAGTCACAGTTCATCTGCCAGCAGGGAGGGAACTCGGATGTTGCAGTGTGTATTTTGGGTGGGTGGGACGGGAGATAGCTGAGAATGTGGGTGAAGCGTGGGAAAATGGGAAGTATTGCTGGAGAGAGTGGCCTATAGAAGAAGCAAGGGTGTTGCTGGAGGGGGCCTGGGCCCAGGGAAGGGTGTAATTCAAAAATTCATAAGGAATCATTAGTTCACTGCCCATGAAGTGGTTTTCCTCAGTGTGGTACTGATTGTGCTATATATTGTCAAAGGATTATAAAAATAACAGAAGCAGTAAGTGTCTGTGAATACAGGTGAGCTAGCAGGTGCTGTATGCCTTCAAGTTCCAGAAGAACTTTCCTGTCAAGATCCATTGGATTATTTGGCTCCTTCTGTTGTATTCTGTGCTGTCAAATCATCCTCTCTTTTCATCTATATCAAGCAGTCTTTTGAGAGCTGGTAGGGAATGAAGTAGCCACCACATACAGCTTGAGCAAGAGAATCAACCCCTAGATGTAGAACCTTTTTTTTTTTATCAGATATGACCATAATCCTTAGGACCAAGACTAAACTGAGAGAGATCTCTTATGGTGATTGTGAGAGTGACTGTAGAGCAGGATCTACCCACACAAAAGAAATGGTCAGGGCTCTTCAGCCAGTACTTATCCACTACCAGACCCTGCTTCTTTTGCTCTTAAGATTAACGGGTTCTGTATCCAGGTTGCCTTGAGCATGAGAACTTAGCAGTCGTAGCTAAGAATGTGTAATACATACCCAAAACTTAAGATACCCATGCTACAGTTAGAGCATCCCTAGCATAACTCATTAAAGATTAGTTTATGTTAGTCTCACCTTGTCTCTCACTGGGAGTCACAGAGAACTCGCTGTGTTAGAGAAACTCCCAGGCGTCTGCTTAGGGATTCCCTTCAGATCCCTGCTTCCTTCTAAGACTGGGCTCAGCACAGAGCTGAACTAGCTGCCCACCACCTGCCCTCTGAGGCTAGACAGTGTGTTCTGTTGGAGCTAGCTATATGGCTGGCTTACAAAGCCATCCTTGCACCCATTCAAGGAAAATGGGTGCCACTGTAGCTAACGTACTCACTAACTCTGGCTCAAGAGTCTGATCCAGCTGCTATGCCAGGGAGGTGTCTTGTCTGTAAGGAAAGGAACGTTTGTAACCCTTGTACTTCCAATAAGAGTGAAACGTTTACCTACACGTTAAGCAGGAAGAGCTTTATCGTGTCATGAGTGATCATTTGGGGGACCGTGGAAGACCATCTTCCTTTCCTAGGAGGGAATACTAAGCGTTCTTGGTTTTGCTCGAGCTGAGAGAGATCTGCAGTTAACGCCATCTTGCTGAAGTAGAGGAAACTCTAGCTGTGTGTTTCCTCCCAAAGTGACAGGGAAAATTCAGTTAAGGTGAAGACCAGGTTCCAGTGATACCATTGAACCAAGTAATGCAGTTTTAATACTCTGAGGCTCAGCTGCATAGATAAACCTGTGCTTCCCTCATCTCTTCTGGGTCTTAGGAAGTCACTGTATAGTGCTTTTTCTTGAACCCAAAGAGCTCTTACATATGCATTTTATACAGCCTTATACCTTGAGCAAAGTAAGAGTAAAATGTTGCTAGCTTTGGGAGCGTTTGTGTCCTCTGTAACGGCATCGGTGATTTAAGTGAGGAAGATTTGACATAGAGGTGCACAACGGAATCAGCACAACTTGTATGTTGGTGACTTACGCAATCTTAGGGTTGTAAACTACTGTGTTAAGGACTCTGGCTATACAATACCTAGAATTATGAAGTTCAAACAGGGCTGAGTGCTCTAAGAGCAGTAAGACATTATTCTCTGAATGGGCAGCCTGCAAAGGTTGTAATATTTCAGAGATTATTTGCGTTTTGTGTATTTGTACCCCAGGAGCATGGATCTGTGCCAGCACATTGACAATCTATCTGAACTCCAGTTATATAGAAATAGCTTTTCCTTCTCTAATATTTTCACCCACAAATCTGAAGACATTCAGACTAGTGCTTTATAACACTGTTGCTTGACAGGGGAATATTCAGATGCTCAGCCTGGAGGGACCTCTCAAAAGTCACTGAGTTCAGTTAATTCTCTCACAGAAAACCCCATCATGTATTCCCTTTCATAAGCATGCACCCCAGCTGAATGATTGTTACAGAACTTCACTGCTCTGATAGCTAGAAATCTTCTTACATTTTCAAACTTAAATATAGCCCTGTACAGTTTCTATCATTTGTTCTTGTGCCAATACCTGTACTTCAGTTCTAAGTAGTTCTTTTTTTCTTTTCTGATCTTTTCTACCCTGATGTGTTTAGCAGAAATCAGATTCCTTCTCAGCTTTGTGTCATGTTGGGTCAAACAAGCCAGGGTCTTTTAGTTTTAACTCTTCAGATGATTCTCCATTTCTTCCATGATCCTCACATTATTTCTTTGTACCTGTTCCAGTCTCGGTTTACCTTTATTGACTGTGGGTGAACAGAAAAATACACTGTTATCAGCAATGTCTCATACTAATAATGATTTCTGCTGTAAACCAGAGCCCCCAGCATGTTTGGGACTTGCATTATTGTTACTAAGCACATTTGTTTTACTGACTAGTAGCTCCTTCCCATTCAGTAAGACCAGCCTGATGTGATCCAGAAGCAAGGGAACAACAATGGGAGATTAGAGCTGGTATTGAAGAGTTTCACAGGCTCCTTAACATGATTCCCTTGACTACCCTGTTAGGGAGTAGAAGGAGTCTTGTTTACATGAAGCAGCAGCTGAGCGATAATAGGACAGAATGAAAATACCAAGGCGGCAATAGAACTATTCTAAATATAATGGTTTTAAATGTTTGCTATTACTGTACGGAACAGCTGGCCTTTAAAGCAATTACTTCAGTAAGTTGCACATCATCAATCTCTCAGAAAGATGAGTGTGAGTCTAGAGAATGTTTAATTCATGGCCTGAGAGAATCTTCTCATTGTATTTATCTCTCAGGCTCCAAATCCTATCAAATAGCTGTCCGGGATATGAAGCTGTTTTTCCCAGAAGGGCTGTGCTGCGCAGAGTGTCAGACATTAGAAGAGGAAGAGGTAGGATTCTGCCCTTTCCTGAGAAGTATCTTGCTGTGTCAGAGCAATGGCTTTGACCTTGCTATCCCATGACTTCTTTCATATTATGCTTTAGAGAATGCTTTTCTTGCTGTGTTTCACCAGTGGCCGAGTTTTCCTTCTGTGAATGTTCCTGCCACAGTGTGCTAACTTTGTATTGACCCAGGCAGTCTCGGTGGAAAAGTGCTTTTTCAGATGTGTTTGTTCAGTAACCAGTGCTGTAAATTCAGAAGGGGTCAGGGTTCATACTTTAGAAGCGAAGTTCCCAGATAAGAGGCAACATTGCTTTGGAAGCAGGTCAGAGGGAGGGATAACAACATCAGTGATGATTGCTAAGATGCAGCAGCCCAGAGGCTGTTGGGGTTTTTTACCAGCTTTTCTCGCATAGCGTTCGGGAACGGAGATGAAGTAGGATGGCTGATAATGTAAATCACTGGTTGCTGAGTGTCTCCTACAGAGTCTGTATACATCCAGACACAGCGTGGAGCACTGCCCTATTTGTGTGACAAGAGTGCTGTCCCTTGTGCCCTGCCAGCAGAGGTATCAGTCCACAGCAATGAAAAGGGTGGAGCTGTCTCACCTAAGACATCTCACACTATAAAGTACATGCACTGTTTACAGAGCTGCTGGGTGCCCGCATCCTTCTTTGCTCGCAGATAGAGGCATAAAGACTTGGACTCTTGCCTCTTGGCTTGCATTGTAGGCAGCGCTGAGAAGCCTGCCAGTATTGGTGTGGCCCACTCCTGCTCATCTGGCCCTTCACGCTATGCAGCTGCTGGTCTCTGATTCAAACCACTGTTATTTGTCAGTGGCTGAAATGAAGCAGTAAGTCTTTCCTGCTTTAACTAGTTTTATATGTCATTTCCACTCTGGTAATTTTCTTCTTAAAACCAGAGTTTGAGATGATTGGGTTATGCCCAATGAAGGGATGGAAATTTTTGAGCCTTGCTATGTCCACGTGACGCAGAGGTGACCCAGCTGAGTTAGTCCAAGGGGATTAGCTGTGGAACTGGAAGAAGCTGGCTCCATCTCTAATGTGCTTCACTAATGTGGATGCTCCCCCGCTGCAGCTCATTCCAGAGCATCATGTTGGCACTGTGCTGGGATGCATGGATGTACCAGTTCATTCAGAGACAGAAGAGAGCCACTGCACACCAGTGTGGCACTAGATAGACATCAGACACGCACAGGCCTTAAGTTTCTGGCCTTGAAAAGCTGGGAGCAGAGACCTTAGGAAGATGTCTGGTTACAGAACCTTTAAAAGGATGGCAAGATGCCGTATTGAATTAAGCCTAAATAAAAAAAAAATGCATGGAAAATGTTCTTGTACCTCTAGACAAGCAGGTGTTTTCTAGGCTGGCAATTACAGAAATATGCAACACCGACAAAAGCTTCACAGCTCGCCTAAATCAATGCTTAAGAAGTGTTATCCTTCCTGATTAGGTAATGGTGTTCACATGACTTGCCTCTCTCTCTCCTCCCCTTCCCTCCTGCAGATCTATAACCTGAAACGTGACCCCATAGTCAGTTTGGACATCAGCAAGCAGCGCAAGATCATAAAACGTGAAACAGGAGGGCAACGCGATTTATTGCGCTCTGAGCAGCCGTGCAATCTTGGTAAGGAAACGTGTAACCCTCGTTATAGACTGAGACTGTTATTGATTAATTGGACAGCAAGACAAACCATCTGGTGGCCGCAGGATTTGGTATTGATGTCCTTTCAGAAGGAAGAGACAACTCTGAGCTGCAAAGAACAGCTCCCGGGGAGTCCAGCCATTTAACTGTTGACCTGCCAGGCCTTTCCGCTGCCACTGCTTCCTTGAGTTTAAATATAGGGCTGTTCAGAAGTGCTGACCTTACCGCCAGCAGAAGAGCAAGCACTGTCAGCACAGCTAGTTGTAAGCAACCGTGCACATTTCTCTGCTGAACTTCCTCAATGCATTTCAACACCAACTTGTCCACTTATGGTTTGCATGTCTATTCAAAGCCTGCCACAGAAGAGACCAAGACACCATAGGGATGGGCGATTGTGAGAGTTTTGTTCTGTGGGTAGATAAATAACAATTTATGCAGGGAGTGCTGTTGGCAGCGTGGATGTCTAACTCTCAGGAACTGGACTGAGATCTCACTCAGTTCCCACTTGCTACTGAACAGCTGCCAGCTCAAAATTACTTCCAGTTATCCCTAGTCTGACTTTGATTTGAAGTTCTACAAGCCTGCCAGTTCCCTCAGATGTCTACGGTTTCTCCAGGCTTTTGCTGTTGGTTGTATTTAATAGACATGCATACAACACAGGCTGTGACGCAGCACTGTTTACGTCAGGAGATTTAACTAACGTATGGGGATGCTTCCATGCTGGGTTATTGCAGACTGATCACAAGCCTTTATAAATAAGCAGTGACCAGGTAAAGCATCCCTGTGGTGTTCACTGGGGAGCAGAATTGTTTGGAACTGGGTCACACTCATTCCTGTAGTTTGAGTTCTGATGTGACTGGCAAGCAGGAGGGTGGGCAGCTGAGAAAATGTTCCTGTGCTACACCTGATTGCTGCAGTTGTTAATCCTATCAGTAAAACCACAAGACTCTTGTGGACTGGCAGAAGAGTATGATAAAAATGGTACCGATTACAGACCATCACATCCCACCTCAAACCCTTACTGATAACAGGACTTTTGGGCACTGACCCCATACCAGCAGGTGCATGAGATGGCACATGTAGAAGCGCAAGGAGGATGGTAGTAAGTCAAGGCCTTTGCCTTAATGATAGCATAGCTGCTTGGTAGGCGCAAAATCATTTTTGTGTAGAGGCTCTCTGAAGGAGGATTTTTCCAAAGGTAAGTATCGATCAGATCTTTTCCTCTGTCTTATGTTGGCTTTGGGCTATGCCCTACACATCCTTCGTGATCATTACAAAAATCACAAATCCTCAAGCAAGCTCCTTTTCTTACATTGCACACTAATACATCAGAGACTGACTGCATGAAGGTTTAAGACTTAACTGATGCCTGCAGTGCGGGGTGAGGCCTATCTCGCAGCATTACTGATATTCCCAAGCTGTTGTATGAGTCCTGAAACAAGAACTTGGCAACTGTGTGTATGTAACAGCAGCTTTTTTGAGGCAACCAGACTCTTCTGCATGTAGCTGTCTGACCTTCTTGTCTGGGGAGCTGCAGACATGTGATCACATTGTTGTGTTTCTGGTGGGGTATGTCAGTTCAAGCTGTATTCAGAGCACAAAGCTGCAGTGAGAGGAGACTTGCGGGTGTTCTCAGTCCAAAATACCCTGTGATGCTGACAGGCAAGGTATTTCCCCCATCAACTTACTGCACAATGGGAAAGGACCAGACCTGTAGCGCAGGTCTGCTGTGACTAAAGCACTTCTTAATTTTTAGAGAGGATTGTGGAAAATTAAAAAAAAAAAAAAAAAAAAAAGCTTGTTGTGGAGAAAGCAGATATTCTGCAAGAGTGGTACAGGCCCAGTGTTGGGAGCAAATCTCAAAATACATGCCCCTAATTTCCTGATGCATGAGAATCTCTTTGCTTTGAAGATGTCTAGGGAGAGTAAAAAGGAAACCAATGTATAGCCCTGATGTGTTTGTGTCTCAGAAAATGTATTTCAAAGAGTTAGTGTCCTGGAAAGGCAAGTACACGTGATCTCTGAACTGCCAGACACAATATAGTAAGTGCCTCCAGCAAGCCAGACACGTCATTCACTTTATGGTCTCATCGTGAACACTAGAGGTAGCTCTTGCACACAAAGAAACCTCTCCTTGTAGCAAATAATTATCACAAAGCTGCTGCCTAATGGTCAGACAGATTTACCATGAGGAAAATATGAAATACATTGAGTTTTATGTATGCTGATCAGAATTACATTTTGGATTATGAAAGCAGCTGGATTAACAGATTCCTTTGCTTGCAAGAAATTAAATGGAATAGTATCTCCTGTAGCAAACCAGCAGTTGTCCTTGTCTGACTCCTGAAATGGGGTCACTGCTGCTGTCTTGTGATCTCCAGATATGTACACAATAGGCATGCAGCAGCTTGACAGTTCAGGATGAGCAATTGCATCTGCGAACACCCCAAACAATATGACAATGCCTGAGTGCCTCTGATCTTCCAGTTACTTGTCTGTGGCAGGGACGAATTACATAGAGGGCTGATAGTTGTTGGGGGTAGATATAAAGCAAGCATTTATTGTGTTTTGACCTTTTCCCATCAGATCGGCCATTGCTTGATAACCTCTGCCAAACCACTTGTCTCCTATTGCCTGGGATAATCCTTCGGGGTTCAGAGCACCCACCTTATGTCGAACTGCTTGATCAGCTTATTGGCAAAGATTTCACAGTGACTGGAGTACGCCTCACTGTTCTGGACACACCACAAGCTCACTGCATTTCTGAGACTCTAAGCAGGGCAAAGTGCGGTGTTGCAGCAAAGGTATGAAACAGCTGGAGTTGTGCTTTGCTTCCTTCACACAAAAGAAGAGCCTTTTAATGCCATGCTGTGCTAAGATACCCAGGCTAGCTCTGAGCAAACTTGCTTTGGTAGCAATATTAACACAGCACTGCATCTGAGCTCTGATATTGCTGGTAAGTAACATGGGCCATGTGCCTTGCTAGCTAGTCTGTACCTTGTGTTCCTGTATCTCCGCTAGCTCACTGACACCTAACCTTGACATCATTGTGTGGACACGTGTCCTTAATGTGCTGGCACATCCCTGTTTAAACATTTTATTCCATTCACCTATTAGTGCGCAGTTGCTGCTATTATGTATGTTCTGCTGCAGTCTCCTGTCTTGCTTTTCCATATAAATATAGTTTCTATTTCCCTTTCTCTAATTGCTCCCCATTAATCCTCTTCTACAATGCTAAATAACCCTTCCACTTTTTGGACTGTGTGCTGGAGTCCTAGGCAGAGATTTCATTGTGCTTCGCCTTTAGTTGGTGTTGACAGCTCAAGCTGCAGTCCAGCGTGGGGCTTGAGCAACAGCTCACGGGGCTTGAGCATGAGATGTGCTTCTGGGGTGAGCAGATACATTGCTTTACATCAGCAGAGTATCTGGCCCAGACTGGTTTTCTCCTTGCACTTTGTGTAGGAGAAGCCCACCATTTCAGGAACCTTACTGGGGCAAAGCAGTAAGGTACAATGTGCAAGAAAGGGCTGTCAGGAGCACTGAGTAAACAAGGCGGGAGACTACTTATACTGGAAGTAACAATCAACAGAGGGCTGTCAGAGATTCACAGCAGTCCCTCTGAAAAAATACAAACATCTGTGCTTCCAGCCTTTCAGTTATAAGAGTCTCAGGTCTTATCTGTTGTAAGAACAGGTAAGATCTTTCCAGGTTGTGATTTTTTAAATTGACAGCATCCCTTTGAAGTACATCTGTATAGAATAGCAATTACCTCTAGCATCCAATTAGTCTAAGCACTACTTTCTTCTCCTGTGGTTCCCCTAAGGATGCCAGCCCTCTGCACATGGGAATGTGCGCAGCTCTCTAGGAAGGACAAAGCAAATCAGCGTGTGGGAAGGAGAGCCATGGCAGCAGCACTGCTCTCCTGGTGATGGAACCACTTCCTCCTCTCAGAGTTGAATTACTCTGGGCAGAGCTGGCATGTTTCCAGAAGGCTCTGGCACTGCTGAGCCAAAGGTGAACATTACAGCATTTGCTTTCCCTTGCCAGAAGGGAGATGTGCTCCTTCAAGTGATAAGTGTTTCTGCTGCAATATCTCAACATTTACCATTATCTCCATATTCCTGCTTCCAGCAGACTTAGTAACTGAATAACACACCTAAGTAACCTGCTTATTTTCACTCTGAGAGAAGGGAACAGGAATAATAGTATGCCATAGGAGCAGGATAACGAACAGTTCAGACATGATAGTCTTTCAATTTGAAAGAGTGTTGCTTTGTGACTTTCATCCCCTCACACAGCACACAAGCAGTTATCTGTGCTGTCAGCGGTTCATCAGTGAGGCTTACAGACTTATTTAAGTGGATAGCAACACCAAAGCTCTGTTTTTCCCTCCCTTGTAGTGTTCCCTCTTAATGGACGGTTTGTGCCTGGTGCTAGCAGCACAGCGAGACAATGCAGTCATTTGCTTCGACTCCCTGCTGGACAGGTAAGTGAGGACAGTATCGCTTTAACAGCACTGTCTCAACCCCCTGCTAGAGAGCTTGTGATCTGAAGGAGGGCAGCTGACTTTCTTCTTTGTAATTCACTTCCAGCTTGCACTTCACGAGGTCAGGTGCCAGTCAAAGGCAACCCAAGTTATGTTGTTGTTAATAGGTCAATACCCTGTAGTGTTCCCTGCTTTCAAAGTCATGTGTCCTATGCTCAGGACCTTAAAATACCAAGTTGCGTTGTTTGCTAAAGGGCTTGGAGTGTCTGTGAGGCTTGGCAGCATGGCTCCACCAATACAGGGAATTCTCTGAAATAAGGGCTCACATGGGGAATAGACCTGCTGAATCAATAAAATTCCTAGGAGAAATATCTTAGCAGATTTTACATTTGCTATAAAAAAAAATTCTTAAAATAATGCCAGAGAGCAAAATCAAAAATTAGCCTCCTAAATAAATCACCAGAAATGCTGGGTGGAGGATGTATAAGCCTGGTAAAACAAACAGAACCCCTCTACAGGGACTGATTAGTGAAATAGAATGATTATCAGGCCAATTAACCCACGGTTCCCCAGAGGGAAAGTTTCCTTGCACAGAGGCTGGTATTTGGCAATGCGACATGTAGTTTATGCACATGGTTTCATCTGGCAAAGGAAGCTAAGTGAGTCTTTTTCCTGACACATTTGGTATAGAGCAGTCAGTCCAGCAGCCACACTGATAAGACTGTTATGACTTTGGCTGTACCATCCGGAGGGCTTCCAGGTAACGCTGTCAACGGGACAGGAATAAGGAATTCAAGGATACAAGCACCAAGGGGATCAAATCTGAACATCCAAGTTGGTAGACACCTTGGAGTTCTCGTACTTTGATGAAATGTTACAGTGCTCAGTCACAGAGCCATACCTGGGAAAAACAGTTGGAACAAATTTCACCAGTAACTTTTCGAAAATGCTTTTAAGCTAATGACAAAATTTAGACATTGCTCCAATTCATTTAAAATCACACCCTTGGGAGCCATATCCCAAGCCCTTCACCCTGCAAGGTATAGCACTAAAAGGAAGCAAAGACCTTTCTAGTGAGTTTTCTCCCACCCTTTCGCTGGTTCACTGGAAAAAAGTGGGCTGTTGGGAACCACAGAGATCAGTGCTGAAGGCAGTTCTGGGAGAGTGGCTGGCAGCACAGCTGGCAGCCAATACAAGATTACCCACCTCTTTATTTTCCCCAGGCTTTTGCTCATCAGAGTCATGGGTGCTGTATAACAAGGTCAGCTGCAAGCCAGTGCTTCCCTCTTCTGTAGGCTTAACTTGACGTGTTTTAAGATTGGCAGTCTCAAGGCAGCACCCCCAGAGCAAACCTTGCAGTGGCTTCTCACTGCCCTTCACAGTGAGCCAAGGGGCTGAGGAGGAAGCAGGGAGGAATAGGTGCCAGTCTCAGCTGCATCTGTCACCCCTCATCCTGGGCTGTGCCAGTATTGCTGTCTGTATGAAGGATAAACTTCCTTGCCGAACTGCAAAATACATGTGCATAAATTATGGCTGTTAGGAGGCACTCCCAAATGGCAGGATTTACTCTGCCTCTTACCCTAGTACCAGAACTAGTGATCATGCTGCCGTTTAAAACCAGGTCTACAAAAAAATATTTGCCTTTCATGATCAATGACACCTGTGGAAGGGAGAAGGCAGCAAGGTGTGCCTGAGGATGGGGAGGCAGTGATCAGCTTTAGCCAACAGTAAACTCATACCCTTATTGTATCATAAGCCATCATCCTGTTTAAAATCAACTTTGCAAATATCTTTGAAAATCCAGCCTGACTTAACTAGTGTCTCATAAGGACACATCATAAGACATCTTCATTTCAGAACAACATCTGAGGTTAATTACACTTACGACTCCATCAGCAGGAGCCATGTGACCTTTCTTGTACTGAGTAAATCGCTGTGTATTTATTTCACTCCTACTGCCGTGGCCCAGGATTCCAATACCTGCACAGGTTCTGGCCTGCATTTCAGCTGCATTGCTGAAGCACCAGGGTGAAAGAGATTATTTTACAGCCCTGGGAGTTGATTCACAGCTGAGCCACATTACTTAGGCTTTGTGCCAGGGGGAGAAACATTGCCATCTGTATGGAAGCCTGGGATATGATGTCAGAGATGGGCTGTGATAAGAAGGAGGAATCAGGTGTTGAAAGGAACAATGCAGGCTTTGCTAGTATAACTGCTCATAGTTCAGAGCCTATTAAAGCTTTCCTAAGCCAGCTCTAGCAGTGGCACGTCAAGGAGAGACATTCAGTTGCTGGAGGATGTGCAGTGCAGAGCAGTTGCCTTGAAGACAGACACAGACCCTCGTAAGTGTGTAGCGATTATTGTTCAGCAGCAGCAGTGCCCACTCTGTCCTCTGGATGTCTATGAAGGCATTATTTCTGCACCAAAGGGCAGGAAGAGCAGAGAAATGGACAAAATTTATGCAGGTGGGGGCACAAAAGCAGCCTGTGAGTTTGATTGACTGCCAAGAGTGGAGCCAAATTAGGAATCGGGGAGAATCTGGGAAGGTGCCAAGGGTAACTCATAGGGCAGAGTGAAGTAAGTGTTTGGAAGAGGTGAGGGGAAGCTGAAGCAAAGCTTAAGAGCAATGGGGACCTGGGGGGAGAATCCAGAGAAGGAAGTGACACGCTCCTATCTGCAGACAGGGAAAAATGATGTGAGACCTACCTTTCTTGTTCTGTCAGCATCCGGCTGCCTGGATCTCCAGTATAAAGCATTTGAATTTTCCCTGTCATAACTTGTTTTTACAGCCAGATTTCCTAGCTGCAGGGTGGCAGAGGGAAGAATTTACAAGTAGGTTCAAAGCAGCTCCTGGAAGAAAGGCATGCTCTGCTTTTTATGCATGGAAAACTAGACTTTGCTGCCTTAATAGGTGATACTGATTTAGTGGCGATTACTGCTCTCTAGTTATCTGAACTTTTAAAAAGTAGTTTCAGATGCCCATGAGATTGTTAGGACCTAACTATATTGTGCACGGTCTTCAGGAGCTCACCTAGTTAACATTGTACTGAACTCAGTAAGTGGTGTTCGACGAAAGCACACCGAAAACCTGGCTGCATCAGACGAAAATCAAAGTGTAGACTAGGCCTGACACTCTCCTGGTTTTAGACAATGCAGTGCAATCAGAACAAAAGGCAAATGTTAAGGAACTTAGCTGGACGTTATTCTCGCTGATGAAACGTTCTTACCAAGTGTTAATTGCTGTTAGCAGGGAGTGATGTTATCCCTATAGGAAGCTCATCGCTGGGAGCTTTGGAGGGAAAGGAGGTGTAGAAATAGAAAAAATGAACACGCGAGATGTAAAATCTCAGAGCTGTTGAAAACCACTGAAGGGAAAACTGTTGCCAAGCACAATACCTGGATATGGGGGCAGGGAGTGGTTTCCAAAGCCTCTGGAGAGTTTTCAAGCCTGAGAATCTGAATGTACATAGAGTGAATTTAAAAGGCAGTTTTGAAATGTGTGTCTTGCCTTTTAATTTCTCTTGAATATGTCTTGTGGTCAGCTCATGTGTAGCTTGAGGTGAACCAGAGCAAGACAAGGACTAGTGAAGCAGACTCTGCTGCTGAAGGCAGCTTAGAAAGTCCCGTTTTGGGGGGAAAACACACAGATTATCTTTTGTTGAGAAAAAGACCCTCGCACAGAGCTATCTATCTACACTTATATGTATTTCCCACTGCCCCATTATGCAACAGGTCATTACTGTTCGTTTGAAAGCTTATATTTTAAGAATCCAAATCCATTTATACAAAGCTTTGTAAAACCCAGGATTTATCTGTGTAAAGAAGTTCAGTAACAGATGCACATGGCCAGAGCTGCTGGCACAGGGCATAGTCCTCCTCAAAGCTAGGTCATCTGCAGTCTCTGAGAGCTTAGATGGCAAAGTAACACTGGCTTTCATTTTTCTTTACACCCAGAGTCTGTTGGCAGAAGCAGTCGGTCCTGGACACTGCACAGCATCTGCTATATCCCCAAAATGAGAATCAGGCAAGTAGAGAAGTTTATGGTACAGATGTGTGTCCTTTGTGCCCCTGTGATGAATGAAACTTGTCAAAATTGGTTGGATTTTAGAAGAAAATTTTAAGTTGTATGAGACGGAGGTGGTGCCTCATGACAGCCCCAAGCCTTGGCTTATACTGAGAGCCCAGCACATGGCAGAAGGTGGGACCAAAACCCTTTCAAACTGTCTTCCATGTTACAGCGGTGGCACTGTTTGAATCAAAATATTTGGAGACTTTGATAAAGATTCAGTATTTTCATAGATGTCAGTTACTTTTTGCGTAGAAGTGTGAAGCACTTACATCACTTAGTAAGATAACTGTGATACTTGTCAAAAATTAGTGACAGGAAATGCTTGTTCAGCCCTACTGCCGAGCTGGCAGATCCTATGTTCAGGAAGTTGTTCCAGAAGCCCAAATCCTCCAAACGGAAGAGCAGAAATTAAGCCATTAGCCATTCCAGGGATGGGCTAGCTGAATATTTTCTCAGTAGCTCATCCCAAGAAAGGAAACGCTAAGCTCCAGACCTGTGGGCAGCTAATGGGAATAAACTGCATAAATACCTTTAAAACTCTGGCTGTAATCGTCGAAGTTTAGTACAAAACAAGGGAGAGATTTGCATAGAGGAGGCAGTGCCTGAAGAGTTAGGACTAGGAGGTGTAAAAGAATTGGCGGGGGAATCAGAAATGGTAGCAAGCGGACACGCCTCTCCTCTGGATCCCTTTTGCTTCCCCAAAAAAACAGCAGGAGAGAGAGATGTTTGTAACCTCATGTAGCGTATCAGAGCTGCTGCTTTCAGCAGCAGTGAGTACCCAAGTACCTTAGAGTACCGGTGCTTTAAGGATTGAACCTCAAAAGACACAGAACCCTCTTTGAAGTCTGTGTTCCTGCTTTTAACACAAGGCAAAACTACCCCAAACTTCCCAAAAGTCGTCCAGCTGCCGTTTTCAGCAGCTTTCCCTAAGGTGCAGTAAAATTCTCCGTGGGCGTAGCTGGGATTGCCCGCGCTGCAGTGCCGGGGAGGGTCTGCCTGCACAGCTCTGTGATAGCTGCAAGGCTGTCATAGCACAGGGCGCACTGCTGCCAGGGTGCCAGGCTGTTGCCAAGTAATGTGACAGGGCAGCGAGTCCAGGCTGTCTCCTGATTTGCTTTGAAAAGGACATTACATATCTCTGGCTGACATAAAATCCCTTCTGCTTCACAGCTATGGGGAATCAGCCTATCAGAAAGAGGCTTACAGTACTTTCTGTGATAGATAAAAGAAAAAGCAAATATGCTCAGCCCTTCTCCCTGTTTCTGGCAGCCCAGGCCACTGAATCAAATCCCTCTGTGCTGGTGGAAGCAGGGGCTACTCGCAGCAGTTCAGGCTTTAGACAGTGAGCCTAGTCCTGGGACAGCGGTGGGTGCAGCGCTTCTCATTGTGGGTTGCGAGAAGCACAGCAGCAAGAAAATTTTATTGTGAAATGGGGCTTCTGCTCCTAAGTTCAGGGTAGGTTTGGAGATCACAGAGTGAGATCTGAGGAGCAAGCTCACTGGGGAATGACTGTACCTCAAAGGCTATCCCTAGAAACGATGTTTGATCCTCTGATCTCTTGCTAATGAGTTTATGAAATGTCAGCCAGGATTTCCAGGTCAAAGCTAATGAGCGACGACATGATATCAGGCAAAGTTCAGCAGGGTTAAATGAATATAGATTTCAAATCCTCATGGTTTGAGCAGAGCTGCAGCATTTACTGGTGGAGGCGAGCCATGGAAGCAGAAAGGAATTTCATATTTGCTCCCGGTGTGATTCGGGACTAGACAATAGGATGAGAAATCAGCTTTCCAAATGTGGACTGTTTCAGTGCTGACATCTGTGTCTAGACTAGTTGTCTTGCGTCCCTGTGCAGTCGCTGGGAGAAGCAAACTTTTCTGTAGCACTTTTCACCTGTCCGATTTGAAACATCTGCCTGAGGAGCAGATGTGTTCATGCTTTGCAAGTTCCTTGTTCTCACGCCGTGACCCTGCAGATGCCTGCTCCCCGTGCGGGCTTATCTTGGGCACAGGCAGACCAGCTCACATCTGGAAGTGAGAGCACCATGTTGTGTTGGTGCCACCATTAGGGGCTGTTGAACTTCCAGCAGAACTCTGTGGGGCAGTCCCAGATGTCCCTGCGCCTGGTCCGCACCCCAGCTGGAACCTCCCCAGCCACAGAAGAGAGTTGTCCGTGAGCACTGTGCCTAGCCT
The DNA here is from genome assembly GCF_023634085.1 of Falco cherrug. Lineage (NCBI taxonomy): Eukaryota > Metazoa > Chordata > Aves > Falconiformes > Falconidae > Falco > Falco cherrug. The sequence continues at coordinate 38,306,963 of NC_073700.1, read as the reverse complement.
CAGGGCAGGGATGTCCTGTGGCTGAACAGTTTCTCCTCACATGCAGCTCTGCACTGTGGCTGGGATGCGATCGTGAGGCTGGGGTGGCCAGATGTGCAGGATGTCATCACCTGCCACCATTAGCAGGTCAGAGCAGGGAGATGGCACAGCCGTTGCGCAGCCCGAGCTCACGGATGTGCAGTCGAGACTCCACTGGCAGGGAGCTAATCCCTCCACTCCGCCTGGAGCCCTGAAGCTGTTGCCAGCAGCCACATGGCTGCTCCAGCATCTCCCTCCCTGCGGGGATGGCTGAAATCTGGGACTGAAGCAGAGTGACACCGAGAAAATACATCCCAGCCGCTGCTGGCATGATCCTTAGCCCCTCAGCAGCAGGCAGAAGGGCTGGAGTCCTACAAAAGAGACCTAAAAATCTATGAGGAGAGGCAGAGTGCTGGCAGGAGGAGGGCCCCGAGGGCTGTGTAGGGTGGACCGTCAGCACAGCAAGTATAATGCTTTAGGGGAACATGGTGTTCATTAGCGCAGTCAGAATTACAGACTTGTCCTGAAGCCCCTGGCACTAAGCTGGCCTCCCCACCTCCGAAGCATCCATGCCAAAGAGCGGCACAGGAGCGAGGTTCGGGAAGGAGAGGCAGAGCAGCTGCAGGAGGGAGTTAGATTTCCCATTTGGCACTTTGCATGTAGCTGTTTTTCTTTAATTCCTTGAAAAAGTGAATCATGAGAATGGCCAAACAGTGCTCACAACTAACAGACACTTCCCTCCTGTGGGACGCTAACAGCCACCTCTGTGCTGGGATTAATTCGACCTGGTAAATGTCTTCCCTATGCTGCCTGCCTGCAGCATGCATGAGAAACCCATCTCTGAAAACAAAGTGTTTTGCAATGCACGGATATCACAGCTCTCCCCCAACCCCTTCCTTCTTTTCTCCCCAGGCTGAAGAGCTGCTCTGTTGCCTTTTTGACTCCCTGACATCCGAGAGCATCCACCAAATTGAATCCCAGGATTGCTAGCCAAGTGATCGGTGCCCCCAAGCAGCCCGTGGGCAGATGCGACTGCGGGTATCTGTGCAGATGGACACACAGGGGACTCTCAGCCTCTAAGAGCACTAATACTTGTTTGTCATTAAAACATAAAGCCTGAAGTATGGTATAAGCATCAGTAAGATAAATGAGAGTGGTGGGAGTAGGGACCAGTGCCCAAAACCAAATCTTTCTGAACCATAGTCGTGGTTTCTAGTGGAATGCATTCAGAAACAATCTGCTTGTGTTTGTGGAGGGTTTGGAGGGTTCCTCTGGCTGAGAAAAACTCAGGAAGTAAAGTAAATACAGGGGCAGGTGTTTACCACTGTCTTTCTCTCGTGTGCTTGGGGACTCCAGGCCTCAAAGACATTACGGAGAGACTCTGTTTTCTGCTGCTACTGTGTTCTTTGAACCAAAGACCAAACCACAGTAAATAAAATGTAAATAGTCTGAGGGGAGGTTGAATCCCTGGAGAGTTCAGTACACCAGGTAGAGCCATTGAGTGAGACTAAAAGCCGGACAGCTGAGCGCTCGCCTGCCCCTGCTCCAGCAGCCCTGTTGCCAGCTGCCTGTGCCCAGCCCCAGCTCGCTGCCCTCCCACGGGCACGCAACCCCTCCTCTCGTTCCTGCTTTCACAGCAGCTGCTCGTTTTAGCACGAATCTTCCTCGGCGAGCCCTTTCCACGAGCTCTCCCACAAGGAAGCGGTTGTTAATACAAAGGTCCTCAGTCTTCCTGGGACCCACAGGGCATGTTCAGCTCCTTTGGGGAAGGCTCTTCTCAGCCCAGAGGGGCTCGTTTTCTGCTCTGCCCTCCTAAGGCAAAGGCTTAGACATGTGCACGCATCTAGTGCCAGACATCACAGAGGTGGCCCCAACAGTCCTTGTGCGTTCTCCAGGTGGTGTTCAGGCAGAGCAGCGTGCAGCTGGCTGGCCAGCTCACCTCTGGGTGCTGCTGGCAGGGTGAACCCCCTCTGTGCCCAGCCCTTCCCTCCGTAAGAGCCTGGTAAGAGTCCTCCTCCCCAGCCGTCGGCTCGCACAAACAGGGAGAGTGCAACACCCTTGAGATCTCTGTCCCCTTTCAGACTAGGCTCAAAGTGTCCAGTAAGCCCAAAAGCTGAGAGCAGTCTATCTCCGCAAGCTCTGCTTCCGCAGCTGGTAACAGCCCTGGCACAGTCTCCCCCCTTCTCTAAGCTGCTTTGAAACAGCAAAAAGAGATAGCTGCAGTCGGGTGGGCGAAGGGGGGACATGGACAGCGGGCCTGCCCCGGCCTCACACAGCCGTTTGGTGTCAGAATCTGGGAAGTACCCTCCAAACCTCTGCTCCCCGGCACCGTTCCGCCTGGACAAGCTGTTCGGGCTTTATGGTGGGACCAAACATCTCCTGAAGAGAAGCTCCAGAAACAGGCACCCACAAGAGAAGCAGGCAGCTGCCCTGGTCCCCCAGGAGGACGGGGTCCTGGGAGTCAGCGTGACAGAAGAGCCTGCTCTGCTCCTGCAGTTAAGTAGGCCATTTCCTGCACTCCAGGCGCATTTCTGTCATGCTTGTAAGCCATGTACGGCTTTGAAACAAATGAAAATTAAAAGGATCCACCCCCAGTGCTCAGGGAATTTGATCTGAACGAGGAGCGTGTTGGAATCAAGCGCAGGCAGATAGCAGCCAAAAGACAAGGCCTGCAGAGCCACACGCGAGAAGGGGGCACACAGGGCCGGTGGCTGCCCTGCACCCAGCCGGGGGGGGTGGGGGGTGGGCCACCAGCACTGTGTCTGACTCGCCTGGGCCGTGGTGGCATCAGCTCTGGGGACTGGCAGCAGTCAGCCTGGGGAGGTGACATCCGTTTGGACACCCCTGGCCCCATCGGGGCTCGCCAGCAGGCAGGAGCTCTCCGAGCTTCGTGGTGGGAGTTGAGACCATGGCCCTTAATCTGCCATGTAATAAACCAGAGCCTGGCACCAAAGGCGCCCCGCACCACCCCGCACCTCCGCCCTGCCGGACAGCCCTGCTGCTGAGGCTTGTTCTTCGAGAGCCTCCATCCACCGACACGTGAAGAGCCGTGCCTCAGTTTCCCACCTGTGAGACAGGTAACGGCTCTGCCATCTCCCCCAGGCACGCCAGCAACGTCGTAAAAATGGGGCAGCGCCCAGGTATTTTCAAGGGAGAGGCTGCTACAGTGTCTTCAGTTCCTATTTTAAAGCCCAGCTAATTAGTCTCAGCATAACAAACCAGCACGCCCTGCACAGAGCAGGGGAAAGCATCATCCTCTGATATTTCCAAAATGCCAGGATTCCATAAATAACCTGGCCAGCCTTTCCTCCCAGAGCACTCCACTCCTCTCCAGAGAGCTGACAACCAGGGACACCGCGGACACGGCAGAAATCAATCCCGTCACCCCGCTGCCAGCGCCGGCTCCGTCAAAGGGAGCCGCAGCTCACACACTGTTTTTCCCTGCAAACTGCCACAAGGCAGCCAGGATTAGCTAATCAGAGCTGAGGAGCAAATTAATGATTGCTAGAACTAGGAGAAAGGCAGATTTGATCGGAGATTGCCAGCTTTGCAGCTGGCTCCTACTTGCAAACAATTCATTTAGATTATGAAAGCAAGAAATTGAGTACAAAACCCCCTAGATTGTTTGCTTCGTAGGGAAAGAAAAGAAAAGAAATGGAATTTAGATTAAAAATTATGCAGAATAGTATTAATTCCCCACCCTTTTGTGCCTCCCCTCTTGCTGGAAAACCAGAGCTAATCAGAATTTAGCATTGTTCTGCTGCCAGTGTCAGAGCTGCCTCAATGGAGGAGAGACAAAATACAGTAGGTGGCATTTTGCGTTAACTCCTTAGGGTCCTGCCATAAGAAAGACGGGACTGGTGCTGATCTCCCATTTTCCTGCCGTGCTCTGGCCCCATCCCCACCGCTCTGGCCCCAACCCCACCGCCCGTCGAGAGGCGAGCGCCGGGTGGCTCCCCATCGGCACGGAGCTCAGGGCTGCGCCCCGGTGGGCTGTGTGACACCGTGTTTCTTGGCAGTGCGGAGGGCTCGGCAGCCCTCGCATGAGCCCTTTGCTCCGCCATAGGGCGCATCGGTGTCCTGAGGGCTGCAGAGGTGCTGGGTGCTCTTCCCTGTCGCGGGCACGGGCAGGCAGCCGCGCTCATGCCATAGCTTTCTAGCTCACTGTGTTCCCTTTGGTGCCAAGGGCAGATTTAACTAATTATCAATTAGGCTTAGAAATGGCTACCTGGCTGTCACCGGCAGCAGCAGGACGCTGGTACCAAGCCAGGTGAGAGGAGGAGGACCACACCGGTTCCCTTCTCAGTGCCAAGCAAGGCACATGCACGTGACGGTGCGATTTGCAGGTGGAGGAGCTGAACCGGCGGCCGATGGCTTCCTGCTCTGCTCTGCGAGGGAGCTGACAGGGCAGCCCATCCCCGGTCAGCACGCGCTGGCCGTCCCTTCTCCAGGTGGCCCTGGCTCCGGGTCGGTGGTGGGGGACATCTCCCTGCCCACCCTCTGGCAGCCACTGATGCGGACCCATGAGCTGCTCAGAGGTTGTGCAGTCTGGCCAAACTGACTCTTACACACACACCCCCCCCAATTAACACGACAAGGAAAACCCCGAAATAAAATTAAGCACCTCAGAGCAGAATCTGTGGGCCTGCTGCTTTGGTGTCTCCTATCAGCCTTGCCTCTCCTGCGTTACGCAGATGGGAAAACACAAAACACCTGGAACTGAAACAACCCTCTAACACACCTGGATTTGATTTGGGCCAGAATAGGTTTGGGTTTTTTGTTGGGGTTTGGTTTTTTTTCCTTAGCTTTTACATTCACCCCAAAAACTTGTTTCTGCTCCAGCCGTATGCACGTGACCCCTGCTGAGCACCAGGACTGTCTCACGTCACCACTCAGACCCACCAGCCTAGTGGAGATGACGATGCCCTCCCAGTGAACCGCATCAGCGTGGCCTGGGACCTGAGCACTGGTTTTCATCTCTGGAGGCCCCCGGCTGCCTTGGGAAGCAGGAGGAGCTGCTGGAGCTGCCCGCTGTCAGCCGTCCTCACTGGGCTGGATCATCTTGGTCCACACACTTCCCATGTGCACAAATATTTGCTTTGCCCGAACTGGCACAGCTGTGAGCACCTCTCACGTGGCTGAGAGCTGCCACCATTGGATTCCCAGGTGTGTCTGCATCTCCAGGGCTTGCTGGACCCCCACGCAAGAGGCCTGGCCGTGCTGGAGAGCTGACACGCTTTGGGCATTGGTGAGGCCAGTGTCCAGGATGAGGATAGGGCAAATGGTGCCATCACAGAATGGCCACAAGGATGATGGGAGGCTGGAGCACCTCTCCGGTGAGGACAGGCTGAGAGCTGGGGTGGTTCAGCTTGGAGGAGACAAGGCTCCGGGGAGACCTTGCAGCAGCCTGGCAGGGCATAAAGGGGGCTTATGGGAAAGACAGGGACAGACTTTTTAGTAGGGCCCATAGTGATAGGACAAGGGAGAATGGCTTTAAGCTGAAAGAGGGCAGATTTAGATGAGCTATTAGGAAGAAATTCTTCCCGGTGAGGGCGGCGAGGTGCTGGCCCAGGCTGCCCAGAGCAGCTGTGGGTGCCCCATCCCTGGCAGTGCCCAAGGCCAGGCTGGATGGGGCTGGGAGCAGCCTGGGCTGGTGGGAGGTGTCCCTGCCCGTGGCAGGGGGCTGGAACCGGGTGATCTTGAAGGTCCCTTCCATCCCAAACCATGCTGTGATTCCATGATATGGCAGGAGTGGTGGCTGGTCCCCAGTGGGGGAAGCATGAGCCACTTCGTCATCTTCCTGGGGTGGGATCAGGACCTGGGCTCTAGTCCCAGCTCTGTCCCGTCAAGCAGGCAGTGGCCCTTCTCCACTCCTTGATCTCCATCTTCCTGGGGCACCATCTCCCAGGCCTGTCGCAGCAGGAGCCACGGATTAATTGGTACTTGGCAATTCCCCACGGACAGGGGCTGGAGGAGCACAAAGGGCGGTCTGTCTGCAGGGCTGGGAGCTTTGGTACCGCGGGGCTGGGGATGACTCAGATGCGGGTAATTAAGCTGATTGGAACAGCGGTGGCTCAGGCAGGAACACCAGCCCGGGGCACTGTAACTGGGTCACGCAGGAGCCCTGCACTGGCGGTGCCTCGTGCGGGCTCACCTGGCCCTGGCACGGCCACCACCCAACAGTGACACGGCTCTGTCCCGGAGGGCAGCCGGGCGTGTTCCAGCGAGGCAGGGCAGCAGCTCTGCCCACGGCTTCACATGGCGCAGGGTCAGGCTGGGGCTGCTGGTACCACCAGGGCTCCCGGGGAGCTCGGCAGAGGGGCTGTAGGGTCTGGCTGTCTCCCTCCCTCCCTCCTTCCATCCATCCCTCCTTTTTTCCACCCATCCCTTCATCCCTCCCTCCCTTCCTCCCTCCATCCATTCCTCCCTCCCTCCTTCCTTCTTCCATCCCTCCCTCCATCCCTTCTTCCGTTCCTCCCTCCCTCCTTCCCTTCTTCCGTTCCTCCCTCCCTCCTTCCCTTCTTCCCTCCCTCCTTCCCTTCTTCCCTCCCTCCTTCCCTTCTTCCCTCCCTCCTTCCCTTCTTCCCTCCCTCCTTCCCTTCTTCCGTCCCTCCCTCCCTCCTTCCCTTCTTCCGTTCCTCCCTCCCTCCTTCCCTTCTTCCGTTCCTCCCTCCCTCCTTCCGTTCCTCCCTCCCTCCTTCCGTTCTTCCCTCCCTCCCTTCTTCCGTTCCTCCCTCCCTCCCTTCTTCCGTCCATCCCTCCCTCCCTCCCTCCCTTCTTCCGTCCATCCCTCTATCTATTCCTTCCTCCCTCCTTCCATCCCTTCTGCTGTCCATCCCTCTATCTATTCCTTCCTCCCTCCTTCCATCCCTTCTGCCGTCCATCCCTTCTGCCGTCCATCTCTCTATCTATTCCTCCCTCCCTCCCTCCCTCCCTCCCTCCATACCACGGCACCCCCAGGACCTGCAGGGCCCCACCAGGCTCCTCCCCCCCTTGGCTGTAGGACCCACCGCAGGCTGGGATTGGCCTGGGATGTGGGGCCTCCTGACCAATCCCCTGCCACCCTGCTGTCTCTGGCCAATCCTGCATCTCCCTGCTCCGGCCCTGGCCAATCACACGCAGCTGCTGCCGCCAGGAGGGGTATATAAACCCTCAGGGAGGGCCTGGGGCTGTGCTGTGGGGTTCTGCTGGGCTCTAGGTCTCCGGCCTGTATGTGGCTGCTCTGCCAGGGGAGGGCTGGCCCCGGGGGTACCGCTTACGCAGGCCCCCCAGAGTCCTTCCCACTTGAAGGCCAGGGTGTTGTTTGCCATTTTCCAGCCATCAGGAGCCTCCTGAGATCTTGGTGAGCTTTTGAAGATGAAAACTCTTGTCTCCAGCAAGATCACCAGGTGCCACAGCTGGTGGGGGCCCTTAGGTGGCTCCAATGGACCTGCTGGTGACTGCCTGAGACCTTCCTCTGCTGGAGCTTGGTGTCTGCTGCCTCTGGGCTGAAGCTGCTCTGTGTGCTGTGGTGGACCTAGCTATGCTGCTCAACTCCTGGAGGAGACCTTGGTGCTGTGGTGGCCTGGCTGGGGCTGAGATCTCAGAGACTTTCTCAGCTGACTTGGGGAGGGCTGGAGGGGGAAGGGCAGGGCGGGTGCCCCTATCCCTCCACCTCAGCCCAGCGTTAGCTGGCAGCTGCTGCCGGGGGTGTTTAGCCTGTGCTATGCAGTGGCAGGTGCTCGCAGGGCTGTGAAGCTGTTACCGCAACACATTGGTGTTTCCATGCTCTGAGCAGTGACTTTGGATGTGGGACTGACCCTTTCCAGAGCTGTGGCAGAAGATCCTGAGCTGTCTGTGGCTGTACACTGTGCTGGTGATACCCTCTCAAAGCAGCCTGGCCAGTCATTGCTGCCTCCTCCAAGCCCCGAGGGCTCGGGAGCAGCTCTTCAGACCCACAGAGGACTGGGCTCACCCCGTGGTGGGGCAGAGGAGGCTCTGCCATGAACAAGCAGCTCTCAAGAACGGCTGTAGGTTGTCTCCAGTTGAAAGCTGGGTGATGACTCAGAGCTGGGTACCTGACGCTGCAGGGAACTTGCTGTAAGGCTAATGTGACTGTTGTGCTGGTTCCAGTGTCTGACCCCGTGCCTGTCCTTCCGCAAGATGCAGGCTCCCTTGGGAAGCCTGGAAGCCGGCCAAGGTGATGTTCAGTTCCTGACTCTGCAAGCCGGCACAGAATCCTGGTCTGCTCCAACCAGCTAGAGCTGATGCCAACCAAAGTGCCGCTGGATCCTGCAGAGCTGCTCCTCTCCCCCAAAGGGAGGTACCCAAACACGCGGACCTGGACACGCTGAGCGGTGGTACTGTGAAGCAAATTCAAGGCCACCAAGAAGCTCCTGACCACTAACCTACCCCTGTCTTCTGGGTATCTGCTGCTGCACTTCTCAAACAACCACAGCCCATGTTCTGATACCCAGCCTCCAAATATTGGAGCCCACTTGGGCTTGGAGCCAAGCAGGTGTCACAGGCATCCTGTGGGCTGGCCAGTCGTGCCATGGACAAGTCACCCTGGGCAGCGGCTGCGAGTGGTGCCCGTGGGCAGCTCAGTGGAACAAGGCACCCTAGGGCCCTGGCCAGAGCCCTGAAGTGGACCTTGGTCCTGGGGAAAGGGCCCTCATGGTGCTCCTCAGGCCAGGCTGGGGAAGGGTCAGGCCCTCGAGTGACTGCAGGTGTGTCCCAGTGGAGCAGTTCCAGCTGGGGGAGCTGAGCCTTCCTCTGCCTGAAGAAGAGGAGGCTGAAGGGGGGGATATGAGTCTGGGATTGCCCAGTGCTGGGAGCAGAGGGGGTGGGGAGGTGCCAGGCAGAGGGGCAAAGCGGTGAAGCTCCAGCAAGGGAAGCGCTGATGGGTAGGAGAAGAAGCTGCTCAGCAGGAGGGTGGTGTAGCCAGGGACCAGAGGCCAGCTTCAGGAAGCCCTACTTCGCAACCAACCCCCCTCTGAGGTGGCGGGGGGGGGGGGGGGGGGGATGAGGCAGCTCTCCTGTCACCTCTGCAACCTCTTCTCCTAAAGTTTTTCTGGTGCGGTGTCTTTGGGGCTACAAGGTGATTAACATCCATTTTAAGCATGTTCCAGACATGTTCTGGATGCTTTTAAGCCCTTGAGGTGTCACAGATGACTTACAAGTTGGGCTCTGTTAGCGGTTGATTCACTGTTTATTGAAGCCTGTATTAATCTTGTATTAATGCTTTTCAGACGAGACCTTTCTGGAGGTGTAGCAGGCTCCGAGGCGAGGAGCTGAGTTTCTCCCTCACTCGGTGGCAGCGTGGGTTTAGCTCAGGTCTCGTCAGACTGAGAGCTGAGGTCTTGTGAGGCCGCTGAGAGCAACGTCCGCCTGTCATGATGCTCTAATTAGCACGGAGTAACACCAGTCCGTTGCCTGAGCGCTGGGGTGATGGGGGAGTGAGGTCTGCAAGCCAGCAGCCCACCCTGTCCCCTCCGGTGGGGACAGGAAGGGTTTGGAGGTAGCCTGGGGGCTTTGTGTCTAGCAGGGAGATGCTCTGCTGGCTGGGATGCAGCGGAGCTGGAACAGGCAGGAGCTGCAGCTCGGTGGCTGGGGAGAGGCTGCCGCAGCCGTGCAGCTTGCGCAGCAGCTGGACTCGGGCTGTGAAGGGGCAGAGCCTCGCCTGAAATGCAAAAGCCTTTCCTGCCCCTGCTGCTGCCAGCCCTGTGGCTTTTGGAGGGATGCGAAGGAAAGTCTGAATCAGGAGCGTGGACCAGCACCTGGGAGCCAGTGTAAACAGCACCTTACACTCGTCGGTGGGCTTGGGGTGCTGTCTGTGGCACCCTGAGCTGGCAGCTGGGTCTTGGGGTGGGGGAGCTGCCTGTGCAGGTATCCAGAGCCCAGTCTGGGCAAGGCGATGGTGGGCATGGCTGAGATTTCCCATCCTTGCCAAGCTGGGATGCTGCAGTTGTCATGGCAACGTGGGAGGCCTGCTGAGCTGAGCCCTAACCCAACCGTTTGGGTGGCGGGGAGTGTGTGTGCGGGGCTGAGTGTGCTTCCCAGCACCTTCCCTGGGCTCTGGCACTTCAGCATACTCCAAAACTGCAGTAAACCCCCCTCCTCCCGAAGCTGACAAACCCACCCATTTTCCAGCTAAAAGACTCTGGTGAATGAGAAACACTGGGTTTTCCATGGGAAGAAACATCTTCAGGTGAAAAAATCTATCCAACCACATTGCAGGGAGCATGCAGCCAATTTGGAGATGCCGGCAGCCTCCTGCGCTCCTCTGTCCTGTGCCAAAATCCTCCCGGCCAGCTGAGGCGGGAGCAAAGGCAGCCAGCACCTGGCAGGGCCTTGCCCAGAGCTGTTCCCTGTGGGATGCTCCCACCAGGCAGGGACCTGCCCCGGTGAGGGGCTGGGGATGGAAGTGCAGCCAGCTCCGCTCTGCCTTGCCCAGGGGTGGCTGGATCTGTCCCGCAAGGTCACCTCTCCCTTCTGCCACCAGCTGCGGCCCTGATGAACCACCCCATGTGGTGCGGGGATGGATTTTTTTCCCCACTTCGGGACAGTTTTTGCTGCCTGGCTCCAGCATCTTGTTCCTGCCACAGCCCTCGGCAGCTGCCAGGCTTTGACTGACATCTGTCCATCATCTCCCCAGCAGCTTAAAACACAGACAGCAGAGGGGCCCTGCGGAAAGGACAGCCAGGGGACGAGCCCGAGCTGCGTCCCCTTCGCAGGCAGCTCTGCAGCTGGCAGGAAGGGCGCTGGGATGCCCTCGTGCACCCTCCCGCAGCATCCCTGGGCAGGCTCGGGTGGCTCGCTCTGCGCAGCGGCCTCGAGCTCCTGTGATGTTGCTCAGGCACTGGGTAGCACATGAGTCACATTTCCTTCCAACGCCCATCTCAGCTCAGTGCTGTTGCTATTTTTGGAAACTCTTGAAAGCGGATCAGCCCTAAGCAGCACATCTAATGAATACTCTTGCCATGCCAGGCTCACGTCCCCCCCGATGTCTCCGTGTGGTGGCTGGGAGAGCCACTGGCAGCCTGGACCCTGTGCTCTGCTCCCGGCTCGGGATGCGTGGGAATGCCTTTGGGCCTCATCCTGCAGCCCCTCCTGAGTCACTGGGGAGCTGAAGCAGCATCTTGGTGGCAAAATATTGCCTTTTAAAGGGATCAGTTAGGGTTGGTTCTTTGGGGTTTTGTTGGGGTTTTTTTGCCATGCCAGCTTGGCATTGATCATTTGCACTCCAAATGAGCGGATCATTCACAGTTATTTTTATTCTCAACCTGCAGTATTTTAGCTGGGGCTGCAGCAGCTCACTTAGCATCTCTAAGCAAAAACGGGCAAAACTCAGCTCCAGAAATCAAGGCCTGGATGAAATTAGTGGCAGGGAGGCATTGCTTGGCTTCCCAGCTCGGGAAGGATTGGGTTTATGGGATGCTAGTGGGGCTGGACCTGCCGCACCCGTCCCACATCCAGCACCCACGCTGTTTTCACCCCTGCCACCCTGTGCCTCTTCCCTGCAGCCGGCTCAAGGATCTGTACAAACCCATCAGTTATTTCCTTCGGGAGCAGTGCCTGCGCTGCCCGTCCATTACTCGAGGACCGCCCAAGGTCAGCGGCACCGGGCGGCCGCCTGCCCAGCCAAACGCCGGAGCGAGCCCGGCGGGCAGGCGATGGCTTTGCCCAGCCGCTGCTTTTGCTGCAGGTTTTTGGTCTGGATGTTTCACCTGGGGACAAGTAGCCCCTGCCCTGCCAGCGCTGACAGGCTCTCAGCATCCCTGACCTTGCTGGGATAAAATTAGCCATTTCACTTTGAATTAAAGGCAGTTCAGCTGAAAGCAACCCGAGCGGTTCATTTCAAAGACGTCAAATGGCAACGTTTCCTTTTTTGTCAGTGATTGGGGAGGGGAGGGTCCTTCCAGCCAGCGCCTGGTGACAATGACATTGATTTCCTAGACCTTTTGGCGTGGCCAAATCTGTATTTTTAGCTGAGGAAGAGAAAAAAATAAATCACATGTCGAAGAAATGCTTTCCTTGCCCTTATGGGAAGGGGAAGGAGATGAGAGGCTTCGCTGCTGAGGTGGGTGGACACGCGGGGCTCGCTGCCCTGGTCCCGGCGCGGGGCTGGGGATGCACCGGAGGAGCCGCAGCCGCATCTTCCTGGGGTCCCTCGGGTGCTGCCCCCCAGCCACGCTGTGCGCCTGCCCCATGCAGCCCCCTGCTGCTCGGCTGGGGACCCTGAGGCCCCCACAATGGGGGTCCCATGGCAGGGAGCAGGTGGGACCCCCACTCCCAAGGGATCCCACCCTATCCCCTTGGCATCCGCTGCAGCCATTTATCTTCCGGGGCGAGCGCTGCCTTCACCTTACCTCCCCTGCCGCCTCCTCCTCGCTCTCCCCCACCCTGCTCTCATTTCCCCAAGAAGACTTTAATGAAATCTGCCCTTAATTAAATCCACATTCATTTGCATAATTACCAGGAAATTGAAATTAGCCTGCGGACGTGGCTGGAATACATCTGACGTCAGGCAGCCCTGCCTGTTTGGAGGGGGCTGCACCGAGGGTGGCCGGGTGCCCCCCACCCATGGGTGCTGCCACTCTGCCCGGCAGCCCCGCTGTGCTGTCCCCCGCTCCCCCTCCCTCCCGCCCTGGGGTGGCCACGGCAGCCGGGCATGGGGGGACAGGGGGAAAGGGAGGGGACAGCGAGCCCCAGGGCCATGGCGGGGCAAAGGCAGGCAGTGCCCCCTGCCCACCCAAGCAGCACCACATTTTATTTTAAAAAAAAGTCTTCACCGCCACTGAGATTTTTTTTTGTTGCTTTTATAACTATGTATTTTGTCATTTTTTATGGTTTTAGTTGGTTTTTGTTGGTTTTTTTTTTTTATCCTTTTCAACAGTGACAAACTGAGGTAACGTCTGTGACACTACAGCCTCTCCTATGGGAAGAAGGTCCGAAACCCGACAGCTGAGGGAATTGGAAATAAAAACCCAACGACCTACCAACACAGCGACCTCGACGGGAACAGAAATCACAGCCAGGCACCCCGCCGGGGGACAGAGCGCCAGAGAGGCACAGCCGAGCCCTCCCGGGGCGGCTGGGATCCCGTATCTACATTATTGCACGAAAGATCGAGGACATTGAGGGACCTAAGGCAAAAAGGAGAAAAAACCGCGCCTAGCGTCTCTACATCGGGGCAATGCTACTTCTAAAACCGGCCCCCAGCCTTGGCGCTGCGGGCGGGCAGGGGTGGGTGCCGCGGGGACGGGGGGGCAGCGGCGGTGGCGGGGGGTCCGGCCGGGCACCCGCCTGCTGTGTAAACTGCTGCTGCTGCTGCTGAATAGCGTTATAGCCCTTTGTGCGGGAATTGGGGGGGGGCGGAGGGGATGGGGGGGTCCCCACGGCACCCACCTGATGGGAGGGAAGCCCAAAGCATGCCAGGGCTTGGGTGCTGCCAACGTGGGGTGCCCCCAGGCTCCCCACCCTGGCAGTGGGGTGAGCCCCCCGCTGCCCTACAACTAGGAGGGGAGTTGCATCCCCCCCCCCACATACACCCCATGACCTTGTCACTAAGGGGCCACCAGTGGCTCCTGCTGCCACCATCCCGCCCCGCTGCAGCCAGCCCTGGGGGGATTTACCCCGCTGCCTCCTCCCCGCCAGCCCCAGGGGAGGGTAACCGGGGTTTGGGAAAGGGGTGACAGCGAGGGGTGATGGGGACAGCACAGGGAACCATGTGGCCCTTGGGGAGACCACTCAAAGCCCCCTCCCCTGTTCCCCAGGTTGTGCAGACCAGCCTGGAGAGGCACCACCACCACCTTCTCCCAGTCCCTGGGTACAACAACTCTGCAGAGGGGACAGGGGGACACCACCATGGCAGAGCCACCCCGGCCCCCAGCACCCGCCATGGTGGCCAGCCAGCACCGCGGCCACTGGCCGAGCCCACAGCATGGCTCCTGGCTGGGAGGGGACCACTCCCTCCGGCGGGGGTCTTGGGCAGGGGGGCCAGGGGCTGCCAGCGGCTGTGCCTGGGACGCACGACAACACACAAGACAGGGACACTTGCTACATCGATGGCTGCCAGCACCTCCCGCAGCAGGGAGGTAGCCGGGGTGCCGGGGGTCCTGGGCTGCCGGTGACCCCCCAGCTCCCCATCACCGGCCCAACACCCAACTCCACATCCCCTCCCGGTCCCCACCCGTGGGGCAGGGACCGGTGGAAGGGGGCAAATCCCACCCACCCAAACCTCCCCAAAGGCCTCCTCCATGGTGCGGGGTCATCGGCCTTCCCTCGCCCTGGCTGGGGGCTGAGCACGGGGTGGGGGTGAGCTGGTGGGTGCTGGCCAATCCGGACCCCCCACCCACGCAGCCCCTGCCTCCTCTTCCTCCCTGTATGGGAGACCCCTCCCCGGGCCACCCTGCGGGGGGCCTTGCAGGGGGTGGTGCGGCCATGGCAGGACCCGGGGGTACCAACGTCCCCCCGGCACCGAGTGATGCCCTCGGCCGGGCTCCCACCGCCGGCCTCGCCCAGGTGGGGTGGGGGGATCAGCATCCTCAGTGCTATGGAGCACACCCAGTTCTGTCCTTTTCCTCTTCGTTTTTGTTTGTTTCTTGTTTTGCTTGGGGAGCCCCAGAGCCCCGTCCCAGCTCATGCCACCACCCCAAGCAAGACCCCCAGCCCTGTCCCCGGGGCAGGGGGACGGGATGGGACGGGCGGCTGCTGCGTGCCCGCCCCCCCCCCCCCCCGGCGCCATCAGACACAGATCTCTATTGCTGTGGCCAGGACCATCTGCCCTTTGCCTTTGTCCTGCCGTCCGTCTGTCCTGCTCGCCGTCCCCGGGGGGGCCGCGCTCGGCTCGGAGCCGCGGGGGCCGCTCCCTTCGGTCAGGACGGTCCTCTTGAGCGGGGCAGGGGTGCAGGCGCCGGCCACCTCATGGCGATGGGGACCGGCTGGCAGCTTGTCCCTGGCGTGCTTGCGGGAGCGGTAGGAGGGTCGGCGCCGCACCTCGGCCATCAGGTCGCACTTGATGAAGTAGAAGACCTCCTTGACGGGACAGCGCTTCTCGGGGTCGAGGGCCAGCAGGCGCTGGAACATGCGCAGGGCGCTGTCCGTGAAGCGCCGCCACTGCGAGGGCAGCCCCCCCAGCCGCCCCTTCTGCCACCGCACAAACTCCTCGAAGAAGGCGTCGGAAGCCGCCGCCGCCTCCCAGGGGAAGTTACCGGTGAGGACGCAGAAGATGAGCACCCCAAAAGCCCAGACGTCGATGCTGGTGTCCACTGCGAAGCCCTCCGCCCGGCCAGCTTGGCAGACCTCAGGTGCCGTGTAGGGGATGGTGCCGCTGATGCGCTTGACTCGGCAGCCCACCTTGCGGGTCATGCCGAAGTCGGCCAGTTTGACGCGGCGGCAGTCGCGGTCGAAGAGCAGGACGTTCTCCGGTTTGATGTCCCGGTGCACCAGGCTCTTGCTGTGCATGTAGTCGAGGGCCAGGCCCAGCTGCTGCACGCAGCGCTTCACCAGCTCCTCGGGGAGCCCCACCTGCGGGCACGGAGACACGGCGTCAGCCACCGGACCCTACGGTGGTCCCACCCAGCTTGGAGACCGCCGTATCTGTATGGCCCTGAACATCCAGCACGGTTGTGGATGCTTTTATCTGGGTGCTCTGTGCGGCAGGGAGATGGATGGTGGGTCCCAGGCCACCCTAGGGATGGGTGATGGGTCTTAGGATGTCTAGGAGATGGGTGATGGGTCCCGGACCACCCAAGGGATGGGTGATGGGTCTGAGGGAACTTGAGGGATGGGTGATGGGTCCCAGGCTACCTCAAGCGATGGGGGGTGCATCCCAGGCCACCCCAGGGGATGGGTGACAGGTGTCAGGCCACCCCAGGATGCCTGATGGGTCCCAGGCCACCCCAGGGAATGGGTAACAGGTCTCAGACTACCCCAGGAATGCCTGATGGGTCCCAGGCCACCCCAGGGGATGGGGGATGGGTCCCAAACTTGCTTGTAGGTGCTTGTGGTCAGCACCAACCCATACAGGGATGCCCAGTCCCCATGCACGGGCTCCCTCCCACACGGCCACCAAAGCAGAGCGGCAGCTTTGCTCAGGACCCTGGGGATACTGAGCCCCCACACCCCAGAAAGGCTCCCATGGGAGGGCTCCCACCTGCGGCGGGATGATGTCGAAGAGGTCCCCGCCAGGGGCATACTCCTGAGCAAAGACGTAGCAGTCCTCAGTCTCGAAGACCACGTCAAAGACCTTGATGATGAAGGGGCTGGAGGAGAGCGTGTTGGTGATGCTGAACTCCCGCAGGAAGTTTTTCAGCTTTGTCTTGCTCTTGTTGACAAACTTCAGGGCCATCTTGGTGCCTGCAGTGGGCAGGAGATGGGGGTCACCCCAGGCCACAGTTGGGACATGCAGGCACCCTGCTCCCAGCGCGGCCGCACCCCTGGCACCCCCCGCTCCCCTCACCTGTGCTTTTGTGGGACACCAGGTCCACCTTGCCGTAGGTGCCTTTGCCGAGCTCGCGGATGAGGTCGTAGTGCTTGCTGATGTCGGTGCCCGAGAGGGTGCGGATGGCCAGGGACTGCATGTCCTCGGTGATGAGAGGCACTCCGCAGCAGGCCAGCTTGCGCGACGGCTCTTGCTCAGTCGAACCCGCGCTCATGGCTGCGCTGCAAGGCAGAGGCACGTCACTGCTTTTGGTGGGTGCTACAAACCCACCTCGCCCCATCCTACACCATCCCATCCCGCCCTATCCCATCCCCGGGGCTGGGAGCCACAGCACCTTGCAAAGGGGCACCCAGCTGCTTGGTGCCACCCCTCTGTCCCCAGGGTCCACCAACCCAGTGGCTCTGGAGAGTATGCTCCAGCCTCTGCAGGGGCTGCAGCCAGGTGGGGCAGGGCTGGGGGGTGTCTGGGGGCAAAGTGAGGGCTCAGGGCATGCAGAGCCAGGAGGGCTGGGACGTGGGGACAGACACACGCACATTTCCTCAGCCCTAGCGTGTTCACAGCCACCGTGCAGGCTGGTAGCTGAAGCCCTTTGGGGCTCCCCACTGCTGCCACAGTCCCCAGTGGGGACCCTGGGAGCCAGCCCTGTCCCCTCCACCCTCCCGCCTTTGCAGAGTGGAGCGGAGCCCGCTGTGACCCAGTGATGCTCCGGAGCGGGGCCAAGCCGAGCCACAGGCACTGAGCAGTACACACTGGCTCTGTGGCAAATCTTTCCACCATACACCTCTGACCATCCATCAGCACGCACTCTCAGCTTCCCCCCACCAGGGTGCCGGGTGCTGTGGTGCAGAGCCTGGCCAGCGGCACATGGACAACAGCACCGATGTTCCTCACTCCCGACAAACCGACGGCGGTTCTTCCTCGCCCTGGCCATCCCTGCCACGACAGCCAAGCTCGGACTCACCCACCACGCTGCCGTGGCAGCCCAACCACCCCGGGATCTCCTCTGGTGCCTTCAGGGCGCTGCTTCGCCCTCCATCATCCCCCAAGAGCACAAACCCGGTGCCCACCGAGCCACCCCACGCTGTGACCACACAGGAGAGCCAGCCGGTGCCCAGCGAGCCCCCCCCCCAGTGACACAGGCACCCCAGGGCCGGTGGGCACCTTGGCAGATAAATCCGGCTGCTTTTGATTTTGTAGCAGATTGACAAAATCATGGGACAGCAGCCGAGCGGGTGCTGGTTTATATTTAGATTTTTAATGCAGCGTCTCACCAGAGGGGAAAAAAACTCCCACTCAACATGGATCCCACTTGCCCCCGGGCCCAAGGGCATTTGGGGGTCCGGCCGGTGTGGGGACAGAGCCGGGAGCACCGGCAGCGGGGGACACGGCATGGGCGCTTGGTGGCTGCAGCCGTGGGCTCACCGCCCGCGAGCGAAACACCCAAACGGGTGTTTCTGAGTTGACGAGCCCACGGCTGCAACAGATGGAGGCTGAGAGCAGCCGTGCCAGAGGGTACATGCGAACTGTCCCATGCCATGGCCAGGCAGGGGCTGTGACAGCCACCCCAAATGGTACCAGATGCCCCATGAGCACCGACAGTGCCCCAGGGTCAGGATCTTGCCCGATGCACAAGGATGCTCCCAGCGTTTTCCCAAAAAGGCCGAGCCTGATCTCCAGCCTCTCGCTCCTTTCTTCCCATGACCATGCTGCCTCTCATCCCAAAGCAGAGCTTAGCTTCTTAATTTTTTATTATTTTTTTTTCCTGGGAAGTTGGGCGAAAAATAGAAAAGGAACTTCAACATCATGATGTTCCAAAAATGTAACGGCTTGACTCACAAGATCTCCAAAGCAGCTCATCTCCATAGTGTTTTATTGGCCTCCTGGAAGAGGAGCACCATTTCGGTGTCTGGGTGCTGGAGGTGGAGGTGGATCAGCGCAGCAGCTCGATGGATGCATGACTAAAAACAGCTCCCAGCATCCTGCAAGAAGAATTCTGTCTACACTTGAATTTACAATCATGCTCGTCAATGTCTCTTAATTAACCGGTGTTGAAATGCAATTACTCAAGTCGGCAAAGTTGGGGTTGGAGAAAAAAAAACCTGCCAGTGGGATGGGAGAGAGAAGGTGAAGGACTGACAGCTGCTTAAAGTCAAGGGCTGTTTGCTTTTCCCCTTGGCTGAGACTGTTGGGTTTTCCAGGCAGCTTCTTCCCAATCGGACACCACGGGACACCCCCCACAGCCGGGTGCCCCACCAGGCCAGGTCCCCCGCCTGCCGGGCACCCCGCTCTGCCAAGGTAACGGGAGCACAGAGCCAACACCAACCCCGGGGGAAATCAAACAACGGCGGTGGCCAAAATACCAATGCACTGAGGCCAAAAAAAGCATAAACACAGAAGTTCTCATTAAAAATTGAAACGCTTTTGAAAACATGTTGGTTTTGATGTAAGCAGCAAAGCAGGGCAGCAGCGGGGAGAGGGAGCGAGGGCTCATTCCCAGCTGGTTCTGCACGCTCATGGGGACGGTGGGACACAGCGGGGACACTGCCCATGTGGCAAGAGATGTCGCCAGCCTGGCATGGCCGGGGCCGAGGTCCCGTGTCCTTGACTGCCTTCTGTGCCCATGCCAGTCATGCCAACGCCACTGCCCATGCAGCCACGTGCCAGATCAGGACAAACCAGAGCAGAAATGGGCCTTTTGCCGACACACCAGCTCCTCTCCCGCCTCCACAGCATGGCCCCGAAGCACCGGAGGAGATGAGCCAGGCTGTGCCCGAAGGAAGCCAAACCCGCCCTCCCAGCACACAATCCCCTGGCTCAGTTGTTTCGGCTGTTCTTGAAGAAGGAGCTTTTAAAAGCAGGGAGGAACGATGCACATCCCAGCTGAGTCCTGGCAAAGGCCCCCACGGCATGAGACCCCGGGCAATGGCAAAGGGGCAGCGAGGACGCTGCCAAGCAGAACCGGGACCCCACCGCTCATCGAAGGCGGTGCGCACTGTCAGCTCTGCGTCCTGAACCATTTCTCCTACTATTCAGACTAAAATTGTTCTGTGTTTAAGCTTCAGAACCATTTATCTCATTGAGTGAGGAGGATAATCCACCCACCTCTTCCTCGCTCCCTGGCAGGTATTTATAGGCAGCCACTCATCTTCCGCCGGCAGCTGCCGCTCCTCTCCCCGGACCTCCCCGTCCCCATCCCCAACACCACGGAGCAGATCCCAAGAGGATGGCATCCCGTATCCAGAGCCCAGCATCCCACCAGGTACTGGGGCCAGCACCGCCAACCCGCTCCCTCCCTGACGCTGCAAGGGGATGCTCTCCCCTGTTCCACATCCCGCTCCGCTGCACACCCAGCCCTGGGCGCATCGGCTCTGCCAATAAGTAATTGCAAACTCATTAAGAGCTCATTGAGAAGAGCAGAGGCCGCCCGGGAGAGCTGCTCCAGGCACCTGGCAGAGGAGGATGGAGGAGCAGCAGCTGCTTGGAAATTAAGAGGGGAAGGGGGGGAAAAATCCCTCCAGCCACATCAGAGATCGAGGGGTCAGAAAACCAACATGGTCATCGAGTAGGGTGAAAGGAACAGGGTTTGGGGCTGAGCCCGGCGCAGGGGGCACGCTGGCAGCCTGCCGAGGGGCCAGGACTCACACCCTGGGCTGTTCTGGGGCGAGGAATCGGGGATACAAAGGGGAAAACCACGTGGGGTGGGGTGAGGGTCTCTACAAGACCCAGATTTCTCTTTAGAGAGGGGGGGAAATGAGAAACAGCCAGCAGCAGGGCTGGGCGCAGGCACACGCTGCTCAGCCCCTGCAGCTGCCCGGCCACACCACGGGTGCTGCGCAGAGCTTTGATTTCCCCCCATCCTCACCCCCAAACCCTCCCACCACCGTGACACTCCCTACAACAGCAGCATGCTCATTAACTACGGTGTAATTGGCATTAATTATTAGCGGGTGACACTGTTTCCAGCCTAGCAGGTTAGAGGCCAGGGTGCCTGCTGGGAGGGAGCTCACCCCCTCCGCACCCTGGCTGGCTCCCAAACCTCCCCTATTTTCTCCAAAACACATGCTAAGCTGGAAAAGTCATTTCCAAGCAAGCTCTTGGCCCTGCTGGGGCTATCCCTGCTCCCGGTCCCCCACCTCCCCAGTGCCACCAGGGCAAGGGGACAGGTGGTGCCTTGGCCGTGCCCTGTGCCAAGCCACTGCCTATCCAGCACCCCGCTCCATTTCCAGCCTCCACGGCTGCCTGACCCCGTTCCGGGGACATCCTCTCATCTCCTCCGTGCCGCTGGGACCAGCATGCCGGCGCAAGGTGTTATTAGCTGCACTTCCCGGGGGCAGCGGCACGCCGGCACCCAGGGAGGGCTCGCAAAGGCACCTTCGCCGAACAAGGACGACATCTCCATGGGCACGGGGGGAGGACAGGCACCTCGTGGGGGCTCAGAGCCACCAGTACCTGCCGTGTCCCCGCAACCTCCGGCCAGGTAAGGGCTGCCTGCAGGCTGCGTTGCCCTCCACCCGGGCCAGCCGCTGCCTCCCACCCCGCCCAAAGCAGAAAAACAAGCGTGGGGAGAGGGTCCATTTGCCCACGCGCCACCCCGGGGCCACCCAAAGCCACTCAAAACAAGCTGAGTGTGTCTGGGAGGCAGCTGGCCGCACATGGCCCAGGGGGCATTTTGGGAACAGCCCCCCTGCCAGCATCCCACAACCCAGGAGAAGCAGCCACCCCGCAAAGAGGTGATGGATGGGGCACGTCTCCACGTCCTCTCACTGGCTCCGTGGTGGTGGGAAGGCACTGGGAACGCCTGAGCGCCGCTTTACACCACAAGCCTGAACCAGCACCTAACCTCCACCGAAGCACCAACAGCAACCGTGACTTCTCAGTGCCCCCAGTTTGGGACATTTTTCCATGCGATGGCATTGAATTCCCAGTTATCTGGAGTTTTCCTCATACCAGCTCCTTGCCCAGACCAGAGCAGACTGCCCAGCATCAGGATCGGCTTCAGCAAAACCAACAAACAGCCAGAAACACGTGGGCTCCCATTTGGCAGGAGCTGCTCCCCTGGTGGGGTTGTCTCCCCAGCTGTGGGGCAGGATCAGGCCCCATCGCACCCATCTGTAGCATCCCCCATAGCAGGAACCGTCTCCCATCCCAGCCATGAGCCTGTGACAAGCTTCTTCAGGCTTTGGCCCCAGGATTCAGGTTTTGCAGGCAGGTTTGGGAAGAGCAAATAAAGCAGCACCCAGGCTCTCTCCTCCGACACCTCTCGCTGTCCTCCTGAGGGATGGGTGGCAGCCGCTCCCCAGGAAGCCACTGCTCTCCCCTCCCGCTGCCATCCTCCGTGCCCTCTGCACTTCTCTCCTGGAGCTGCCAGCAGGCTTTTCCCTGCCTTCGCCTGCACTGCGCCGTCTCCATCCATTGGCCCCCGATGGCAGGACCCTTGACCACCTTTCAGTGCTTCAGCCTCCCAGGATTTTTCCTGACAAGCGGGATGGCTTCGTTAGGACCTCAGCTGCTCCAGCCTCCAGCTCCTCCCGCCTTCACCGCTGGCACCGGGGATTTATGATTACTTCATTGTTTGATTGGTTTCATCAGCCTGTCATCATCTCCCTCCCAAAACTCTTCCACCAGTGCCGGCAGCATCACACGTTTGGGATCTGCAAAGACAAATGCCCCAAGCGGCACCTGCCCGTCGCCCGCCCAGTCCCCCCGGGCAGGGCCAGCTGGCCCCTTGGCCCGCCCCTCTCACTTTTGGAGGCAGGGGGACATGTCACCCTGCTGCAAAATCTAGCCCTACCTCCGTGCCGAGGGGCTTCATGGCCTTCACACACGGTGGGGCTGCATCCCACCCCGTGTGGGGTCCTCCTGGGTGTAACACCGCACCTTGGGCATCGTCTCGGCGGCCCCACTGAGGGGGATGCTCCCACCTCTCGGCTGCCTCACCTTTGCTCCCTCACCTGCCACAGCCCCACAGCAGCACCCAAGGCTGGGTACAGGCAGGGTATGGGCAGCATCCTGAGCTGGGTACAGCAGCATCCCTGGCTGGCTACTGGCAGGGTACGGCAGCATCCCAGGCTGGGTACAGGCAAGGTACCAGTAGGGTATGGCAGCATCCCAGGCAGAGTATGGGCAGGATACGGCAGCATCCCAGGCTGGGTACGGGCAGGGTATGGCAGCATCCCTTGTTGGGTACCAGCAGAGTACCAATACGGTATGGGCAGGGTATGACAGCATCCCTGGCTGGGTACCGGCAGGGTACTGGTATGGTATGGGCAGGGTATGACAGCATCCTGGGGTGGGTATGGGCAGGGTACCAGTAGGGTATGGGCAGGGTACGGCAGCATCCTGGGGTGGGTACGGGCAGCATCCTGGGCAGGGTACAGGCAGGGTACCAGTAGGGTATGGCAGCATCCCGGGCAGGGTATGGCAGCACCCCGCTGACGGCCTTGCCGCCCTCAAGCCCGAGCCTGGCGGGCCAGCGGCCCCGCATGCGGGTGCCCAGCTCCCTGGCTTCACCCCCACGCCACCCGGTACCGAGACCGACCCTCCGCGGCGTCCCGAGCCGCCGCCGCGCTCCCGCCCGCCACCCGCCGCGCCAGCGCCGCCGGCCCCGGAGGAAAGTGGGTCAGGCTCCCGGTGCCCAGCCGCAGCCGCGGGAGGCGGACACGGCAAGGAGCCCCCCCCGGCACCGGGCCGGCGACGAGGGGAGGCGGTGGCCCCGGCTGCCCCCGAGGCCAGCTCCGGTCCCTGCCTCCCGCCGCCCTCCCTCTGCGCGCATCCTGCCGGAGCCCCCCACACAGGCGGGGACCCCCCCGCCCTTCTCCCTCGGAAAGCGGCCTCGGGGCCAGCGCTGGGCTGCCGGGGCACAGCCCCCGGCCCCGCTCCGGCACAAACTCCTTTCAAGTGTGACTCACGCCGCTTCCGTCTCCGGCCCCGAGCTGGACCCCGCTGCCGCAGGGCCGGGGCCGAGCGGGGCGGGGGGGCGCAGGTGGCAGCGCCCCGGGTTGGCGGTGGCGGGGGGGGTCCCACAGCCGGGACCTCGCGCTCCGCCCGGCCGAGCCCCCGGGGGCAGCACCCGCCCCGCCCGCTGTGCCCCCCCCGCATCGCCCCGCTTCTGCGGGGAGCGGCGGGGGGGCGACCCCCGCTATTCATCCCAGAGCTCCGCTCGTACCGTGACGGGTTTTTTTAGCTACCGGGGCCGCCGCGCGCCCACCCCCCCCGCCCCGGCGCCGTGCGGGCAGACAAAGGGCGGCCCCGCCGCGCCCGCCACAAAGGCGCGGGCCGGTACCGGGCGGGCAGCACCCCCCCGCGCCCCCTCCCCGCCGCCGCCTTACCGATGGGGCGAGCCGCCGCGCCCCGTCCTCGGCGGGAGAGGAGCCGCCGCCGCCCGCCCCCCGCGCGGGGCCCGCTCGCCTCCCGCACCGCCGGGCTCATGCCGCGGCCCCGCCGCCGCCGGAGGAGCGGAGCGGAGCGGAGCGGCGGCGCCCCCCCCCCGCAGCCCCCCGGCAGGGCAGCGCCGCCCGCCGCCCCGCCCCACGCTCCGCCCGGTACCGGCACCGCCCCGCACCCCCCGGGGAAAACGGGGAGGGGGCGAGGGGTGTCCGCTGCTGCTCGCCCCGGTGCTGGCAGGGATGCGCGGCGCTCGGGCAGCCCCTCCGCGTACCGGCCCGTGGGCCCAGGCCCAGGCGGTGGGAGGGTGGCCCCGGGGGGGGGCTGGGGGTGCTCGAGGCGGGGGTCGAGGTGTCAGCTGGGAGCCACGGCGGAGTCACCCACCTCCCCGCCGGCCCACTGAGCTCCAGTCCGGGGGGCTGCCCAGGGAGCAGAGCCGCAGACGAGGGGCACGGGGGGGCACGGCTGGGACAGGTGTCCCCGGGTCCCCCCACCGGGATTGGGCTCCTCACCCCTTCCCTGCACCACTCGTCACTGCAGGACACCGGCATCCCAGACATCCAAGCATGGAACATCTGGGGCTCACCACCACCAGCCCCACACATCCACAGTGTCCTTCTGCAGGGCCATGTCCCACTGCCACCGCACCCCCGTCTCCCTGAGCTTTCCAATATTTTGTGTTTCTTCTCCTCCCAGCACGGGTGATGCCCACCGTGGCGCCTGCCTCGCCCCTCCAAAGTTCCACACCCAGCCACATGTGGGACACGTGTGGGACACGTGGCTCCCCGCCATGTGCTCTGGCATGGCGGGACCGCTCGGACACAGCCAGGGAAAGGCAGCCGCGCCACCCGCGGTTCCTTCCAGCCTTGCTAAAGTTTGGCAGTATGTTCAGCAAACAATGCCAGAGCTGGGCACCGGGAGCTCCCGGGCACCTCCAGCCACGGGGCTGGTGGCAGCTCTCCTGGAGGAAGGCGAGGGGTAGGCACGGCGCTCCTCCTCGGCACGCCCCCGGGCCCATCTAGTCTCTCCAGATTTCCTTCTGCTCTCACCAGGGCTGAGCGGGGACATTTTAACGCAGGCCATAATTTGCTTTGACGCTTCCTTGGCTCTTTGCTGGGCGCTGGGTCTCTTCACAACTGTGATGCCGCTCTGCACCGACCCACAGCTGTGGGGCAGCCCCATGCCCCAAGGGGTAACAGTGGGTTGTGGCCACACACCCCATGGCCCATGCAAGCCAGCCGTGCCCGCTGAGCTGGGACCGGGGCCATTCCGTTGCCGCCCAAGCCCCCGCCACCGGGGAGGGCAGAGGAGCCGTCACCACTGACTCACCAGCGGCTCTAATCCGCTCCCAGTTTAGCACGCAGAGCAATTAGTCATTTTATGAATGGCTTTAAAGCAAGAGGCTGAATCACATTCTGACACTTCTCTTTAACTTGGTGCCAGGTGCTGCTGTGACATTGCTACTCTTCTCCTGTCCAGCAGCCGCACAGGACATCGCCAGCCTGGGGGCTGGGCAGCAGGAGAGGCGGCTGTGGGCCCACCAGCACTTGCCGGTCCCCTTGATCCCCTCTCCGCTTGCCGGTCCCTGCTACAGCTGCCAGCACCTGGGGCTTGTGAGCTTGGAGCATGGACAATCCCCACCGGGATGGGCGCATCCGCGTGGCACAAGAGGAGCCAGGTGACCCAGCAAGCCAGGGCAGGCTGGATGGGTGCTGGATGGGTGCTTAGAGCTGTGGGGCTGGGAAAGGGGTGGCACAGGGCAGGAGAGCTTCTTGTGGGTGAAGGTGCCAGGAAGGGTCACAGTGTGGGACACGGGGCAGCGCTGTGGTGCTGCCACATAAGCAGGACACAGGCTGGTGAAAGCCACCACGGCCCCATTGCACATCAGCTGCCGGGGACAGAGTGGGTCCAGCCTCATCCCTTCCCACAGCCCCTGCCCCCCTGTGTCCCCTGCCTGCCCTTGTAGTGCTGACCCCCGGCTGCAGGTCCGCGGCCCCCGCAAGCCTCCTGCTCAGAGCTGCGCCTCTGAGCCCTCCTTCAGCTCACACTATTTATAGCTCGGGGCTGTTTCTAGGTCAGGCTTGAAGCGAAGGTGCCCAGGGAGCCTGCCCGGGGACCGCGGGGGGCTGCGGGGACAGCATCCCACACCCCACGCATGCCTCGGCCCCGCTGTCCCCACCCTGGTCTCAGAGGATGGGGCTGTGCCGTGCCCCCGGTACACAGAGGCTGAGCTGTTGGTGAGGGACCAGCCGGGTGGTGGCAGGGCCCTGGGGGGATGTGGGGGGCTGCGGGGGGCTGCAGGGGGCTGGGGGGGGGGCTCAGCGGCTTATTTTGTGGCTGCCAGGCTGGACTGGCACATTGCCAGCACGTGGGTCATGCACGGATTGAATAATAGTAACACCAGCAGCACCAGTTAGTGTTTGTATTGAGCTCATGGTCTTCAAAACACTTAGAGAATATTAATAACCAAGATGGGCAAGATGAAAGGAGCTGGATCAAGCATGTGTATCACCTGGCTTGATCCCAAACCAGCCCACGGCTCCCCAAAGGATCATGAATGCCCCCAGGATTTCTGCTTGGAAAGGAAATACCCTGGCTAGCGCCACGGGGGATGTGCTTGGACGAGGGCAGGCGGCAGGAAAATGACCTGAAAAGCCCAAAATATTTCTAGGGAGCCAAATCCCCTCCAAATTCAGGGAGAAGGTCGCATGTCCCTTCACCGCCGCTTGGTCATTTCCCCCCCGCTGGCAGAGTGGGAGCCGAGGGGCCGTGCCCCACAGCACACGGGTCGGGGTGCCACGGCTGCCCGCAGCCTGTCACGCTCCGGTACCGCGAGCTAAAAGCTGCCTGAAGATGCTGGCGGGGATGCCGGGAAGGAGCAGGGAGGGAGGGAGGGCAGTGCGGGAGCGGAGCACGCCGGGAGCCGCAGCACCAGCCGAGGGGACCCGCGCGGCTCCCGGCTGCTTTGGCACGTTCCCGCACCCCGCACCGCAGTACCCACCGAGCTCCGCACCCCCCGCCTGGCACCCGAGCCCGGCCCTTCGCTCTGCCCGGTGGCACCGGCGTCACCCGCGCAGCCAGGGCTGCTCGCTCGGCACCTGCCACTTCGCCAGCCCAGGGCGCGAGGCCCGTGCCGGGGGGCTGGGCGCCCCCTCAGTCTCCGAGGACAGTGCCCAGCCAGGGGGATTGCAAGGGGACAGGGGGTCGGTGGCTCCCGGAGCACTGAGGTGGGGGTTAGGTGCCCCCCGCCCCGCCCGGCGGCACGCTGCCATCCCCTGCTGTGGCTGCCGGGATGAGATTCCCAGCGGCTGCGCTCAAGGTCAGGGAGGCGCCGCAGCCCAGGCGCCGTGGGGCACATTCTGCAGCTCAGCGCCGTGCTGGGGACCCGCCAAGCCGCTGCCAGCAGCCACCGGGGCAGCCTCCCCTCCCGCCGCCCACCGCCCCTCAGGCCCTGCCCCGTGCTCCTGGGGGGTGCAGGATGGACCCGAGCCAGCCGGGCGGGGGGCACAGCATCCTGCGTGCTGCCCCCCGCCCCGCCCCCCCCCCCCCCCCCCCCAGGCTGGGTCAGGGCCTGCAGCACCGCCTGCCTGGGGCTACCTGCAGGGAGCTCGGACGGGTGTTAACTCTGGAGCATAATGATGACCATTCGGCTGCGGGGCTGGAGGGAAACGGAATGGTTTGCTTTTGAATGGGTTTCTTCTGAAGAACAGCGGAATGGGTTTCTGCCTGGGGGAGGTGGGATTTGGGGGTGTAGCGGGGTCACAGCACTGTCCCACTCCCACCCCCCATCTGGAGCTCCGTCACTGCCGGGGCCACAGCACAGCAGTGCCCACCAATCCCGCTTGCAGCCTTTCCCATCCCATCAACAACCAGGGCCAAAGTGGGAAGCAGGACCAAACTGGGAGCACAGGGAGAGCCACGGGACTTGGCCCGGCGGCCCAGCACCCTGGCAGCCCAGCACCGTGGAACACAGCATCCCAGCACCCAGCAGTCAGCACCCTGGCAGCTCTGGCACCCAGCACTCTGGCATCCCAGCAACCTGGCACTCGGCGACCTGGCACCCAGCACCCAGCGCTCAGCAACCTGCACCCAGCACCACGCACTCAGCACCCTGCACCCATCATTCGGCAACATGCACCCAGCACCGAGCACTCAGCACCCAACACCAAGCACTCAGCACCCTGCACCCGGCACTGAGCACTCAGTACCCTGCACCCAGCACCCACCACCCCGCACCCATCACTCCGCACCCCGCACCCCGCAGCCGGCCCCGCCCGCCCGCGCTCGCCGCGCGCTCCCCGGGCACCCCCTAGCGAGGCTGCGGGGAAGCGACACGCTGCCGCCGGCGCCGGGCGCGGGCCGGGCCCGGGGGGGCGGGACGGGGACGGGGGGGACGGGACGGGGTCGGCGGAGCGAGGAGCGCCCGGTGGGCCCCTCCGCCGCCCCCCCCCCCCCCCCCGCCCCGCTGGGCGCTGTGCCACAGCGGTGGCAGGCGGTGCCAGCCCTGTCCCCACCGGCCCAGGGGGAGGCTGGCGAGGACGAGCTGGTGACAGCGAGGGGCTGTTCGAGGACGGGGACCCCCCCAGCGCAGGGCGCGGTGGGAGAGGGGAGCCTGTGGGGACAAGCCACCGGTGACCATCCCTCACCATCCCCCTGCGCTGGGAGGGGTGGTCCCCATGGCCACCACGCAGGACCACGGACCACCGCACTGCCACTTCAGTGTTCCCCGCCCCCCTCCCCCCCCCCTCCCCCCCCGGCTGAGAACAACAAACTCGTAGCCCAGCACAGTCTGGGTGCCATCGGGTCCAGTGCCGGGGATGCTCTGCGCTAGCCCCCCACCAGCAGCACCCACACACAGGGCCCCCCTGCCACTCCCCGTGCCCCCCACCTTTCAGCTGGCACCAAGCCCATGGGCAGTGACCCACAGCCATCGAGGCTCAAAAAAAAGTGACTTACACCAAAACCCCACAGTTCCCTGCACACCAGGAGGGAGCCTGGCCCCACTGCCCCCCACCCCCACCTCCGCAATCTCTCCATGTACTTGGGGGGGGGGCTCCTGGCCATGGCTGGGGGGGAGCCTTGCTCCGGGGGGATGGCGGCGTGGGACAGGAGCCGGCAGTGGCTCGGTGCCATGGAGGAGCAGTTGGGCACAACATGTGCCGGCATTCACACCTCGCATCCCTGCTGGCTGCCTGGCTAATTCCGGCGCTGGCACATTCTCCTTGGCTGCCGCTCAGCAGCGTGGATGGGAGCAGAGCTTTTGGGGAGGGGGGAATGTGAGCGCTGGTGCCGCTGCCGAGAGGGACAGGCCTTGGGGAGCTTTGTGGCCCTCCTTGGGTACACCCCAGCTGCCCTGCCCTGGCCCCCGCCTCAGCCGTCCCCTGCCTGGGGAGCAGGGTCCAGCCAGGGACCCTGCGCTCAGGAGTGGGCAGGATGGGTCCGGGGTGCCGTGGGTTCACACCGCTCCACGGGCACACGGCACCACTCGGCGTGGCACAGGACACCCGCTCCGTGCCCTGGAGAGCTGCTGCCGGGGAAGCACGTGCTGGATGCGCACATGTGCTGTGCACACAGCCTCTCCCGAGCATGGCATGGCATGGCACGGCACAGCGCCCGGCCCCGGTCTCCTCCAGCCAGGAGAGGATGCATCTACTCCAAAGGAAACTTTGGCACGGCCAAGGCAGGCAGCCCGATGCCAGACATCGTCCCCCAGCCCAGCTCGGTGCTGTGCTCACATGCCCCTGATGGGCTCGTGGCGTGTCCCCACCGGCAGCGTGCCACCTGGGCAGGCACCGCGGCACTGACCTGTGCAGGTGCAGGGGCTGCAGCTCCTCTTTCTGGAAGCAGACGAAGCAGAAGGAATCCATTGCTGGGCTCCAGTGGCCACCGCACCTGGGTGAGGGGGACCGCAGGCCAGACAGCGCCGGAGGGGTGTTGGCATCTTCCTCTCCCTTGCCAATGCCACCGGCGGCCAGAGCCTCATGCTCGCCTGCCCGGAGCCATGGTGCCAGGGGGCCCTTCACGCAGCCGGGCTGAGTGCCGGGGCCAGCTGCTCACCACGCACAGAGGCAGTGCTGGGCTGTGCCATGTCCCGCGTCACCCTTGCTCCGGGGCCGGTGATGCCTAAATGCCAACCCAGCAGCCATTGCTCAGCCCAGGCAAGGCAGCACTGCTCCTCAGGGCGTGTGGGCAGGGACCTGGGGTGGCATCACCTGGGCTGAGGGGTCCAGCAGGGCAGGATGAGGCCACGGCCAAGTCCTGTGGTGCTTCAGAGGCTGGGAGAAGCGGCTGCCCCTCTCCAGCGCCCAGCACCCATGTGGCACAGGACAGGGGTGGGTGCAGAGAACGGTGCTCGTGGTGCTGCCAGGGAAAGTGTCCCCTGCACAGGGGCTTGCAGCAGGTGGGGTCCGGTGGGGTCTGGCGGGGTCCGGCAGGGTCTGGCAGGGTCTGGCAGGGTCTGGCAGGCAGGCAGCTGGGCCAGGAGCTCCACGCGCTCACGAAGGAAAGTTCTGTCGGCGGCGGTGAGCTGCGGCTCCACGGGGCTTGTCTCACCGGCAGAGCAGCCGCTTGCTCTGACAGCTAAACCAGTGTGCGAGTATTAATAGCTCCAGATTCATGCGGTGAGGCTGGGAAGTTAACTCCTTGGCTGCCGCTGCCAGCCCTGCCCAACCTCCAGCCGCCCTCTCTTGGCTCCAGGCTGCTGCCTCGGGGCTTGCCAGCACCACAGCTGAGACCTGGCAAACTCAGCCCGTCCCCCTGGTGCACTGAGTGTCACCGAGAAACCTGTGCTCCATCCCCCAGTGCCCCATCCAGGGCAGACCCTGGCCAGCCCTTGGCATGGGGGACATGGCACCACCAGAGGGGGTTTCTCTTAGCCTGGGTGCCCTGCTGAGGGTGGAGAAGGTGGTCTTAGAGCCATTCCTGGGGGGCTGCTCCGCATGCATGCATGGGCATGGTGGGGCATGGCAGGGCACAGCTTGCCAATCCCAGCTGGGCATGGCAGGAGCATCACGGTGCCTTGAGAGGGATGTCCCTGCCCCACAGCATGTGTCCCTGTTGCACAAGTGGTGTTCCTGCCCCACGAGTGGCACCTTTGCCCCATGATGAGTGGCCCTGCCCCAGAAGGGGTGGCCCTGCACCACCAGTGCAAGCCAGGGCAGCCATGTCAGCAGTGTCCAGCCACTCCCAGGGGACAAGCCGGGCCACCTTGGGCGCAGCATGCTGGGTGAGGATACCCCTCACCCATGTGGCCGCATGCTCTCACCGAGCAGCTCTGGAGTCTCACCGTTCCATCTGTGGGGACCAGTTCAGGGACCCGCACGTGACCCCCATGTCCCTGAGATGGAGAGCAGTGCTGGTCCCTCACCCCAGCCCATGTTCAATGCCTTGGGGCAGAAGCAAAGGCCACGTCCTTGGGAGGCAGCAGTGGGAGGACACAGAGAGGCTTCCCCAGCCTGGCCACGGGCTTCGTCATCTCTCGCCGTGAATTATTCAGTGTGTGGCTCTGCTTGCAGTGCATCTGCTCCAGCCACACCCCCTCTAATGGCAAAAATCGATGGATTTTTAATTTCTCATGGCCGGAATGCTCCCGGCGGTGCTGCTCATGGGTCTTGTCCTTGCACAGCTGCCCCAGGAGATAGGGGGACCCAGCCTGGAGGGTGGTTTATCCTGAGCTCATTCCCATCACCTTCTTCCATGCATCTAGAAGGGTGCTGGACTACATGGTCCCACACGTGAGCCTGCGAGGTGCCTGCACTTCTGGGGTTCAGCCACCCCACACTGGTCCCGACCTGGGATGGGGGCTGAGGCTAAGTGGGATCCTCTGCCTCATGGCCAAGTCCTCAGACCTGCCTCCAGCAGACCTGCCTCCAGCGTCCATGGCCGGCCAGGATGAGGCAGACACATCCCTGTGGGGTGCGTGGCGATGGAGCCTGGCTGCCTGCGCTCTCTTGCCACAATCATGGGTGTGCTTGTGCAGGGAGCTGGTTGGAGCTGGTATGTATATGCGTGTGTGTGGCTAGGATCAGTGCATGCCCCTATGCACGGCCGAGCTCAGCGTACATGCATGTGCACGGCCGTGCTGGGCGAGTGCATGTTGCCCAAGGCCAGGAGTGGCAGGATCCTCGTGATTCTGAGCAGGGTTTGTCCTCAAGCCATCCATTTCCATCAGCTATTTCAAGCCTGAGCATTTCTCCAGCCATTAAGCTGAGTCCGTTACTCTAAGGCGCTTCAAGGACTTGCGTTCTCCTTGGACCTGCCCATGGTGAGCAAAGCTCACCCTGCAGGGTGCCCGCCGGAGACCCCTGGCAAAGAGGGGCTGGGGGCTGGTTTGTGCTGCGCAGGGGGGGCAGGACAGGTCCCTTTTGCAGGATCCTTGGGGCAGTTTGCACCAAGGGAGCCATGGGGCAGTGAAACCCCCCTTGAGCATGGCAGCCACGGGCTGTGCCTGCAAGCAGAACTTGCCATTTACTGGTTTCCTACCTATGTTGGGTGTTTTGCAAGGGCTGGGGGCATTGGCAGCGGCACGGGGGGGAAGCTGGTGGGTGGTCAAGGTCGAGGACTGCTGCAGGGCATGGGGAATTGCAGGGCTGGGCAACAGGATGGCTGCCCATCACTCAGAAGGGATGTGGGAGCAAGCAGGGCTGCAGGTAGCATTACTGGCTGGGCAGATGGGGGGGGGTTACTGCCATCTTGTCACCCCCTGCCAACATGGGGAGCTGGCAGGGACATCTCTCCAGGACAACGGGGCTGTGCAGGGGATGCTGCTGCCATGCTGGTCCTTGGGAGCTGGGAGAAGCATCAGCATCCCACAGGTGTCCAGCACTGGGGGAGCCCCTCTCCTGACCATGGGATGCAGGTGGGTACCCCCACCACAGCCAGACTCCCAACGTCCCCCAGGCCCCCTGGGTATGGCGCCAGGGCCCTGGCACCCACCCAGGCACCCACTCACCAGGAACACACTGTAAGGAGCCACAAAAAATGTTAAAATTTAATGCCTCAGCTAATGGGCTGAGCGGAGAGGAGCAGAAACCCAGAGAAAAAGGGCTGCTTTCCCATGGAAGGGAAGAGGCAAGTATGCCCAGCCCCAGGGAGCCCCTAATAGCTTCTGCCTTCCCAGCCCGCTCCACCTCAGGCTTCCTGGAAGAAGGGGAGCCCTTGCCGGCCCACGGCGGTGCCTGGCTGGTGGGACCCTGCTCCCCGCCTCACTGCATCCAGCTTCATAAAAGAGGTGCCTCACAGCTCCCATCAAAGCCCGGGACCAAGAGGCTGGTCATGAGTGCTTGTTGCTCCTGGTGGATGCCCCACAGGAGCCTGTGGTAGGTGATAGACCCTTCAGGGTGGGACCTTGTCCACGGGAGCCCAAGCTCCACTGTCCTCCCCCGCCACCCGCCTGTACCTCTACTGGTCCCCTCCCAAAATTATGGGAGACTGAGAACGGGGAGAGGTGCAGAAGGGCAAGTCGGGACATCTTGTGGCATTGCCTGGGTTTTTTGAGGTCTAGGGAGAAAGTAGGGACAGGCTCCGAACCTTGTGTAGGTTTAAAAAAAGCCACTGCCTGAAACGAGTCCTTTTTCCCTTGCCTGTAACAAAGTGGCGTCTCTTACCAGAGCGAGTGAGCTGCCTTGGCTGCTGGCTGCTCTCCCATCCTGCTCCTCCAGGTCTGAAGCTGTTGGAAGGGGTGATTTGGACACTGGGATGAATTTTCAGGCCTCCCTTTCAAATACACATGAAACGCTGGATGTGTGAGACCTGTCCTAAAGCACAGCTTTGCCTGCCCTCCCTCTGCACCTGCTTATTTGGGGACCTCCTGTCGTGTCTCAGCGCCCTGGCCCCATGGGGTTGTTTTGTCCCAGCCTAGAAGCAGCACCCCTTCAGTGGGAATTGGGAAGCCATTCCCAGCGATATAATCAGCGTGCCAAAAACACAGCACCTGACAACCCAAATAGTCCCAGATAAATCCCAACGGGGTGCGGAGCAGGGCCTGGAGGGGAGGCAGGAGGACCTGGCCAGGAGCTGCAGTGGCCACCACAGCCACCCTGGCTGGGGCAGATGGTCCTGACCAGGTTACCCAGTCCAGGGACACGGGATGGTGTGGGATGACAGCCCCAGTGGATTGCCCTCCCTCCCTGGGACACCAGGCTGTGGGTGCCCGCACCAGGCACCCAGCAATGGCAGGTGGAGGAGGAAGGACACCCATCGTGGGGAGAAGCACCTTGGGAGCATACCTTCCCCACAGCAGCGGACTGTGGTGGTTTTTTAAAATTATGAACAGCTGTACTTTTCACAGGTATTTGTACTCAGGGCCTTTACCTGCTGTATTTTTTATAGCTTGCTAAATAAGCAAACTTATTGCCAAGCCACTTGTGAGATACAGGGAGTGGTTGGGGTTTGCTGCACAAAACTTTCCCTCCTGTTCCAGAGTTGCTTTATTGCACTTGTAAAATACAGTTTAACCCCTTTTCATAGAGTTGTTTTACTTTAGGTGACACTGCAGTAAGATGCTTATTTATACATCTCATTCAGAATGAGTTACAGTTCAACTTGTGGCAGGAACAATACAAGGAGCTGGAAACTGATACACGGCTGGGTGCGAAGGGAAGCGTAGCCAGCTGCTGGGTTGGCCTTGGGCTCAAACTCACCCCGAAGGCAGAACCCAAACTATGCAAAACTGGTATAAAACAATTAAATGTGGTGAAAATTTGAATGTGTGATTTAATGAGCTGGAATCAAGGCTGGAGCTGTGCAGGAAGCTTTGATAAGAGGGCTTCAAATCACGTTCCAGTGCATTGCTCTGTGTGTTTACAATAAAAGTGGAGGCATAAACCATGCAGTAACAAATGATTTTCACAAATTCTGTTCCCTTGGTTTCCCAATACAGCCATTCAGCACCATGGTTTATTTTGCTTCCTTCTATTTTTTTAAAACATAAAGTTAAAAAAAAAAAAAAAAAAAAAAGGTTGAGGGCATCTCGCATCTTGGGGCTTATTCAGGCATAGTCCTGAGCCTTGCTGCCTCCCTCTTTAGGAAACAGATGGAGGAGCCCCAAATTAAAACATAAGGGTTGCAGACAGCCAGTGGTTAGGGTGACTACTAATTTTCTTTAAGAAATAGCCCTTCCAGCAATGGGCAGAGCCCCAGAAATGGAATAAAGGAGGCCCGGGGTCTGGCACTGCAGCGCTCCTGAACACACTCTTCCTTATGCTCCAGTGATGCTGGTGCCTGATGCTGGTGATATGTTGGCGGCATGATGCTGGTGGGTGATGCTGAAGGCTTGCAAAGCTCAGAGCTCACTCTCAGCCCCAAATCCTGTGCTAGAAGGTATTACATGCCCTTGGGTTTTGCAGGGGAGATAGGGCTAGAGGAGAAAAGCTCCCTATAAGGATCCAGCAGCCTGGCAGAAGGTTTCTCTTCTTCCTTTTGGTCCCCACCAGCTTGCTCTCTGCCTGCGGCACACCAGATCCCTCCTGTCCCAGCCCACGGAGCTGGAGCCACTTCTGTTTTGGAGAGCCACAGAAGAACCCCACCCCCAAACAACGCAGAGGTGGAAGGCAGAGCTTCAGGGCTTCGGAGGGAAGGTGTGCATGACCTAGCAGCTCCGTGTCCAGCAGCTGGTTTTCTCTACCAGCAATGTGCACCTCGGAGCACATGTCAACAAACAACCCTGTCGGAATAACAAATGGTGATAATAAGATTATCCTTTTAATGGTCACCATGGTAACCTGCCCTCTGCCAGCCAGCTGCAATATCTTGATGTAACCATTGCTGAGGTGGCGTCTCAAGGCAGTTCCAGCCTCAGTTAAAGACACTGGCAGGCACAGCACATCGCTTGGCTCAGCCTGGTGTTTTGGAGAGGTTGGAAGGGTTTTGGAGGTGTCAGAGGGGGTTCTGGAGGTGCTGGAGTGGTTGGAGGGGTTTTGGAGAGGTTGGAGGGGTCTCGGAGGTGTTGGAGAGATAGGTGTTGGAGATGGTGCTCTGCCTTTGGGTGCATATAGTAATTCAGCAGCACGTAGCAGCAAATGGATGTGACCCTCCTGTGCAGCCAGGCAGCCTCTACTCAGCTGCAAGCTGCACATAGTCTTCTTGGTGAGTTTTTACCAGCCTGCATGGCCCAGGAACAGGTTTCCACCCAGAGCAAAAGGCTGAGCAGGGTGAGCAGGACAAGGGGCTGTGTGGTCAGCATTCTCCTGAAAGCACGGAATAAAATCTGCCGTGCAAAAGACACAAGACTGCTCAACCATAAGCTTCTTGTTGAGCCTCGTGGTTAGTTACACCCCCCACGGAGGGTTTATTTTCTTCCCTCTTGTTTTGTTTAATCCTCTAATGTAACTGCAAGCATTTGCAATATCACCATATGGATACTGTTGCCTCTAAAGCGTATTAGCTGCTGGTTTCAGCAATACCTGTGACTGCAAATGTCACAGGAGAGTTTGGTGAACCGCAAGTATTTTCATCTGTATTAACTTCATGGGTTTGGGGCTCCAGTTGGTCCCACCTCCTTGTCTTCGTCAAGCAGCAGTTAGGGGCTGGATTTCCTTTTTGTAAATTCACCCGCTGTTCCAGATCTCTTCGTTACTGTCTTCTCACCCGACCACGTGTTAGAAAATCAAGGGCCACGAAGTAGTTAAAACTAGGGAATGGGAGGGGGTGTTGAGGCTGGGGGTTGCTCCCGCCTCGCATATTTTTCGGGAGTTAGAAAGACACGAGGCCAGTAAACACAGACGGCGGGCCCTGTACCTCTGCACCTCCCTTGGGAGGCGGGGGGCCGGGGGGCAGCACAGCCGTGCCTGGGGGTCGGGTCAGTGATCGCGGCCCAGGCACCGTACGCCCCCCCTCACGCGCCCGGCCGCTGGCACGGGGCCGCGCTCCAGCCCCGCCTCCAGGGGGTGTGGCCAAGTGAAGACACGCCCCCTCACCCGCCGCTTCCGGCTGGCCGGAAGGAAGTTCGCGCATGCGCAGAAGCGGCGGGGCGGGGCGCGGCGCGGCGCACCTCGGGCGCGCACCTTCCCCCCCCGTCCCCCCCCTCCCCGCCCCGCGAGGCGCCGCGCCCTTCTCCAAGATGGCGGCCGGCGGCGTGCCGCGGCGAGCTGCGCATGCGTCTTCCCCACCACCCGCCTCGGCTGCGATTGGCCGCGGGGGCCCGGCGACCGCTTCCGGCGGGAGGGCGGGGCGGGGCCGGCGGAGCCGCCTCCCTGCGCGGCAGGATGCGCCTGGCGTAGCTACCGGACGCCCCGACAGCCGCCGCGTCGAGCCCCGCCACGCTCCGCTCCCCTCCCGGCCCCGCCCGGCCCCGGCCCTCCGCCGCCCAGCGCCGCGCCCTCCCGGCCCGCGCGGGCCTGTCCTCCGGTGGCCCTTCCCAGCGCCCTGGGGCTCCCCGTCCCCGCCGGCCGGGGGAGGCCCGGGGGCTGGGAGGCGGCGGTTGCGGCGGCGGCTCTCTGGGCGGGGGGCCGCCCGCGGTGCCTGGGGCTCTGCGGCCGGCGGGGGGCTCGCTGGTGCATGGGCGGGGAGGCCCCGCCGCCGGCCGCCGCCGGCCATGACATGAGCGGAGCGCGGCGCCCTGCCTAGAGCCGCCCCGCGGGAGCCGCCGCCAGCCATGGTGAGTGCGGGCGGGGAGCGGGGCCGCCGCGGAGCCCCCCCCCCCGGCCCCGGGGAGGGGAGGTGGGGGGACCCCGCTGCGCTCCGGCGGGGCCTGCGGCCTGTCCCGGGCCCGCCGGCCCTCAGAGCCTGCCCCCGATGCGGGCAGCGGGCGGCCCGGCGCCTGCTGGGGGGAGCCGCCTGGGCAGCGGCCCGGCCGGGGGCTGCGGGCCCCGGAGGCCCCGAGGGGCCCTCGGGTGTTCGGGGAGGCCTGCGCCCCCGGAGCCGCCGGGCTGGCACGTTTTAAAAAGCCCTGAAGGCTTCCCAGGAGCGTGTGTGCCCGGAGGGTGTTGGGAAATACAGGGATTTTTCCAGTGCTAGCAGTGGGCTTGCTCTGGTCGCCTCCAGTTTAGCCTTGGAAAAGCTGCAGAAATAACCTGGATTCCCTTCTGTGCAGAGTGTAATTTAATTCTGCTGTAGATACCGGTCTTCAGCTGCTTTCCAGCAGCAGCAGCAGTCATAGCTGCATGCAGTCCTACCGAGAGATGCAGAGCTGAGATACGGCGTGCTTTGATTTGCACAATCTCTTTTTCTCTTGATAAGAAGCAGGAGAAGAATCTTTAATCCATCGGGTGCACGCACAGTCAGGCTTGCAGGGCTGGTAGGTGGAAATCATTCTTCAGGGGATCATGGTATTGCTCGCTATCGCCGTACCAAGTGCTGGCAGTGATGTGCTAAGTAACAACTGCTGTTCTTATTTTTCCCTTGTTCTACCTGCAGGGAAACATTAAATTCCCAGACTTACTGGGTTGGCAAAGGGAAGCCACAGACATGTACTTTACAGTTGATCAGTAAGTAGAGATGTGTTCAGCAGCCCCGGATCTGCTCATGGAAACTGCCTCCTCTCTCTCAGTCCCGCTGAGTGAAGGCAGTAGTTACTGATTTAGTTTACAACCACTTTCTAATTTAAATTGTCTTAAATAACGTAGGCTCAGGCCTTGCACCTCTGGTCTTCAGGAAGCTGGGATCTTGGTTTGCAGTTGTGAATTTGCTTCACCCAAGAGCCAAAATAATCACATCTGCGCGTTGTTTGATGTGCTCCTGGTACGCTGTTGCTAGTTTACTGAAACCTTGCTCTCTGTAGCTCATCTAAGTTGAATTTCATTAGTCCCTGTGAGAGGCTTTGCTGCTCCACATGGTGTCTGCTGGGGTGGGATATGGCCTCCTAAATAAATACAGTAGCAGCCTGCTACTACTGGGTCTGCGTGCATGAGGGATGTACCTACCTGCTCAGGATGGACTCCTGACTTGTCTGTCATGTGTCACAGATCTCGCTGAATTTAACTTTGGCCAAAGCTAGAGCAAAAATTCTTTAGGTGAATACCCCAGGTTGAATAAGATGAAAAAATACTGTGGTTGAATTTGGAGAAATTGGTAGACCAGTTGTATATAACAAACTGTAGATCTGCATGCGGAAAGAAGTTAGAGTTTTGTGCTTCAGGGTGTGCACCAATAATTACAAGTGACAAAAGGACTTCTTAGTTCTTCCCTTGCCTTCGTGCAGGCGTGCACGTTTATCCTCCTGAGTGACATCTTTTGTTTTTTTCCTTGAACATTCGATATTTGGTTCAGCTACAAGCCAGGTACTGGCTCTGGAAGTTGAGAAGCAGTCATCGGGCTATACTGCAGAATTTACTGGTGTAACTCATCATGTGACTACTGTGCAAGATTTTCCTTATGTTCCCATTTCCTTGGAGCTTACAGATGGGCCTGTTCTGCTAGCGTACCCTCCTTCCTGGAAACAGTTGGATAAGTGTGAAGATGAGATGCTGTAAGCCATACTGGGAACAAATAAAACACAATTAAACTCTGCTGTCAGAAATACAGACTTGTGGAAGTAGATTTTATTAGTTGAAGTTGAATTGGGTTGATACAGAAGGGAGTAAGCAATGAGTGCAGTAATGAGTTAAAGCTTGATTAACTGGGAAGGAATGTTAAGAACAAACTGTAAAGCCAGAGCTCTCAGTAAAGGCAGGAGGGGAAACTGGTGATGTGCAGCATACTCAGAAACTGCATGCGTGTCATAGAACAGGTGCCAGTTCAGTGTCCTTAGATGCAACTAATGGCTCAGAAATCTTATGCCACCCTTAGAAAGCTGGTTAGTTTCACAGGAAGCTTGAATCATTCTTTTGCTTTCTGAGGTATTTGTGAAGAGCAGCCCTGCTGCTGCGTCAAGCCTTCTGCACGTTGTATGTGTGTGGTGGTTATTACATGCTTGTGGCATGTCAGACGACTAATGCACATTGAGTGTCCACTAAATAGTTCTTGTACAGCATCCAATTTGAGGCTTTCTGTGAAAAGGTGAGTCAGCACTGATGTCCTATCTTTATAGAGAAAGTAGGGTATTGTGAAATACAGGCTTCTCAAGTGGATTTCTGTGGAGGCATGTTAACCTCTAAACACAGAGTAACAAGCTCCAGCTTAGGCACTCAGGTGGCACTCTTAGAGTGTTTCTCTTCTTTTAATAGACCACAAAATATTAATGTTTTGTTGGTCAACTTTTAGGAATCCTTCTAGATGATTTTAGCAAACAGCTTGAAAATAAATACTGTTCGTGGAAGTAATCCTCGAGTGCATTTGTGTTTTGCATCCTAATAAGCTATGCATTTCTCTCATCACTCATTCTTTCATCTTTTTCCTGTTTCTGCTAGCGAAGATGAACCATCTCTGAAACTGTCAGATCCCAGTTGTAATCTCCTGAGCATACCAGTCACCTGGCAAGTGTGTTAGTAACTCCCATGTGAGGTTGGAAGTCAGGTGATTACCTCCTAGCAAATGTATTCTTCAATTATGTGTGATTTGTATCCTGCCAGCAACTGGAAGAACAGCTCAGGAAAGGGGACTTTTTTCAGGAAATGCTGTTGTGTTAGGTATCAGATTTAAAGGTGTCATATGAAGTCAACCCTTCAGTCAAGGAACTGCAAACAGGCTTCTCAAACATGTTGGCTTTAGTTACAAAACAAGTCCCACTTCTTTCAGCTTATCACTAGGCCTCATGAGCGTGTAGCAAAGTGGGAATCAGACAATAGAAGTAGCAGCAGCAGATCCAAAGAAGCTCCCGTCCCTGTTCTGCCTGAAGCAAATCGAGCTTGCAAAAATGGAAGTAGGCAGTGGGCGTGTGTAGCTTGAATCTAAGTTTTCTACAGCAGCATCCTAGCTTTTACCTTATAGGCCTTGTTATTACCTTCCAATTTTTTTTTAGCGGTAAGCGCTGTCATTTTCTTATGCTTGAAGCTTCCTTTGGAGACCTGCAATGGTTTAAACCTTCCATTTGCTGAGGAATAAAGTATGTCTGGATTGCAGCATATCTAGCCAGGTAATGCTGGTGAGCTGTGGATTATTTTGGCACTGTTGGTTGCCAAGGAGCTTGCTACTGAATTACCAAAATAGCTCGTGTTTATTATGTATGCCAGTGTAGCTGAGCTGGTGGCCTTAAGGCCCAGATCAGGTCTGTGGGCTGTGAACCATTCCTGCGGTTTTGGGACCACTGCCGATGGCTACTGTGCAAGGGGGCTGAGGACATCGTTGTGGCAGGAGGCAGCAGCAACTTCCTGCTTTTGCAGAAAAACCCTGCCTGGCTGTCCCATTGTGCCAGAGATGCTTAAGTCACGTTTGGGCTGCTGCCGCCCGTTCGTGAGGCAGGTGATCTATGGGACTGCGTTGCCAGAAGAAGAGATGGAGAAAAGAGGGTGAAGCTGAAGAGGGTGTGCTGTGGCGGGCAGGAAGCGCTCGCTCATAGTGAGGTGGCCTCTGCTTGCGGAAGGTTTTTGAGACCAAGAGGGAGCTGGAGCGTGTCGTCCCCTCCCCCCGGCAGTGCCTGCTCTGACACTGCCGGCTGATGTGCAGCATCAAAACTAGATGGCTGTGGTGTAGTAGACTGAAGTTCTGTCAGCTTTCTGTACGTCCCCTTAAAGTACATAGCTTAAAAATAAAAGTCAACCCTTTATAAAACCATTCGAACTCCATCTACTGAGTAGGCAAACAAGAGAATAGGAACTTCGAAGTTCTGACCTCAGCTCCAACATTGGGCTTCCTTTTTGGGCCTTCAAGTCACATCATAACTTGCTGTGCCCCTTCATTATTCCTGCTTTATTAAACCGTGAGACGGCAGCTGAGACTTGCCGCTGGTGAGCTGTCACACACATTGATTAGCTCTGCAGCAAAGCCTGTGTGGCACCGTGTGGTGTGAGGCTCTGCCCGCTGTGACCCCTGCGGCAGCACCCTCTGCCTCAGCTGGCCCTGGTGAAGCTCAGCCTGTACGGCACTGCTGGCAGTTAGGAGAAAGGGGAATCGGAATGGAGTTTGTAGCAGGGAAGCTCATCCCGAGCATGGCTGTTAAGGATGCTTCCCCCAGGATGAAAGATTTTTTTCCGACGAAAATAGCGAATTTAGCAGAATGGTTATACGCAATGCCTTTCAGGATCTATAATAATTACATGTGCCACATTTCAAAGACCTGGGTAGCCAAATGTAGGCGGTATTATCTCCAGTTGGACTAAGAGGTATTAAGGCAAAATTGTTGAGCCTCAAGGTCCACTAAACTACCTTGGAAAGCTGCTTACTGCTAGATGATGAGCATGGCAATCCGCTGATAGATGAATGTTGCTTATTGCGATTATTTTAGTAGAAAAGCATTAAAAGCTGGCATGTACTGCTACTAAGCTCATGCAGTGGGGCTCCATGCTGCGAAGAGATCGCTCAGTGTCCGGATACCTAAAAGCTCTGAGGAATTTGTGTTTGGTTATTTTAATGCATGTTATGAGGTGTTGCCATTTAGATCGGGGAGAAGGAGCTGCTGTTATTGTTACTGTATTTCTTAATGTGTGTTAGTATATGCAGAGTAGAAAAACATGCAGCTTTTATATGTGTGGGCTGATACCTGTCTGCTAGAATAATGTGTCCTAACATTATCCTTCATAAGTCAGCAGATACTTCCTGTTAGTAACTGCGTTTGTATTTGGGTCACCGCTGGTTTGGCCTTCTCTGCATCCCAGGTGTTGACACGGCAGTCTTCTGCTTTTGGAGAAATAAAATGTTTGCCAGCTTTGTTTTGTCAAAATAGAATGCTTAGAATACCATCTATAGAGGCAAAGTGCATAGCATGTGCCTGTTCTTTTGTGAAAGTGTTGTTCCAACAAAAGCGTAAATACTAAGTTTGGTAGAGGAAAGCCATTGCCTTTTTATGATTATGATGTTCAAGAAGTTGCTTACTCATCTGGGCAGCTCTTGGGGCTCATTTCTGTGGCCAGAAATGGAATGGGTCCTCTGGTGAGAGCCTCTGTCCTCTGGCAGGTTGGGAATGGGGCATCTTCTCTGAGCCTGGGCTCAGGAGCACCTATGGTTTATGGAATGTGTTTCTGTGGTGAAGCAAGTTTTTCCCGTTCTTACCTTCTCCCCATCCACGTGTCTTACTTCTTTCTTTATCCACATTTCTGT
This sequence comes from Falco cherrug, assembly GCF_023634085.1. Lineage (NCBI taxonomy): Eukaryota > Metazoa > Chordata > Aves > Falconiformes > Falconidae > Falco > Falco cherrug. The sequence goes on along the minus strand of NC_073700.1, from coordinate 38,264,068 downwards.
TTTCCATTTACAGTTAGGATCGGAAGCTTTCGCTCTTCTGGCAACATCACAAACTCCTTACTTTCCGCCCCCCCCCCCCAATCTTCCCTGTTCCCTCACCTATGGGGATCATGCCCAGAATAAATTTATTTTATCATTTCCCAGCCATTTGAATTCATGCTGCAAATTATCTTTTATTTATTTCGGCATCTCCAAGTTTGTGGCTGGGTCTGCAAGTCCATCTGTATTTTTAGCAGTTTGACTTAATATTTTATTACAGCTTTAATTGCAGCATGAATTTCTTCCCAGGAGGGATTGTCGTGATTCCTTTTTGTCCCCTCTTTTGAGAAAGGAGCATACTCATCTGTTTTGTATACTGGCTTGTCAGGATGCCAAAGTCAGCATTGAACGCAGGGGCTGCAGCCTTCCAGAAGAGAAGAGTGAGGGTTTTTTTCCATACAGGAGAGGGTTTTGTCAGAAAAATCTGTGTTGTGCTTGGTTGATTCTCTCCTGCTGCAGTGGGTAAAAACAGAACAGATTGCTTCTGAGTAGCAATACTCCCTAGTCCTTTTCTTTGGGATTAAGGGCAGGTTTTTTTCTCTGAAGTTTTGCTTGGTGGTGTTTTGGGTTGTTTTCCCCTTGGAGTAATAGCTGGTGTCTAAGAACAGTGTGTTTAAAGTCAAGGTCTGGAAGGGATACAGTAATGACAGCTATGCTGTAGTGGTTAGATTTGTTGTTCCCCATATCGTTACCCTGTTCCTTCGCTTATGGGTGATAAGACTGAATTTTCTGCAATTCCTTGGCTTTCTTTTTGCAACTGTTAAAGAAAAAAAAAAAAAGGGATGACGATGTGATCTATGGCCTGTAATCTCTGATGTGCAACCATGAGGTGCTCGGGAGCAAATCTGTTTCTGCTTCCACCATGGCTGAGGGCTGCACCAGCAGCTCCTCTGATCCCACCAGCAACCCAGGAGAAGCAGTGTTTTGTGATGGGGAGAGGTGAAGGAGGAAAAGGCTGCTTTGCAGCAGTTTCAGCGGCTTTTTCTTGTTTCCTGCTGGCACTTGATGAGGCGGGCCAGGTCATGTTGACCAAAGTCTAGTTATGCTTCAGCCTGTCAGAGCTCCCCAGTCCTGGGGCAGATAGCCCTGTGTCCGCCTGTCGGAGCCCCCCGGTCCCAAGATGGATAGGATAGCCCTGTGTCCACCCATTGGAGCCCCCCACCCCAGTCCCAGGGCAGATAGCCCTGCAACCATCCCTGGAGGCTGCACACGATGTTGCCCCAGAGCTGCAGGAGATGCAGGAGTGAGAGGCAGGCTGCTGTTGTGAAATACCCCCAAGTGCAGAAGCATTGCAGATATCAACATCTTGTTTTTAAGTGGACTAGATGTTCTTCCTGCATGTGCTGTCCTTTGGAAACATTTAAAATGGGGGGGGGGGGGGGGGGGGGGGAAGTCTAGCTGAGTTATTCCCATGGTGTTATCCATGATAGTTTCATTATACAGTCTTAAGTGCCCAACACAAGTTTTAATGCTCTTGCCAGGAATTAAATTTGCAATATTGCAGGTGTGTTTTTTTTCCCACCCCCCCCCCCTCTTTTGACAAGGAGTGAGGGTCATGTATCTTATTTTTGTGTAGTGTGATCATACGTCCTTGGCAATCAGGTCCAGCTGGTGTAATACATTGCGTAAGGTATAATCCTTCTCCCAAGTTTACGATAAACCTTGCACTGATGTCACATTGCATAGTCTGGTGTTGGGAGTTTTTCTGCAAGGTAATAGACTTAATCCTGCCAGGCAGAAGTGGGTGTCGGAGAACTACCTGGAAAATGAGCAGCTGGGATGTGTCAGTGCAGTTAAAAATTCAGCAGGTTCAAAGATCTGTAGATGGAGCTGCATCTGAAGTGCCACTTTAAGAAATATGCTGAATAATTGTTTTCTTTTTACATTTGCTTTCTTTTTTGCTTGTCCTGGCGCTTTCCATTTCCCACTTTGCATATGTACATACTTTCAGAGACTCCTTAAGGTAGGATTGCAAACAACTGCAATTCAGAGTGTTTGTCTAGGTATTGTGAGTTGTCTGTAGGTTGAGCAGCTTATATGTGGCTTTGCAGACGGTAAAGCATTTGAGAAGTGTTTCTAAAAATCTGTTAATGCATCTTGGAAGGCTTGGTGCTGATATGCAAGCATGCCAGGTTTATGACTCCTATGCTTAGCATCTTTTTTTCTAGTCTCTTTGGTCAAAGCAGCTGCCACATTTGGACAAGTGCTTAAGAGCAAGCTTTTTAGCATTTTTAAGTATCATATATCCATCTGTAAGAGCCAGAATAGTGTTCTTTGTAGGAAGACTGTTGAAATTTGTATAGGTGTGTTTTTTAAAAGTCTTCAACTAGAAAGGCCATACTTTGTACCTTTCATAAGTTCATTTTATGTGCTGCTGCTTGTCTGTTGTTCTGGACCATTTGAGTAAGAAGTTGCAAGCATTTTTCTTAACACGTTTTTATTTCTATGGATGATTTTTATAAGGACTTTTTTATTCCCTCCACAAATACCCTCCCCCACCCAACATACTTATGCTTAAAATAGTGTGGCTGTGGGATCTTTCTGACCTGCCTTTTTACAACTTGGGTTACTTCACCTAAAACAGCAGGGGAAGTGTTACCTCAAAATCAGTTAAGTTGCATGTGTTTGTTTGGGCCAGCCCTGTGGTTCTGTTTGTGCAAGCCTAGATTTGCTTATGCAGAGAAAAGGGAAGTGATTTGTGACTTGTGACTGTGGTCCTGGCACTCATGCACGAGCATCGCCGCATAGGAAAGGATGGGATCTCCCTCGAGGTGTGGCAGGCTCGATGGAAGCTTGGGAACCCAGCAAAGGGAGCGTGTGAGGGGAGAAGACAGACCCAAACACTGAGATTGCAAAACTGTTGCCTTTAGAGATGCAAGCTTCTAGACTTCACTGGAAGACTCTGAGTTATTTCTGTACTCTGGGAGAGAACCATAGTCACCTTGCAGTGTTTCAGCATCTGTGAAGTGACATGTGGCTAGCTGACTGCCCTCAGCAGATGACCAACCTTGTGGGGTGTCCATCTGAAGACCCTACTGTGACTTTATGGCTTGGTTTTTTCTCATTATACCTAAACAGAAAATTTGTTATCGGTGATGGCAGTGGCTGAGAACTGTCTGAACAGAGTGTCTACTGAGGAAAGTCTAACAACTGTAGCCAAATTGTCAAATTTAAGTCCTAAGTCCAAAAAGTGCCACCTGTACCCACCTGGGACCCCTGTGCTAGGGTGATACGCAGTTGGTATGGTGCAGAATATTGATCTCAAGTAGTCTGCTTTGGATACTTCTGCACTTCTCATCTGCATATCATTATTTTAGCAACTACTTGTTTGGGGAAATAATGTGTTGCTAAGTCTTTTCCAGCAGCTGAACTGCAGTAAATCGATTGGCAAGTCAGGAGTGCATGGCCAGCCCACCTTCCCCTGGCAGCGGGGGCCCGCAAATTGCTCTTGTGCTTGTCCTCAGCAAGAGTGTGGCTTGTAATGGCACTGTGTCTAAATCTTACCTTGCTTATGACAGCTTGCGATGATTATTTTATGCCTTTGGTGGGTTTCTAAGAGCTTCTAGGTGTTGAATTTTAATGCTTTATGCATTCTGTGTTTCCATCTAATGAACATCTTTTCTGAACAGCAAAGCAAGCAAAGCAAAATGCTTGGTGAAGGACATGCTGGCTACTGGACCTGATGGTGTCGATTCAGAGTTACCGGTTTAGAAAGAATCAGACCTGGACATTTGAGCCTGTTAGTCAGAGTTCAGCCTTAAAACCTGAAGCCTGGTTAACTGAACCTGCCTGTACAAGAAGATTTAAGAAATAAGATCCCTTAAGTATTCAAAAAGGTGCCTGATTACTTGTATAGCAGGCAGTGTTTACAGGTAAGATGATCTCTTTATCCTGTTTGAGAAATCAGATTACCACTTCTGGCTCTCAATAGCCTGTTCCACACATCAGTGTTCAGCCTGTGGTCGTTTTGGGGCCTTAGCTGATATTTAAGTAAAATGCATTGATTCCTGAAGCGCAGTCTGGGGTTTCTGAAGTGATGGGTTGTACAGGCAGAAGGGCCTTGAGCACCTCTGGTGCTGGATGTCGGCTTTGTTGCAGCCAGGAGATCGAGGGTAGCATGAAGCCTTTATTCCTCCCGCAGATTGCCTTGAGGTAGAACAATAAGTCATTTCTTTTATGGTATTTTTTTGCTGAAATTGTGGTACAACAGAAATGAGTTTACAAAATCTCATCTCATTAGTGAGCTGCCAAAGCTGTGACCCTTGAATCGAATGAACCAGATAAGTGGGATGTATTCTGCAGCCAGGAGGTCTCTTGAAATGGCACCAGGAGCCTGAACTGTTCTCAAAGCACAGAGTGAAGCTGTCTAGTTTCGGTTCATTAAACCACAAAAACATCTCTGAAATGCAACGAGGAAACCAAGAATAAAGACTGAGCCTTGTCGTCTTGATACCATCAGCAGTGTGCTGCCAGGGAGCACGTATGGTGCAGGGTCTGTGTGCTGTCTCCCAATTTAAGGTCTCTGCGTGAGTTACGCTGATAAGGAGACACTGGGAATGTGTGAAGCCCCGGACTTGTAAAATCATTAGTTGGAAATGATTAAATATAGTAGGTAACACCGCCTTTGAGCTGCAGAACTCTGCCTCTCAATAGTATGCGTTCATCCTTTCTAGAGGATGTGCTGGGTTTTGTACAAGTTCTTAAAAAACACTTCATAATTCTACTTCTATTGCTAAAAGTAATAATGCACTTCTTTCTTGAACTTGGTTGCATCGAGTGACCCAAGGCTGTTCCAAAGGTTCACTGAAGTGGTGATAATATCTGTGCTTTGCAGGTAGCTGCCAAAAAAAAAAAAAAGGCCTTTGTGACCTTCACAAGCAGACTTAGAGTGACCACAGTCTTTCTGAGAGTGTAGTTACTAATTTATGTGTTCATTATCATATTATGTTAGGGCTTGGGCAGGAAGGGGCTCTGAAAGACACCCTGGTAATTCTTAAATGAGTAAATTAGTACCTTAGCACATATGCATGTTGGTTAGGTATGTGTACTATTAAATTAGTCTCGATTGAGTTTCCTTAAAAATTATCTACAACAGTAAACCCAAAAAATTATAATTATAGAAGGAAGAAAATTCAGCAGCTAAAGTGTGGTGGTTTGTATTTGTCTGTGTATAACTGTACTGTTAAATAACTGTGCAAAATTGGAAGCAGAAGGCTCCCAGGTGGAAGAAGATGGGACAGTGTAACTTAGCAGAGGCAGGGTGATGATGAGTTATTTTATACTAGCAGCTGCCATTGTGTTGTGTGTGTGATTTTTCTTTTTTCTTAACCATATTCACTGGCTTGTTGGTGGCATTATAGCAATTCCTGCTGGGAATGCTGCAAGCAGGTTTCACACTGCTCTCCTGCAGTCCCTCCTCTCCTGGAAGAGTTGCTCATTACGAGCACAAGCTGGTAGATGTAGCTGATACTCACTTTAGCAGAGCTGCATAAGATGTGGTAAGATCCAAATCTCGATAAGCAAGAGGAGGCTGAATTGTGCTGGGCGGTGTGTCTTGTACTGGTGATGGTAGGAGACATGGTGGGTAGGAAGGGGACATAGATGCAGGCTCAAAAAAAATTAGGAAGCCAGGGCTGTGCTGGGAAGCGATCTGCATTTGCTATCAATATCTGGTGTAGGGAGGCTTTATGGGCTGGTAGGTGTTAGATGCAGTGTGAAAAGTGCTTCAGCAGTGCAGGTATTGAAGGCAAGGATGGAACAAGAGTGGGTGTCTGAATTAAATACACGATGGGGTGCAGAGGGGTGGTGAGTAACAGTTCCTGAACAGAAAGACATCCCGTCCTCTTTAAATATAGAGATGCTGAAGGGGGTTTAGATCGGTGGTGAGGGCTTCTGGGGTTCAGCAGTGCAAGTGTTTCTCCTGCTTGCCACTGAAGGAGGTGTTAAGGTTCAGCTTGTGTGGTGTAAAATCCATGCTTCCACATCAAAGGAAGGCGTTCCAGTGCTGCCTGGGGGATGGCTGAAGTCACTTTTGTAATGTTGCAACTGCAGTTAACATCTTATTAGAAAAAGCTTTGTAGAGGAATCACCTTGATTTTTGTCTTGGAGTGATAACCATTTCCAAACACATTTAAAAAAAAAAAATAAACAGGCCTAACCCTCCTTGTAATTTGTCATCTGCCTGAGTTGCCATATTTAGAGAATCGTCTCTGTGATCGATATTCTACCGAGCTGTTAATAGCAAACACTAAAAGGTTAACAGCTTGTGTTTTTATGGCAAAGCATTAGTGAAAAGCTTTCCTCTAAAAGAAACAATTGCTTTGGAGAATGTAAAATGAATTAAAAAGATAGGAAGTGAACTCTAAATGAAAGCACTTCAGGAGAAAATTGAAATAGCTTTAGAAAGTGCTTTCATATCTTCTAAAATGATCAGGTATTTGAAGGGGTGGGTGGGGTTGTCTCTAGTTATATGCAAACTAAAATCAGTGTTGTATCTTCTATTAAATATGCAGTGTCTGAATTGCAATCCAAAATTCATTCCTCTGTTCTTCGTCAGAGTAGGACAGGTAGCTTGTTCTACCTGAATGCTTTAGTCTGCAGGCTAAACTGAACTTGTTACGGAGTCCTGGTTTAAGCAGCAAGGTACAAAGGTTTCGCTTCTCTAGAGCTTTATTGAGGTGCGGTGAACTGGAGTTTGAACAGCCTAAAATGCAGTAAGCTGGCAGCTACTAAACTATTTTTCTCATTAATCAAGAGAAATCTGTTAATGGCTCATACATCTTAAAATGTAATTGAATGGTAGCCCTGAAATCAGCTGGCACATCCAGGTTTTATAGATCCTTCTTTTGTACTTTGGATGGAGAATGTCTTTGGATGTGCAAGTTCTTGGTAGCAGATCTCATAATTTCTATCAAAATAGGAAGTTGTAGTCTCAGCTGTGAATCTGTTGTCTTTCTGGTTGTGTGAGGAGGGTGTTAAAAGTTGAACCTCATACATAAATGGTATGAGTAAGCAGCTACACAGCTCAGGTTTGGTAACTGTAGTGAAACACCTTTAGCAAACTTAGAGGCAAAAATGGATATGGTAAGGATTGAAAGGGGTGCTCTCCCACCCTGATCCATATCAAGTCATGCTCAGATCAGGTGGGGCAGTTCCAGGGACAGCAGACATGCGACAGACCTGACCCTTGCCCGGTCCCTGCAGCACAAACTCAGCATAGCACAGCTGCAGTTAACAGCACCTATTTTGGGGAGAATGGGCTGTGAGATGCTATCCTGGAAACAACTTCTAGGTGCAAGGATGGGTGTCCTGCTGGAACACAAGAATTTGTAGCTGCTGGTGCACTAGCATTTAGACCCACTACTTTCATGTGTCACTAACTTCTTCACCTAACTGAGCTGTGACCGAGGACATCGTCTGTGGCTGGAGGATCTGCTGAATCTGGCAACTATAATCCTCCCTGCGGGTCAGAGCTCACTGCAAGCAGCATTCATAGAATTCAGTATATATTTCTCAAATGGTTGACAGAAGAGAGCAAATGGTATTTCCCAGTGGTTCGGTCCCACCCTGGGAGAGGCACTGGGGTGGGGGTGGAGGGGGTCAGATTTTACAACTTGTGAAAGCGGTGGGAAGTATTCCTATTTTAATAGTTGAGTATTTTGTAATGCCTTATGAGGGTGAGGCAAACTGCTCTTACCCAGAAAGCATGTAGTAAATTCTAGTAGCGATGGTCCAGACTTCACGACTTTCCTTGCAAACCTTTAAAAATCTATGGATGACCCAAATGGTTGAATTTCAGACCAGTCAGAAATGGAACGGAGCGCTGCTGGGTCTGCCTGCCCATGGGGTTTGGTCTTGTCCTGACTCTGCAGTCCTTAATGCGGCTGCGTTGCTGCTTGGGATCCGGATTAGTTGGCGTTCCTCTTGGCTGACGATACTTCCCTGTTCTTTTCTTCAATGCAGAGTAAACACTGAGCCCTGGAAGAAGAAAGCACATTGCATGTTAATGTGAGCAATAATACTGAGGTGCAGCTGGAAATAGTACAGCCAGGTACAGCCGCAGGTCCTACGAACAGCTCTACTTTTATTAGTCTCACTAGATAATCTACTTTCTGGTGTGTCTGGATATAGGTACAGTAAATTTCCTCTGCGGCTCTCCAACAGCATGTGCCCTCTTTATCTCACTGACCTAGTTATCGGAGCCTTTGCTCGAGAGGTGGGTGATTGCTGCATGCTCCAGGAACGGTTAACTTGAGGAATACCCAAGGGCATTAGCAAATGCAGAACGATGCTATCCACCTGTTGAAGTCCTGCCGGTAGCTAGGATGGGGGGCACTTGGCGTGGCCATTGGAGAGCACCTAGGGGAGGACCTGGGAGAGGCTTTCCAGGGCCCGTTGTGGGCTGGGCTTTAATTACTTCAGACAGTTTGTGCTGCTCCACCTTTCTTCGGTCAAACCTCCAGAATAGCTGGGAGAAGTCAAATAGGAGAAGAAAACAATCTGGGAGGTCATGCTGTTTCGTGCTGCCCAGGTTGGCCTTGGATTCTGGCCAGCCTGGGCTTTTTATGCCAATGTAAAATGCTTGTGTTGTGCTCTGGTTTCTTTTTTGCTTTTGACGTGTTCAACATTGTGATGGTCATGGTTTTATATAAAAGATTAAGCGTGTTCCTAGGAGAAGGCTCTGTCATCTTCAAAGCCAAGGTAGTCTGAAGTCAGCGGAGGATGTGTCAGATGCTCAAGATTTATGAGAACTCTGCAATTTATTTCCAAATGTAGGAAATAAATCTTGAATCTTGGAAAAGAATTAACTACTCTTCCTAAAGAAGTATTGAATTAACTATTCCAAAATGATTGAACCCTGCCATTCCTGCGTGAAGACCTAACACTCCTCTGTGAACTGAGGTGATCTTGGTCTTGGCTGGTGGAGGGGTGGAGTGGAAGAGCAGTGCTTCTGGCACAGGAATCTGCAACAAATTGATCTGCCCAACATTTGGAAACCCCTCTTTGGGGCTTTAGCATTAGAAACTGCTGGTGAGACTTCCTCAGTGTTGAGCAGCAGAGAAAGTAAACTGCATGTAAACATGAAAAAGTTGGATATGTTGGTCTGGATCTAGTTGGAGGAACTTGCAACAATATGCGATGTCCCAGAAAGAAACGCATAGAAATGGCAGTGTGGCTATATCCAAATGTCATTAAAGACTCCACTTAATCAATTATTATTTTTTTTGAGTGAGGCTTTTATCTATAGTGTTGCTGTTATCTGGGAAATGGTGACTGGCAGGAGGAGACTGTTCGGTGGCTGAAGGGCCGCTGGCTTCAAGGGGAAGTTTACAGTGCGAAGGACTGTTTGCAGAAACCATGTATAAATGGATTAAAGCGGTCATAATGGGTGCTTGATCTTGCTTAAGCTGTCAAAGTGGCTTTGATTTGATTGTAGGTTATTTTAAGCCAATTTCCCACTAACAATGTTTCTGCTAAAATAGTCCTTGCTTTCTAGAGCAGGTCTTTAAAAAGAAAAAAAAAAGTAAAAAAGGGAGGAAGGAAGAGGAAAGGGTGGATGAAATTCAATATTCCTTTGTAACTGAAAATGCTCCTACAGAGCATCCATTTCCAGTTGTTTGCAGAGCAGAGCTGAACTGGTATTCCCATGCTGTTGTGTTGAGTTTTCAGTTCTCCCGGGGATTAATCCAATCCTGGGCTGTTTGGGGAGGGTCTCCTGCTGCTTAGCCCTATGGTGGTCCTTGGGGAGACAGCTGTAGGTGGAAATGGGAACTAGCAGAAGCCCGTAGTGTTTCTGCAAATTGTCTCACTTGTTTACGTCTTTGCAGAAGATTGCCAGGCATGGTTTTGTTTCTGCTTTTATTTTCTTGACTCAGAACTTTCAGTTTTCTTTAATGGTTTACTTTGTTTCTGTACAGAGGAAGGTCGGGGCTTGAATCTTGATGCATTTATTATTGATAGCATGCATTGAAAACATTAGAAGAATGACTAATGGTACGGTCTGTGTTGTAGCAGTAGTGTTTTCTAAGGCTATCCATTATCAGGCTTAGACTGAAAGGGAAGTGTGGTGAGAGGCTGAGCTGGATGGTGAGCTGTTACTAGAATAAAATCATCCCACCCCCAGAGTCCTGCAAAACTATAGTGACCTTGCAACAACTGGATACTAATCGTGACAACTTTTTTTAGGACTTAAAAATACTGAGCTATAACGGATAAATTCCAATAATAAAAGCTAAATTTGGGGATGTGATTTTTGTTTTTCTTGACTCAAATTGCTGAATACTTGTGTATTGCTTTTCAAAGTGCTGGAAATGCCCTAATCCTTCAAGCTGCTACTTCCTGAGCACTGTTGGTATTGCAGGTGGCAGCACTGCACAGTGTGGCACCAAGGCAAAGGTATCAGGAGTCCTCTCCAAGTTTGTGTTCCCCGTGCTATCGCTGTATTTATTATCTAAGCATTTGAAAGCATCTTCACTTGAACTTGCTGTCTTTAAGAATTATTTTACAAGGATGAGCTGACTTAAAATTACTAAATGCTGCCAAAAAAAAAAGGAAGCTTCTTGTATTGTTTTCATCAGTTATTGCAGCTGAGCAAATGGTCCTTCATGTCCAAAGCTTTCACTTGCAGTGGACAAATCTTGTTGCTACTTGACACCAATGAGCAGTTTAAATTGCAGATTATTTCACCTTGCACCTGGGCTTCATGCTCTTGTTGTTTTTTTAGGTGACATGAACTGTATGGGCATCCTGTGTGCAAGTCAGAGCAGAAATTAGTTTTAACTTTTTCCTTTAAATGTCATTCCCAGGCATCTGAAGAGGCCTCGCTACGGGCTTTGGAGAGCCTAATGACAGAGTTTTTCCACAATTGCACAACAAATGAGCGGAAACGCGAGATAGGTGAGTTCATGCCACCTCTAAAGGCTGGTCCCCTTTGCTGTCTGCCCTTTGCTTTCTGCTGCCTGCAGACCTCGGCAGAGGTGACTCGGGTATGTTAAATATAGCAGATGAAAGTGCTCTGTCTGATACCAAACTGCACCTTAGTCTCTTCTGCTTATGTATGAATTTGAAGTAAAGACTTATATAGTTTGGGTTTCCCATGGCAGGTCCTGTGGATAATTAATATGTAGGTAACTGTCTACTGCTGTGAGCACAGAGATGTGGGGGTTTTTTCGTCAAAGGTAGAAAGTTGGTTAGGGTAGGAGAAGGGTGTTACGTTTTTCTCTGTCTGTACATGGTTGAATTACATGTCGTGGAAAACATCTACTGCCTAGAGATGGAGCATGGACTTCAAATGTCTTCAGCATTAAGCATGGAAAGCGGAAGACTGTCCCAGTTAATATGAAATTACACATAGGAATAAACAGTGAGGTTTCATTTTGGCTGGTGTTATTGAATATGTCCTTCTGAAAGCCAGCAGAGATCTTACAGGTGCTCTAGATTAGCTTCTTGTATCTGTGGTTAATGGCTGTAAATAGACAGTTTGATTTTTATTCTCAAACTTCTGACATTTCTAACTTGAGTGCCAAAAGTATGATCAGCATGAAAGACTTTGCCCAGAAATCTGGTAAAATAAAGAATAAACTACTAGACAGGTTTATTCTTTTTTCCTATTGTGGAGGTCTACTGTGGAAAAGTAAGCCTTCCGTATCCCCCATGTTCCTGCTTAAGTTGCAGGAAAGAAACCAATTGATTAAGGCTTAAATTTGATCAGCCGGTAAAGCAGCCCTTGCAGCTTTTCCTTTTGCCATGTTTGCTTTGTAGTCACTCAATGGGAGATGGCCAAATCCTGTACCTGAGTGTTCAGAGAGGTTTTTGATATGCTGACCTACAACAAGCTTCGTGGCTCTTGGAGCAATTACATTAAACCAGGGGTGTTTTTATAATGCTCTGTGTCATCTGAAGTCCTCCTAGTCTTTCACGGTGACCTGGTATCCCAACATTTGGCTTTTATAGATAAAATGGTGATGCTTGTAATGTAACTTTTGTGTGATTTGTTTTAATATTCAGCTATTAGTCTGTTATATTTATCTCAGATTGGTATTCTAAAATGACATACCTTTTTTTTATTAAATCTTATTGTTAGCTTTTGATACTTCGGAGTGTGATTTTATTTTTTTTATCTCCTCCAGGTTGAGTCATTCCCTGAACGTGGGGCTGCTTCCATATTCAGTGTGTCATTGTGTCTTATTGTGCTAGCAGTACACATTGGTAGGGAATTGTTTGCACCTTAAGAATTTAAATGTAATTTTTTAATACTTTATTTTTTCAGAGGAGCTTTTAAATAACTTTGCCCAGCAGATAGGAGCCTGGAGATTCTGCCTCTATTTCCTGTCAAGTACAAGAAACGACTATGTAATGATGTACAGTTTGACTGTGTTTGAGGTAAGATGTGTACTGTTGCCTGCTTAGTGCATTTTGTCTGGTGCATTTATATGGCAATCGATTTTATTTGAAAATGTTTGTCTAAAATGGCAGTCCTAGTACGTACAGTGATAAAGGATGCTTTTATTGCTCTCTCCTAGAGAGGTTGCTTAATGGTAGGCTAAGAGTGGGAGAATATGAATCTTTGTGCACAAATTGAAGAATTAATTTCCTGGCATCTCTAAGTAGAAATTACCTACAGTTTCAGGGGCTGCTTGAGTTTTCTGCACAATGCTTTTAAGAGTGATACTGCTTTTATACTCTTTTTATGGTCAGAAATAAGTGCATGGTTACCTGGTACTAGCTACTGCAGACTTCAGCGCTAAGAGGGAAAACAAAGTTGCTTTTATTTTTCTGACATCTTGTAGTTGTGGTTGATGCTCTTGAACTACATCCTGCAAGCTTATGTGCAAGTAAGAAGTAAGGTCTCTTCTAGAAGACCACAACTCACTCTTTGCCTATTTATAAAAGAACAAAGTTATGGTTAAAAACCTAAATATTGATTTGTATGTCCACTGGAAGAAACAAAAGTGTTCTGTGAACAGCTCTGTTCTATCATCTGATTTCTTGGTGACCAGTGCAGTGTCTTTCCCTAACAATATTCTGGGATTTGGTCCATGTCACACCTCATCCTGGTCTGTTTGGCCTCTGCACTGTGTTCTTGGCTGGATTGGCAGTCTGAGCTGCACCCCTAAATGAGAGGGGTTTCACAGCCTTTGCTGTGGGCCACTTTTTAGATAGAGCATACAACTCTGTTCTTAAAAGTTGTGTTGTTTTGACTTGACAACATTATGATTATTCATCATGTTGTTGTTGACCTTTTAATTTCATTTATCTGGGGTTGCACAGGGAGTCTGGACCTCGTCTGCAAACTGAATCTGGTTTGCCTTCTCGAAAAGGGCTAAGCTTGGCAAATGGCATGGGAGTTGTTCCCTGCTCTGGGGATGGATCTCATGCAGCAGCAGCCTGCAAAAATTAAAAACTATTAAACTGATTTTCATGAAGAGGAAAACATGTTTGATTACTGAGCCTCTGCTTCTCTGGAGGGAGACTGGGGGGAAAGTAATACTGAACAAATAATTGTGCCCAGAACTAAGCAGAATAAAGAAATCACTGTACAAGTATAAAGTGAGGGACCTGAGTCCACAGCTCAGCTGAGAGATTAGGATCTCTCCATGGAGGAGCTTGAATTTCCCAAGTTAACTACTGTAGTGCTGCGTATTCCATGGGTCCTCATAGCTGCAGTCTGCAACTTCATCAGTCTTCAGCTGTCAGAGAGCACTGAATGTCAGTAAAATGTGTGTATAAACACAAGGATCAGTCACAAAACTTCCTGAGAATGTTGTGTTTTCTAGAATGTCTAGGAAGTTAATAGTGGATCTGGAATAAAGATCCTCATGGCCCCCTTCCAGATGAACCATTTTCACTTTTTGCTTTTGGAAAAGAGAGCATCTTCCCCAAAACACTTCACAGGTGAAGGCTGCCACTTTCAGGTCAAGTGAGTAGGATAAAACTCAGTGGGCATTAAAGCATGAATATTAAAGCTAAAGCATCTTCCGGTTTTATTGGGGCTTCTGAAACTTTATTTCTGGACTTGCATCAAGGAGCTCTCATTTGGTTGGGTCATTGTTTCTGAGCAATACTTCTTCTGGATCTTCTCTGCCAGAAACCCCAAAGTGCAACCTCTCTGAGGAACTTGACATATAAATATACCTCGTGTACCTCTACGCTGTGACCTGGTACCTCTGGACTGTGGGCTGGATCTGTTTTGACCATAAATAGTCTTCCATTTTCTATAACAAACCCCTCTCCACTAGCTATTGCTTTTAGGTTCTCCAGGCTGTGTGCCTGCAGGTGGGTACGGGCATTGCCTCAGCAGCAGGCTTCCTCAGTGACTTATCCTCAGAGGCTCAGCTCCTAATGCTCCAAAGCCCCTAAATGGGATCGTAGCATGGCAGGAAAGCAATTTACAACTCTGTCGTCTTAAGGATTTTGTTTGGCTTTAAGTGGACTAAAAGCTTTCTGTTAAAGTGGTGCCCTGTCACTGCAAGGCCGTTGCTATGATGGCGACCTTCCAGTGTAGCTTCAGGAGACGTTGGCAACATCAGTCATCTAAAACCAAACTTGCTTCCCCTTTTTCTTTATAATGCTTCACACAAGGCTGTGCTTCCCTCTTTAAAGGGGAAAATCTCGGTGGATATATAGATAGTGGAAATACTTTATATGCATGTCAACTAGTTCTGTTTGACCCAAAACCAGTTAAAATGGCAACATACTAGTTGCTGAAGACATGTTGGTAGCAATTTCTGGGGTGTTGAAATCCATCTTTTGTGAAACTAATGTTGGAGCATATCTACAAGTCTGATATGCTTGTGGTGGGGGTGGGTTGTGGGGTTTTTGTTGGAGCTTGTCCCTGTACACTGGGTGGCTTGTAAGAGAGAAGCTCGGTGAGTTTTGTTGAGCAGCTTGAGCCATCCCTGCCCTCGGCTGCCTGCGTACCCTGTTAGGTAGCACAGCTTTACTCCAAGTTAGCGGTGTGGGGTTTGCCCTCAGTGAAGCTGCTCTTGTTCTGCCTTAGTTGGCACACACTCACCTGTACGTGGTGTTGAAGATGTCAGGGTTGGTGCTGGGCTGCTGGGCAGCGAAAGCATCTCAACTTTCAGCTCTTTGCCCAGCGAGCCCCTGTCAGAGCTCTCACAAAAGAGGAGCCTCTTCTGTTTAACCTGCTAACACCTGCTTGTGTCTTTATCTACAGGTCTACCCATGGCAGCAGAGAAGGCCAAACTGTGTCAAATAATAAGTGCTTAGGGTTTTTAACTGGCCAGGCTTGGTCAGCGAGAGGCCTGGATAGATTTGAAAGTTATAGCCTTACCCCTGCCTGTGCATCCTGGCAGGCACGGGCAGTCTTGGGCAGAAGATGCTGCAGCTCTGCCTGGTGCTCTGTCCCTGCATTGTGTGTCCACATTCTCTCACTGTTTAACTTCAGTGAATCATGTCTAAGATGGGCTCATTTGGGAGGTCTGTTTCTTTTCCAGAACCTGATCAATAAGATGTGGCTTGGGGTCCCATCTCAAGACAAAATGGAGATCCGCAGCTGCCTGCCCAAGCTCCTTCTAGCTCACCATAAAACTCTGCCTTACTTCATCAGGAACAAACTCTGCAAAGTCATTGTGGATATTGGCCGGCAAGACTGGCCGATGTTCTACCATGACTTTTTCACTAACATCTTGCAGGTAAGAAAGAAGTTTTTAAAGGGTAGACTTAGTTTCATTCACAGAGACCTTATTTTGTTTCCTTGAGTAGTGACTTCCCTTGACAAAGATTAAATAACTGCATGAAAACCGAAGTTGCTTCTGAAATTCCATTTCCTTTTTAATTTTGCAAATAACCATTGGCTTCCTCCATGTTACATTTCTTTCTGGTGTTACAATTTTATTTGACAAAGGAATGATACTATGCAACAAGTATCAACTGCACCTTGAATTTTAAATATTTAGGAGTAGTTATTGCAAATGTAGGGGTTGTGGGTTGTTCTTTAAAGAAAAAAGGCAGTAAAACTACAGATGCATCACTGGATGATTCTCAAAAGTTAACTTTCTGAATGTGGCTGTTGGAGACTTTTCATCTAATAGCCAAAATCTTTGGTGCCTCATCATGTAAAGTCACTAATGGAATGTTGTTGGGGTGTTTAAGAGGAGCCTTGCAGTAAGGCTAGAGTGTAGATTGGGTATTAGGAAAAATTTCTTCACCGAAGATGTTGTCAAGCACTGAACAGGGTGCCCAGGGAGGTGGTGGGGTCACTGTCCCTGGAGGTATTTAAAAGACGTGTAGATGTGGCACACGAGGACATGGTTTAGTGGTGGGCTTGGCAGTGCTGGGTTAACGGTTGGACTCGATGGTCTTAAAGGTCTCTTCCAACCTGAATGGTTCTGTGATTCTGTGTATTTAGGATCCTGGCTGAAACAGTGCCATTAGTTTGAATGTTGGTTGTAATTCAGCATCTCCGCGGTGAAGCCTGACCCAGGCTAACAGCTCGCTGTGGCTGGAGCAAACTAGGCTGGTGGAAACATCCTCTTTTGGTTTGAGTACTTTGTTTCCAGTTCTCTTAGAGTTGTTCGTAATTGGCTTGAAGAGGCTGAGTGTAAACTGAAGTGCTACAGTCTTTTTCTGCTGACATAATTACATGATTTGAATGCAGCTATGCCCACAGACAAGCCACCAGGCAGTTATTTAAATAAATCAAAGTCCTTGAGTGTCGGGAGTTTATTTGTTAAGTCAAATGGATCTAGTATTAATTGCAGAATTTAAAAAACCGCAAATTTAGCGTACAGAGCTTGTCACAAACTAGTGTAATCTCTTTTCAGATAGCTTTCTGTAGACAGGTAGTACGATATGCTGCAATTTTTTCCCAAATTATCAATTCGACAATAGGTATTCTGAGAAAACTGTCTACACTTGCAATTTTGGCTTTCATTTTACCTGGATCTGAACCAAAATGCTTTCTGAGCTCCTGCTTGTTTTTCTAGCACTTTGGAGGTTATCTTAAGTGATTGCAGAGCCCACTTCGGGTATCTGTTTTTCCTTAAGCCTCTCCTTGTGAACTCAGCTGCAGAGAGAAATGTTCCCATAAATTAATTTCTATAGCAGACACCTTCCAAAAAACTTCAGAGAAAGTGGAGGAAAAGCACTAATATTGAACTCCAAGACTGCAAAATAATGAACAAGTAGCACAGGAGCAGAATGACTTGCTTTTAGAGTTGCAGATGAATCCTGTCTCAGGACTTTCTTCTGAGATCGTTTGAAGTGACCAATTCTTTAGCATGAAATTGTATCCCGGTACTCTAGTCTCTAAAAGTTTTACTGAATCATTGTAGGGGTGTAAAAAAGTAACTTGGACTACTGTATTGTCATGATGCAAAAACAGTCATTCTACACAGAAAGTGCTACTTAAATTTTATTCCTCTGACATTACTGAAGTGCCAGAATGTGGTACTGCTAAACTTCCTGGTACACTCAGAAAATATTCTGAGAGATGTTCAGTCTCTTTGCAGCTGAAGTTGTGCATTTCATTTAATTATTTAGCTGTCTGCTCCTGTGCCATGTGGTTCCATTCTGAAAGCCAAGCTCATGTACACCTAGACTAAGAGCTTTTAGATGGGGCGTTTTTCTCGCATGTGTTTCACCAAACTGTGTAGCCTTGGCAGTGTGAAGTCAGCTTGTCTCTGATTCGGTGGGCCAGGGAGACTGGGACCGAAGTCAAGCTGTATTACAGAATTTATGACTTCAAGGATTAGTTGTAGTAATTGTGATTGGCCTTAGACTTTTTTCTTCCAGAGGGAGTAGCACATAGATAGTTTTGTATGTTCCAGGTCAACAGTGAAAAGCATTGTTGTCTTTCAGCTGAAAATAAAACTTTGTCCCACTTGAATGTGTCTTTAATATCCAAGCAGCTAATGAAGGCCAAAATCGTTGCATTCTCCAGTCCTATTCCTGCATTTGGTGGAAGTTTTTTTTCTTTTAGGGTGAATGTAATTTCTGGTTAGAGATGTGATACAGATGCAAGGAGAGGTCAGATTCCTTAGCTGTGTTCTGGTGTCGATCAGATATCGGCTGCAGCTTTTTGCCGGGATGGGGAGGGATGGGCTTTTTAATGGGAAACTGCTTGGCTGATGGTGCAGGCTCCTGACCTGAGCATGGTTGCAGCAGCAGCCCTGTTATGTGGTGAAACTGCTGGTGCTGAGGCAATTCTGAGAAGTGATGATGTCAGCAGAAGGCAGTAAACAGAGGGAACAAACTGTTACTGGGAGCAGAGAATGTGTGCAATGACATTATGAAAGCTCTCTTGAAACCCCAAGGATTCCCATGGTACTTGAACTGTTGCAACATCATAGGTTAATGTCTCAGGAAATTAAGTATTTGCAGTTCTCTTCCCTCAACATACAGTGCTGCAAACTGTGGGAACTGAGACTCCCACCAGTCTTGAAAGACTTGTAAACTGCTAATAGTGTCGTTGATCCCTTGTTTGTCAGCTGAATGCTTTGCAGAGTGTTACCATCACATGTTGCATTCATGTGTCTCCCTCTCAGTTAATTCAGTCTCCTGTGACCACTCCTCTGGGACTGATTATGTTGAAAACTACTTCAGAAGAACTGGCATGTCCGCGGGAAGATCTTAGCGTAGCCCGGAAAGAAGAGCTACGCAAGCTGCTCCTGGACCAGGTGCAGACAGTGCTTGGGCTCCTCACAGGTACGAGTTCTTGCACTTGTAGTGTTGAAACATGTTCTCCTTCACGACCCCTAAGATGCCGGCAAGCTCACACGTTCTGGGTTGGGTTCAGTGAAGCAGTGTGTGGGCAATGTAGTGGTTGCTCCTGCAGTTTGAACACTGGACTCTACCCTTAGGCATTTGGGTCAGCTTACTTGAAGCTTGTGCTAGAGCAGCTGTGTAGCTACATACATTCCCCCTCTTTATGAAGAGGGATTGAGATTGCGTGTATAAGCACACAATATGAAAAGACCATGTTCCTTGTCAAAACGCTAAAGATGTGTTCTAACAAAGTTCTCTTGTGGTCTCTGTTTGTTAGATTAACCTGTCTTTTAGCAGGCTGTTCTGAAAAATATCTCTTTGGCCAGGTATTTTGGAGAGCATCTGGGACAAACACAGCGCTACTGCTGCCACTCCACCACCATCGCCAACTTCAGGAGAAAGTGGTAAGGATGGCAAAAGCTACAGGATGATATTTCTATGTATTGAAATTTGCAATATCAGGCATTAATTCCTTCCTTTACTGTCTAACTTCTTGTTATAACAATTTCCTAGAGCTTTTCATAGGGCAACAACTTTCTGGTTGGAAAGACAAACCTTAAACGAAGAAGCAATTTCCATTGCAGGGGATGCCACACTGAAAATGCCACCTCATTGAAAAGTGCACACATAACTGCTTGTTGTCCTCAGATGGCAAGAAGCTTTCTCAAGTGTCAGTGCAAAATGCTTTAACATCAGTGAATTGGCATTGTCCTCTGAATTTCAGCTGTAAGCACATCAAAAGCCAGAGAGGAGCAAAACTGAAGCCCTAACTAAAAAAAAAAAAAAAAAAAGTGGCTAGGACTTTATATATAGTGTGAAAGTTCTTTCTGCCTGTTCCTGTTAGTCTTTTTCATGGGTGTTTATCTGATCTGAACTCATTTACATATATATTTCTTAATTACCCTCAAAATAGAGAATATATTTCTATGTCCTTCTATTTGGTGCATATTTCATTTACATCTACCCCCTATTCAGCCTTTAACAGGTATAGAGCCCCCCCCCCCCCCCCCCCGGCATAATGCTGATCTTGGTGACTGCCACTTTCTCTGGTGCCTTGATGTATCATAGGTTGTTACTTATATTCAGCTCACTCAGGTGTTTCCAGCAGGTTGTGGTGTCTTTGTTCCTGCTTATTGGAAAATAAAGCAAGAAGAAATGATGCAGTGAAATCAATATGTTGTCTGATCTTGGCTCTGTCTGCTTTTAACAAGGAAAAAAAAGGGCTTAGGGTCTGGAAACTTGTAATAATCTGGTTGTGCATAGGGAGAAGATGAAACACTTGTGGATCTGATATTTTTCTCCAGAGTTGTACTGACAGTGAGCCGTGCTCACTGCAGTGTGTTCTGTGCGTTAACACAATTCTATTTGGGTACCGTTGTCTCGCTTGTCTTCGGGATCTTGAACAGTTAATTGAGAGTAGCAGATCACTTCCTTGTGGCTAGATTGCACTAGTCAGCTTAAGTCAGCTGCCTGTGATAAGCTTTTCTTAGTGTTACATCTTTTGTGTGTAAATTTGAGCAGAATTTCAAGAGCTTCTTTCCTGTAGAAGAGCTTAAGATACTTGTATATTTATATACAAAATGTAAATGGAGAGAAAAATTCCCTTCGTTTTAGGGCAGGGTGTATTTTGCTGTAGCTAGCAAAAGTTTGGAGGGGAAGAAAAAAAAAAAAAAGGAATGTTAAAAGAACAAAACTTGTAGTATCACTTGGCAAGAGCCAGTGTGCTGCTTGGAAGGGGCAGGAGTGCCAGCTTCGCCTGCCCTGGCAGCAAGAGCCTCAGGACTTTGATGGGATGTTGAGCAAGACTGAGGTCTTCAATGGTAAAAAGCTGATTTATGGTAGTGTCCACTATTGGTAGCAAGTGTGCCTCAGTGGCCAAGAGGGATGCTGGCTTTGTACAAAACAGCTTGAATTGCTCCGTGAGGCCAGGTGCATGCTAGCAAGATGCTGGCTAAGGTGGGCACATCCGAGTCTGTGCCTGCAGGAGGGGATACTGCACCGCAGACAGCAGGTGCCAGAATTAGCTTGGAAAAAACTAACAGTGCTTTGCAACTGATACAGCCCACAAAATCTGTTTTGTTGTCTAGAGTTGTAATACATAAAACGCCAAACCAGTGGATCAGCCCAAATCCTGGGCTGATTGTCCATCGAAGCCTGTTAGAGATGTCCTCTCAGCTCCTCTGTGAATTGCTGGATGGTGCTTGTGCTGAGGCAGCTTTTCCTCCACCTGTGTGTTCACCTCCTGACTTCAGATTGTGGTTCTCAAAGTGAAACTACACTGCATTTCTGTTCTGGGTCTTTCTCCCCTTTCAGGGAAAACAAACTTTTTACACAGCATATTTTCAAGATAATTGCTAGTAATTAAGACTACACTGACAGTTCCTTTAGAAGTTCAGGCTTTGTGTCATTGGGTCCTGCCTGTGCAAACTTGTTTATTTGAAACTTTATGCTCTGCCTTAACTACTCACTTCATGTTAAAATTGGTTGTACTTCAAGTTCTTGAATTCCAAAAGGAAGAGCACTGCGTGCTTCCCTCTTGTCCGCTGCTCGCTTGCTTTCTGCGTTTTGTGAAGAACTCTCTTCCTCACTTTCTTTATTAACCAAATGACCCTTGGGTCACTACTTGGTGATATGACAAGTCAAAGATTCACGGAGTGGAATAGGAGCACTGGTGGGGTTGCTGACTTGGAGAACCTACAGGGCTTAAAGCCAGACACACAAGCCAGCAGCAGTGAGTAGCAATCGTGGCATCACACGTTAACTGGTCCTTAGTGGCAGGCAGAGATGAGTGCGTGATTGGAAGGGGAACTGTGGGACAAACATGGGTTTAGTGAAACTCTGCCATTAAATTCTGCACTGGAGTTGTTAATTGTTTCTCTGTCCTTAAAATCTGTGAAATCTGTAAGCTGACCAAATCTTTTTACCCACACACATACTGTTATATTGGAGTCTCATTCATGCAGCAAAGTATTCTTGTTTACTGGTGGCACTTAAAATTTTTTTGTTGCTTAGATGAGGTCACTACCTTTTGCTCTTTACATTCAGGTAAATTAAAGGTGTTTCAAAGTCCCTATAAATGTTTAAAATCTTCCCTCAGAGCCAAAATCTCTTTAGGAACTTGGAAAACCTATGCTTCCTTTTTTTGCACAAGGAAGCAGAGTGAAATGGTTACTTGCAAGTCTTGCATAGGTTTTAAATAGCACTTGAAGACAATGTTAAGTGGTATAAGAAATGAATTTAAGCAAAGGAAATCTGATGATGTTCTATGTGGGGAAACATTTGAGTTACTGCATCAGTTTAAAATTTAGTCAGCAATAATCTCAGCCTCCAAATGTTGCCTTTGCATGATTTATAGCGCTTTACTTGATGAATCTCTTCCTTAGGCATATTCACTCGGGTGTGGTAAACAAATGAGTAGCAGAAGTGTCTGCTGCTGCTTACTTCTGCAGAACTAGCTTGATCCCAGCTCTTCCCCCAGAGTTCTTTCCTTGTCCATGAATGCAGTTGATACTATAAATTTATCACCTGTTTGCAAAGTCACCAAATACAATTTAAAATACCTTAAACTCTGAGCTTCAGTAATTATCTGGGAGCAAAGCACTCGTAACCCACTGGTGTGTGTTACAGGGACATAATTTACAGTTTCTGGTGTTGATGGATTAAAAGATGAGGTTCTTTGGTTCTCACTTGTGGAGTTTGCTGGACTGGACATCTGAAAGAAGCATGTCTGCTTCTGTAAAAGCACAATGCAAGCAGCTCATGCCCTGCAGCGTGTGTATAGCTGTGAAATGTTACCTGGGGGCTGCTTTAGTATTAAGACGAGGTGCAGCGTTATCTAATTCAGCTGAAGCAGCATACGATACCTTACGTTTCTGGAGCAGAGGAGAAAAAAAAATGAGAACATATGGCAGGGAGTTAGGAATTTAGTGGTGTAAGACATCGATCTTGATGAAAAAGAGAGACTTAAGAGGAATCTGTTTATCGTGCATACTTTGGAAATAGCTCAGTAAATCATACATGTTTTTTGTACTGCTACTGTGTTGGGTCATTTCACTTTCAAAAAAAAAATTTACTTGGATTTTCTGGGGACAAGTTTACGCTGTAATGTAGCAAGTGCCTGTGGATTTCTAAAGGTGAAGAAATTATTTGTACTCAAGGAAGAGAAGTGTATTGAATAACTTGGGGAAGGTGAATAGGTTTTTAGCGTGTGGTCTGTGGAAGCCTGTGAGATAGTGGGCAGCTTCTGTGGGGAAGGGCAGCCTTGCTGGTGGTGTCGGCTTGGATTTCCATAAAGCTTTCAACAAGGCTTCTCCCTAAAAGCTTTCTCAAAAAGTGAAAGCCATCAGGGATAAGGGAGTCTCAGGACTGTTGATTAATTGGCTCGAAGGTAGGCAGTAAAAGGTAAATAGAAGTGGCCCCCTCTTGCTGTGAAGGGGTGTGTGTGTGTGTGTGCGCCAGTGGAATACTGCTTGCGGCTCAGCTCATGGACATCCTTGTTAGAGACCTGGGAAGAGGGCTCAGTAAAGAGGCAAGGAGGCTTGCCGATGGCACCAGGAGCAGGATGGCAGGACAAAAGGTATGATTGAAGACCCACAGGAAGATCTCTGGGCAAGTGGAAGGTGAAACACAATGCAGATAAGTATTACCTGCATTTGGGCAGGAAGAACAGTACTCGTGTCATGCCAGATCATGAGTTCCAAACTCACATTTGGTGTGCGGGATTAACTTCTGAGCATTACAACACGTCAGTCTACAAAAATTTCAGATTGGTAGCAGACAAAAATAGGTACTATGGTGCTGTACTCATCTACACCTTGAATAGTGGCTGTGGTTCTGGTCGTCTTATATCATTAGGTGTAGAGTAGAAATAAAAGCTTTGTAGAAGGGCAGTAAAGATGATTGAGGGCATTGAATGGCTTCCATGTAAGTAACAAGAAAAGCAGTACTCTTCGTTCTCTCAAAGCAGTTGAGAGTGAGGAGCTGCAGTAGAAACCTATTGAGTGATGTGTAGAAGGTGAATGGAAAGAGATCGTTTCTTTTCCCCGTTTGGGTACAGGAGGCAGGAAATTTAGCAGCTCACATGCCCCAAACAAAGACCGTCTTTACACAGTGTGTAGTTAGGCTGTCACAGGATGTTGCAAATATTAAGTTTTAACTTGGCTTCGGTTGGCAACTGGATAAAGTTATGGAAGGTAAATCTTGAGGCTGCGCAGAATTCTTCAAACCCTGTGTGGCTTGGGGAAACCTTTGTAACTTGAGTGGTTGGAGGCTGGGGTATGTGATCTGTGCCTGCCTGGGCTTTTGGTTGCTGAAAGGTACTGTACTAAGTAGGCTTTTTGGTCTTGACCTAGAACATCTGCTCTTACATCATCCACAGGCTGTATGCAAGCCAAAGGAACTCTGCCAAGGTTCAGTGTGACATGGGTGTGCCAGAGAACTTGTGCAAGCTTACACCAAGGATGCTTGACCTTGTGGGGGGAGTGAATTTTATAATGAATTCCTAAAATATGACCCGTGGCATTGCGATTTTCCAAAACGCTGTGTGAGTGTGCTTCCCAGTAAGGCTAGAAGGGCTGCCTGAAGCTGCTGCTTAAACTTGTATTTGTTTGATCAGCTGGTCTGATCTGATGTGGGATCTGAACAAAACTTCAGAAAATTCCTGAATGCAAAAATTGCTAGTTCATCTCAGCTTGCTGAATGCCAAAGGTTCTGACTCTTGCTTTATGGCTGGGGCTGGCAGTTGCACCATTTGAAGGTAATTGCCTTGATTTATAATGCAGATGTGTGCTTTGCTTCCTAGGTGACCTGTTAAGTAGCCTGTTGCAGAGTCCCAGTGCAGCCAAATTACTGAACCAGCCAATCCCCATCCTTGATACAGAAAGTGAATATATATGTTCCCTGGCACTGGAATGCCTGGCACACCTCTTCAGCTGGATCCCTTTGTCTACTAGTATCACCCCATCACTCCTCACCACCATTTTCCACTTTGCCCGCTTTGGCTGTGACACTCGCGTTCGGAAGATGTCTTCTGTCAACGGCAGCAGCCAGAACTCTGTGTTGGGACAGGAGCGTGGCCGACTTGGTGTCTTAGCTATGTCTTGCATCAATGAACTGATGTCTAAGAATTGTGTGCCTATGGAGTTTGAAGAGTATTTGCTACGGATGTTCCAGCAGACTTTCTACCTCCTGCAGAAGATTACCAAGGAGAACAACGCCCATACGGTGAAGAGCCGGCTAGAGGAACTGGATGAAAGGTAAGAGCAACCAAACAGCTACGTAGCTGTGCTAGGGCCTCTTGCTTTCTAAAGGATTGTCTTTATTATTTTGTGGTCATGCATGGTGTGTCTAATCGCCTTTTTTTCAGAGTACTGTGCTGGGGGAGACAGGCAGAAAGGTAGGTGCCCACAGGTAAGGTTCTGGTAAGGGGCTGAGTTTGCTAAGGGACCGTGGTGGCACAGGTTTGTATTCTTTCCTGTCCTCTTCCTCCCCTTTCCCCCGTTCGTTACTGTTTGACTGCAGGTCTGAGGTGGCACAAGAGCTGAACCTGCCCTTCATTCAGTTGTAACAGAACACAGAAGAGGCTCAGTGAGGTAAAGGCACTGCAGTATTCCCTTCCCTGGTCGGTATCTGCCTTCTCTGCTTAAACTCAAAGATACAAAGAGTGGGTAGATATTCTGTGAGTCATGACTTGAAAGAAAATTGAAGTAGTTTCCTACCCTTCATTGAGATCTGCCGGTTTCTGATTGCTTTTTAATTTTGACTTTCTGATTTTTATTTGTAAACGCCACCAAAAGAGGGCTTGGGGAGCTCCGTTCACAGCAGCAGTGAATGGCTCGGGCGCCGTGGCTGTCTGGCATGCCTGGCTGGAGGGAGCAGGGAGGTGGCAGCACCTCGGGAGGCTGCGTATTGTCATTTTTCAGAAAGTTCCTGCCACCTCTGTTGCTTAAAACAGCTCAACTCTGATGTCGGATGTTCCCACTTGTAGGAGAGAAAGTGAGACTTGTCTTGCTCTTGTGTTGAGTGGTTGGCTCCACGTGTTGGCAGGGTGGTGGAAGAGGTGATGACTTGATTCTGCCTCTGGTTGCAGCCCCGCTGCCGTGGGAAGGCTGGCAGGCTGGTGCCAACATCAGCAAATAGGTTGCAATTGTGTGAATGTGCTCGGTGTCTTACTACGGATACGCAATGGTGGAAATAAATTTCTGGTGCTGCTGTATAAAATTTCTATTCCCAGATGCAGCAGCAAGGCTTTTGAGCTTTTGGACTTTTTTTGTTGGTCTTTTTATATCTACTCAAGACAAAAAACAAGTTTAAGAAAAAAAAAGTGGGTCTATTTGTAGAGATGGCTTGCGTGGTTCTTCTGTAAAATTCTTTTTCTGTATTTTTAGATACACATTTAACTTTGAGATGGTAAATCTAGATTAATCATGATTTCTGTGTAATAGTGAATTTTACTTGCTCATTTTTTTACTAACTCGCTCTGACTTCAGTATCACTTGCTTCCTAGAAGTAAGATGTGTAGGAATCTGCCACCTTTGCATACAAAATGTGTGCACAGAGCCAGGAGTAACACTCTGGATTTCAGAAAAGCCTTCCTGGAAACCCACAAATCCTTGTTTAATTTTCTTCTTTTATGGAAAACATCAGCAAGCAGCCTTCACTAGCAAGGCTGCGGAAGGGCTGTTGTAGCTGTGTTGGGCTTTGCAGAGATGGTGTTGCCATATCGTTATGTTCTGCTGCTTAGGCGTGTTATCCGCAGAGACTGTCGGTGTCTGTAGTGGTGAGACCCCTGTATGCGATGTGAAGGTCTGAAATAGGGAGTAACTAAGGTGTTCTGGAGACTGGAAAAATCTAGCTGGCTTCTGGAGGAGCGGAGCTTTCTCTAAGCTGACTGTTCTCTTTGTGGAAAAAGATGGGAGGGGTTTCCTTTTGTCACTTAAGGGCATAGCTATACTTTTCTGTCCAAAAGTAAAGAATTACTGCATGGAAGTGTTATCTTGGCAGCGGACTAAGAAAATCACGAACAAAATTGGCACTGAAGAAACTAACTCCAGTAGATTGCTGTCTTCAGAACCTGCTTGCTGTGGGTGCGTTCGTTCCTTTCCTCTTGTGGTGCTGGTTGGTTTTGTACTGTTACAGAACCAGTGTGGCCTTGAACAGTTGGTACTGCCACACTAGCCCAGAGAAAGAGTGAGCTTAAACTGCCTCTTGCTTTATTTGTGTTTGCCTTTAACTTGGAGATGCCAAAATACGGGAGATGGCTAGTAAGGATCCAAGGAACGGCTCAGTGGTTGCCGAAGAGGCTTTGGGGCTGGCAGAGCTAGGGGCCAAGTAAGAATTCCACTGGTCTCAGATCAGAAACTCTTCAGAAAATAAAAATGGAAAGAATGAAGGAGGTGTCTGGGTCTGGACTCTACATTTTTGCTGGCTTTGCTTTTGAAGTGTTCGATCTGTGGTCAGGTATGTTCGGTGATCTCTTGCCAAGTAGGCAGTGCCAAATAAAAAGGCAATGTAGGGGTTTTTTAGCATATTGAAAGTATTGTGTGGCTTTGTAGTCTTACAATAACGAACAGTGCTGCAGCTCTTCGTTAGCTGGCAATGCTTCTGGTCTTGAGTGAGCTTTCATTAGAAGGAGTGGGGGTTCCCCCTGCCAAAAAAAGTCTGCAGAAGGGAAGAGCAAGGCTGTACAGTAAAACCAAGACTCTTCATGCGTGTCTGAAACTTTGCTAAGCCTAGCTCTTTATTTAAAAGAAAAACTTGAAGTACTCTTGCACTTTAGAACTCTTGGCCCTGTGGGAAGGATGGACTTCTCTGCACACAGCCTTGCCATTGGATTGCTGGAGCTCTTGCTGTTCATGTATCACACTGCAATGCGTTGGTCCTCTGTACTGATGGAGTATTTAACTCTCTTCTGTTTAGATAGATACGAAGATGAAGTTCGTGTTGTTCAGGGTGTGTTCTTATTTCCCAGTAAAAGCTTACCCACTGTGGTCTTTGTAATTTTTCCCCAGCTGCATACTCAAGAACCCTCAGTGGTTGCACCGAGGCTGAGCTCTTGCTGGACTCCCTGAAATTTTGGTAGCAGGCTGCTTTATGGACCTTCGCTTTGTACAGTCCCAAGCACTGAGCAGCCCCATGCTTTGGAGGAAGATTTGTCTTTATAGTCTAATTCAGTCACAAAAGCCTGGGCTCAGTTCAGAAACTTTCGGATAGTTGATCTGCACTGCAGAAGAAACCATCCTTTCCAGCCCTCAGCTCCGTGGCTCTCCCACTACCTCGTGTAAATAAGTGTATTGCTAACTCCTGCATTAACTTCTTGCTTCCAGCTGAATTTCTCAGTGGTACAGTTTATTTCACTAATCCTATCTACATCAGCAAGATGACCCCTTGCTATTAAATTATCTCTCTAGGGTGGGGGGGATTGTGCTTCTTTGCAGGCCTGGTTGAACTCGATTATATTTATCTGAATATTAAAGTTGCTTTTGACTAGACTGTCTTTTCTGCTGTTTCAGGTATTAATGGAATGAAGGGTTGCCCGTCCTGTAGGTAATTGTTGCAGGGCTTTATATTTTAATTGTTCTACTGACTGTTAATTGTAACTTTCTAATGAAAGGATTTTGAGTGAATTTTATCACTGTTTCAATGAAATTGCTTTCCTTTGTGGTATCCTTCGTGTTTTCTCAGTTGTGTTTTCTCCTTTCCCTTGTAGCTACATTGAGAAGTTTACGGATTTTCTCCGTCTCTTTGTGAGTGTCCACCTGCGAAGAATTGAATCCTACTCCCAGTTCCCCGTGGTTGAGTTTCTGGCACTGTTGTTCAAATACACTTTTCATCAGGTACGGCCCTGTGACATCATTTTTCCTCTGTCTTTCCTCTGTTTTGTTGTCCTGTACAGCAAGGCCAGCTTGTTTTCCCCAGTGAAATTGATACCTAAAGTTGGCCCAGAAAAAAGCAATTAACTTGTCTAACACTTGCCCAGTAGTGCTGGGAACTTGGAAATGACTTAATGTGCTCTTTGATTTATTTGGGGACGGGGTCACGTGTAGTTACCTTGCAAGAACCACTTCTCTGATGTTTAACTCTGCTTCTGCTTTCATTTTTTTGCTAGTCCTTGGAATGGATTATGTTGTCTAGAAGAATCTCTCTAGCTTGCTTGTTTTGTGTTTGGGGATGCTTCTTTCTCATGAAGTTGCTGCTTTTACTGTATTGGAGGCTTTCCTTGAACTTTTAGTTTTAGTATTAAAAAAACCCAAGCCTGTGGCTTTTGGTAGGTATTACCCTGCTGCAGGAGCTGTCACAGTGCAACTCAGCCCTATATACCCCCACAGGCGAATAATACAGAAGCAGGTTTATAAAATGCTAGAAGCTGATGTGAGCCATGAGATGGGTTAACACTGAGACCAACCTTGTAATTCCTGGGTTCCTCCCCTTGTGCAAAAGCTCTGGCTCATCTTTTGACAGCTATAAATCTCTCCAGTGACCTCCCAGAGATTTTTCAATAAAGCAAGTTCTTCCTGTGGAGTGAGGTGCATGCTAATTCGTATTTTCATTGTGTGAAATCAATCTTGCCATAGCTTGTGATACTCATTGTGAATTTTGGTGTATTTCAGCCTACCCATGAAGGCTACTTTTCTTGCTTAGACATCTGGACACTCTTCTTGGACTATCTGACTAGCAAAATTAAAAGTCGCCTGGCAGACAAAGAAGCAGTACTCAGTAGGTAAGTAGTCGGGAAGCTGCGAGGATGTGACAGTTGCAAAGAGACTTCAAGGTCACCATGGAAGGACTGTGAGAAATAAGCTGTCGGTTACTCCAACTTCACCTGTAGCTGAGTCCTTTCTTTTTCTTAAAGTATAAAAAGTGTAAACTTCAATGTTTCACACTCATTCAAAAGAATTCAAACTGAGCAAGTTAGGGTAGAAAAACCTGTCACATACATATGTTGTGTGCGAACATAGCAGCCAGAGGAAGAAAGCTTTGCAGTCTAAAATAGAATTGTAACACATTTTAGCAAATTTTAGAGCACACTTTAGCACATATTAGAGGAGGAGATGAGAGCAAGTTGCCTAGTAAGTGTTCAGACAGCTCATACAACTAATGAATGAATTGGGGAAAAAAAATCTTTTTAATTAGGTTTTTAACATCCCTGTTTAAGTGGAGGATGTGTTTCTGAGAAGTATCGATGAGACTGGAAGTTAAAAGTTCCACTTGGTTACCTCTGATGCTAGTTGTGTGTATGAATTGCAACGGTGGTTGGCAGCTCTTCCTTTGCAGGTGCCGTATCCTGAAATGGGTGGCTCTCTTGAGAAAAGTCCCTTTGCTGCCAGTTTAAAAATCTGGTGAACATACCAGTATCTTGTAAAGTTTTGGAGGCTTAAAAGCGCCATGCCTTGTGCCATGTTATATTCTGCTAAGTGCAGAAGGAAGCTGCTTTCCCTTGAGTACACTAAATACAAGAGGCTGTTTTTTTGAAAGACAGCCTGGCGTCATAACCACAAAGCACAAATGAGGAACTAGCTTACACCAGGCAGCTCTCTTCCTTTCCAGCATGGGAGCTGTGTGGTTTTAATTTCTCAAGTAGTAGGTATTTGCTTTTGAACTTTGTTATAGTTTGTTCCTAATTTACTGCTCTCTGCCTAATGCCATTGAATTCTGCTTTGGTGTTCTGCTCCGCCTCTTCGTCTGGCTAATGTACACGTAATGTGTGTTATCGTTGTGTCAAACAGTTTGTTATGGAGAAAACTGAAACAATAGCTGTCTCTTGAAGATGTGTCAGACTATAAACAAATTTAAAAAAAGCATATAAGTGGTTGAAGCTCGCACTGTTTTGCCAGAACTACCTGTCCTTAGTGACAGCTTTGACAGCTACAGCTTCCTGCATGCTCTCAGATGCATAAACACTGCAGTTTGACAGTCCGGGAGTGGTTACACCGCAGGAGCACTGATGAAGTTTCCTGTTCTGTGGTTTATGAACTTTGCATTTTGTACACATTACAACTTTTACTGCTGGATAAATTGCCAAATCCAGAATTACGTCATCTGACTACAGGAAAAGATGGTAGTTCAGCCACCTTGCACAGAGCTTTCAGCTGCTTAGCTAGTGACACAGCCGAGTAGTCTTGCATCATGCTCTGAATCTCTGCTAGTGTGTGCTTAATGCCTAATTTTCCAGCCTGATCTCCCCTAGAAGAGAGCGTGATTTTTTGCAGCAGACCCCAGCAGTTTTGAGAAAGGATGGTTTTAAAACAGTCAAACCAAAACCCCCAAACTTTGGTGTTTTGTCACAGGAATGATTGTGTGCTCAGGTGGCTCTGTCCTAATTTTGCAACTTGGCATTATTATTATGTGATCAGTGAGAAGGAGGGTCTTCTGTGCTCTGTGCCAGCTTCATAGCTGCGAGAGATGAAAAGATATATTTCAGTAACATGTCTTTAGTGTTATAATACAAGTAGAAAAAGTGCTGGCTTTGTCTCAGAGGACAAGGGCTTGAATTCTTTGACCAACAGTATAGGGAAAGAAGATGGCAGAACACATAGCCTTGGGGGAGGCCCCCTTTTGAGGCAGGCAGCAATAACTCTGTCCCGTTTCATCTGTTCCTCATTCACTGCCCAAAAAGCAGAGCACCAGACAGGCTGCTGAGGAGCAGCTTAAGCAGCAAGAGGCTCTTGGTGCCTCCCATTTGTGTACGTTGCTGTTATTCCTGGCAAGCCGCTCCTGCCTTTCCCGTTTTGAACTCTGGGGCTGCTTCTATTGCTAACAGCTCTCCCTTTCCCTTTCAGAGGTAGAGGGATATCAGATATTACCAAGGCGCTCTCGTTGCAAGTAGCTTGTGACCTGAAATGACATGATACTCTTAATCCCAGGATCTGCTTGGTGTTTCCTCAACAAACCTGTAAAGCTGTGCTGCAGGCTCTTTGCAGCAGCCCGCTTTAAACTGTCTTCTGGTTTATGTATCTCCTTCTCTGGAAGGGCTGTGGGCACAACCACCTCTGCAGAATTGCTTTATCACACTCCTGCCCTGTCTTCTCCGTGGTCGTAGGTACGAAGATGCCTTGGTTCTGTTGCTGACAGAGGTGTTGAATCGAATCCAGTTCAGGTATAACCAGGCACAACTGGAGGAGCTGGATGACGAGACACTGGATGATGATGTAAGGAGCAGAGTTGAACAAGGGCAGCTGCAGGACCAGATATTAACTCTTGCACTGGTAACACCTGGAATGTCTTTCTCAAAGCTTGTACTTTGGTGTATAAGCTAGACAGCTGCTTCTTTGCCCCATTCTGTGTGGGGTTTGAGGTTTAAAGCAGCTTGAAATACTTTTGAAAAAAATATACTTAAAGTCACACTGAAAAAATACAGATCCTTACATTCTGGTTATCAGAGGCATTAGGTGTCCATGTCTGGTTGCTTGGAATTTAAGTGCTGAAATATCTCTAAGACAAAAGCTTTGAGCAGTGTATATTGTTGGTGCTTTTGTTTAAGCTTGTTTCTCCTAAGTCGTCATTGGTAAACATCATCTCAATACTGATAAATGTAAAAGTGGAGTAGGTGGCCAAAACAGATGTGGCTGGAGCACTGGAAAGGCGGGTTGTTCTGCATAACAGATGCTTGTCAACTGAGCAGTAACTGTGCTTTAGGAGTGAATGCTTGTGCCTTATCACTCCAGGGAAACATACGTATGCATGCCTAAAGCATGGGTTGCCAAAATTTTTCTCTATCGGATGTCTAGCAGCAGGTGAGAATCGTAAGACCAGTACCTCTTCACTGTCTGGGTGTCTGCAAAAGCTAAGCTCTGTCCAGAACTAATCCCAAGCATCAGTTAAGACCTGCTAGTCTACCAAAAGCTGTGTTTCCCTCAGGATGTGCTGTGCTTACCTTGGTGTTTCTTCCCATAGCAGCAAACCGAGTGGCAGCGGTACTTGCGCCAGAGCTTGGAAGTGGTTGCAAAAGTCATGGAGCTCTTGCCAACTCACGCCTTCTCCACACTAGTAAGTAGTTATCCAGACCAAAAATGCAGTGTTAAATGAGCACCGACTGCTGGAGTTTGATGCAAGCTGTTTGATAGGGCCCACAGTGCCAAAAAAGTAGGGAAATTTTGGTTTTTGATGCAAAACCTTGGCAAGGGGAGACCAGAAATTGAAGGAAAAACCTTTGGGTTTTGGCTCTGTCAAATTTCTTGGTGTGTTTTGAAGAGAGTACTTTGGTGAGCATGAGTCCTACTTGCTGGACAGTAAGCTCTTTAGAAATTCCCATCTCTCAAAGTATAAACATTTGGCAGCAATCCTTCCCTGCTGTTTATCTTGGCCTTTATACTGGGAGGCAGCGCTGTGAATTGGATGGATGAGAGTGTCATTATTAGGGTTTTAAGGAGAGTGAAATCTTCTGTTTAAATGAAAGGCTGGATATAAATGCTGAAGAGTGCCTTGGACAATTGGGAATTATATCTGATAAACATAGATAAGTACTTCTCTCCAGCTGGTGCCGCTGCTGTTGCTGGAATCTGTAGTGTAAAAGTGGTCTGGGCTTGTAGCATTATAATGATTTTTGAAGAGGAGATCTCGAGGCAGTAAAGCCAGTGGAGTCTGAAATTCAGAGTAGTCAGTGCCTTTTTGCCAGGTGAGAAGAAAGGCAAGTAATAGCAGGGGGATTTCAAAGCAAGGCTGTTAATTCTACTGGAGATACCGCACACCTAGACCTCTGAACCGTATTCCCCAGAAGCAGAGAAGATTGACCTGCTGCAGAGGCAGAAGATGCCTGACCTGAACTGCTTTTTTTCATAGATATTTTTATTTAAGAAACTTTCTGGCTGAGCTAAGCACTAGAAGCCTATTACTAGAAACTCTGAAGCCGTGAACAAAACAGTCCTCATGTGAAAGTAGAAGTTGCTGTGCAGCGTGGTTGTGTGGTGTGAATCAGCGAGAGGCAAAAAATGGAGCAGCTGTTCCAGTGAGCGCAGCGAGCATATGGGTCATATGGTGGAGAGCGTGTGGCTTCCTTGAAGTAACATGTTAACATGAGGGAGACTGTATAACTATTTCAAAAACAAGATAAAGACACTCAACTGTTAATTAGGCATAGCATGTTAGAAACTTGATAGCGAGTGCTTTCTTGAGCCCTGCGTTAGTTCCTTCTTGTGTACTGGCTAATCTGGGAGATGCGCAAGCAGTTTCAGGTGCTTTTCACAGCAGTATGCAGTGCTGTTGAATGGAATGCCATGGCTAGTCTATCAGTAGCAAATAATTAAAACAATGTACAGCAGCTGCCATTAGTCTGTCCCATGCTGGACAATGAAAGGCTGCAGTTCGTTCTGCTGATGGATGAGTGAACTTCCGTAAAACCAACCACCTCAAATGCGGTGAATTTTGCCAATAGAAATTAAGTAGAACTATGCCTGACTGAAAGTGTTGGAGACCATTCTTTCTGGTGGAATGCCTACACGGAAAAGGTCAGTGTGCAGTTTTGTCCCGTAGGTATACAAATGTATTCAGGTACAGCACAAATAAGCCCTTAATAAAGATCACTGAAGTACCTTGGCTGGCTGAAAGCTGCTTAGATGGCTTCCTAGTCTGTGCGTGCGATGCACTCCCCCATGGTAGCGTAACCTGTTGCTCAGCTGGCGTATCACCAGGACCAGGCATGTTTGCTGTCGGTCCTGAATGATGTGGTTAGGCTAATGCTCTGTTCCCCAACCAGGATGTGTGATGATGATGGTGGTCACTCCCTTGGCTGTTTTCCCTGTGGGGCTTCAGCTGTTCTTGATGCAGCTTGCTGGCAGAGTTCTGCAGTGCTTCCCATCTGTACTCTGTTAGAGGCACTGAACTCAATTTCTTTCTTTGAATAATATTTTGGTAGCTGCCTTTTGAGAAGCTGATGCTTAGGGGTATGCAGGTGGATGTAGCACAGGCTCTGCCTTTCCTCTGCTCTGTTTGGGCTGGGTTATACATCCATCTGTATAGTCACGGTGGCAGTGTGCTGTGCCATCACACTTGCCAGACTGTTACCTTGTTAAGCTGATTGCTGGTATTTGTGGGAAAAGGAGAGCTACCACAGAGAAGTGCCTTCAGGGTGGTGATCCTTGTCTTTGTGAGAGCTAGCAAGACACGAGAAGCAGTGGCGTACAGGATCAGCCCAGAACCTAGCAACCTGCCTTTTCTCCAAACATCTTTTTGAAGGCACTAAGGGAAAAATACAAAAACTGTTCTAACGAAGTAATTGGTAGTTGGGTGTTAACCATCTGCCAAGCCCCAAAATCATGCTTGTTTCTTGTCTCTTCTAGTTTCCAGTTCTGCAGGATAACTTGGAAGTGTATCTGGGACTCCAGCAGTTTGTAGTCACTTCAGGGACAGGTAATAACCACTGTCCAGCATTGTGGTCCTCACTCTTTGAATAGCTGATTGTAAAAATACTCTAAACCTGCTTTGGTATTGCTTTTTCTGTATTCCATTGAGGATCTGAAACCATGTACAGTGTCTAATGGCTCAGCAGTTAGACTCCAATAGCAGACAAAGATCTAATAATGCAATTTATTTTTGTTATTGGTGTGTTTTTTCCCTTGTTCCTAGTAATTGAAATGAAGATACCATATGTGTTAAGAACAGGTATGCACCATCAAATACTACGGTAATGTGGATGGATAATGGTTACTTTTTTCCTCCAACTAAAACTTAGTTAAAAAAAGATTGTGCTTCTGTTTGCTTTGGGCTCAGATCTGGTGTGAATTTGCTACCATAGCAGCATTCTCATTTAGGCTTTAATTAAAACTATTGTGAGTCAATGCCGAGATGAACTATTTAGAATGCAGTAGTAGTTTCTGAAGACTTAGCTAGCTGCCGTTTGAGGAGCCTTCGTGTATGAAGTAGTTTACAAATATACCGGTGCTCTCAACTGAATAAGAAGTATGAGCAGAGCTTTGTTGCTCCTTCCTGAGAAATAAGTGAAGCAGTAGCAGTGAGATCTGTATGAGGGAAGATTGTAGCCGAGGTTAGATTTGAGTTTTCTGGTATGACCAGGCAAGCAATCTGTTAAATCTTCAGCACTGCTATACATGACAGAATGGCGATGGTTGTATAGATAGTTCAGGAAAAAATGCTTCGAATTTTAGGACCGTTTCAGGCCTAGGATAAGCAATATGTATGTTTTTAATGCTGTAGCTACAATCTGTATTAGAAGCTGTTGTGGACTGGCTGTTTAGCTGAGGGATCAGGAGTACCAGCTCCAATGCAGCTGCGGATTCAAAACCGGGTGGTAGGACGCTGGTGTACCCATGGTACAAAATGATAAGCTTGTTGCTGAAAGCTTAATCCAAGATTAAATATGGACAGTGGGGAAAAAACCCCAGAATCTCTTTGAAACGTGCTGTTGGAGAGCATGTTTACGTTTTTACTAAAAAGGGTCTGGAATGTTGGGAGAAGAGGTATACACAACTGAGAGGTAGGACAACTGCATAGGTAATAAGACTGGCAAATGTAGTTTTCGGTAAGTTTCTTGTATCTGAGAGATATGAAAGCAAATAACTGTGCTTCACATCACGAGCAAATTGTTCCCAATATGCTTCTGCCGCTGGAATGCTTATTGCACTCTAGCCGGCAGAGGGAGGCTGGGCAGCAGCCTTCTCCGCAGAGCTGGGATTGCTGTTGATGTTAACAGATATCCAGAAAGGCTTCTGTTTTTGTAGGTATTAATACCAAATAGAAGAAAATAAATGTGTAAAAAGGCTGAAATAGTTGGTACCATCTGTTTCAGCCTTCAAAGAGGAATTTGAAGTGTAGCAGTTGGAACAGTTGGACTTGTCTTACCCAGTTTGAGTATTTCAGTCACTTGACAGTGCTGCGATTTGAACTGTTGACCCACTGCAGAGCTAATTTAAGAAGAATGCTTGTAATGTAATTAGAATAAACTTTGAATTTCCTGTAGCTTTGTAATTAGGTTTCCCATCCCAAGGAGCTGTATTTATTAGTCACAAGGTTATGTGTTTGTTCTTGCACGAGGTTTTTAAAGTATGAGTTTTCAGACTGCTAGGCTCTTAGCCGGTGACTATTAGCACAAGTGATTATTTACTCTTAGGTCTTTTGGCTTCATTGCTAATGAAACATAATGTCATTTCAGGTCACAGGCTGAACATCACTGCAGAGAATGATTGCCGCCGTTTGCACTGCTCCTTGAGGGACCTGAGCTCCTTGCTGCAAGCCGTTGGTCGTTTAGCAGAATACTTCATTGGGGATGTGTTTGCTGCCAGGTTCAATGATGCTCTTACAGTGGTGGAGAGGTAGGTGTGGGAGAGGGAGTTTGCTGTCCCCTTACCAGGACAAGGCGCAATTGTCACCACTGCAGTGAGTGTGAAAACCAAGGTTTCTTTCTGCCTCCCCTTGTCATGGTTAAACTGAGATACGAAGACTCAGTGGCTAGAACCTTAATTGTTACATTCATCAGTGCTAAGTTTCCCAGATGGCTTTCTAAATGCTTAAGGAAAGAAATAACTTATAGGAGGGATTAAATAAAACCAGTCACTTGAAAAGATTGACATACTTGTTTTCCAGCATCTGCATTTGTGATGCAATGAAATGAGATGTAAAGTTTGATTACTTCGGAATTGTATCTCAAAGCTAAATCACCAAAATCTATTTTCCTAAATGAAAAGGCTTGTGAAAACTGAAAGGCAGGCATCATTTGATTCTTCCCCTCCAAGAAACTTAAATAGCACATAGTTGAAAATTACAGAATTTCAGGGCTTTGCACAGCTGCCTTGGTTATCCTTTTTCACTTCCATGCAGGAACATCATATTTAGTTCATCTTATCACAAACAGTGGAATAGGCTCTAAATTATTTTCAGCTCAACGGTCTAAATCTTGTCTACGTATTAGCTGAATATTGGCACAGGCTTGCAAAGAGCTGCATTCAGATAGGATGTTTGAGTGGATTTGTACATGTGTGTATCCATCTTAAGAGTCCCTCTGCACTTCCAGGTTGGTAAAAGTAACGCTATATGGATCCCAGATTAAACTGTACAACATCGAAACTGCAGTACCATCCGTATTGAAGCCTGACCTTATTGATGTGTGAGTATGTGATGGGCTGCAAATGATTGTATCCAGATTTGGTAGCTACCCTACACGGGGTGGAAGAAGAGTTAGATGTCCTCAGTCTGGTGCTGTAACCACTTGTTTAGCAAATCTTCTGAAAAGTGCATCTCTCCGGTGAGTGCTAGCTAACCAGGAGGGCACCTTCTTTTAACTGTGGAAGGCCAAGGCTGCTGCCGGCATTTTGGACCGCTGTTTCCTCAAATTGATGTGCTCAGATTATTTAAGATATAAAGAAAAATACATTTGTGATGAGAAATAAAAATGCTCATTATACTAGCTCTAAAAGCAAACTGTTACTCTACCCTGTACTAATGGCCGTAAAAGCTTAGTCCTTTTGCATTGTAATGAAATGATGAAGTAAGTGTTACAATAGTGTGTTTTATAAGAAATGGATCCACTGTCGGCATGTAGTTCCAGTTTATGGATTATTTTATTTTTTTTTTGCTACCAAAGTCAGATTTATGTATGGCTCAGGTAAAAGATGCTTTTCCAAGTACAGGGTTTCAAGTTCTTGGCATCCAAGACAAATGTACGCCTTCTAGCTATGCAAGCCCATTTCTGAAACAAATTAATGCCTTCGATCCAGACGTTGACATTAAGTGTGAAATCTTGATGCTGCTAGTCATAGAACACCGTTCTGACAGCCTTTTAGAGACCTTCTATTCTTATGGCTGCGTAGTACCAACCCGTTCCCTGCCAGCTGGCGTTTTGTGAGCAGATTTTAAGGTTGTCCTTTTGAACATGTCAGGTGCTTGTTCTAGTTTGCAATTCATGTATAGTGGCTCCTTGAAACAACCCCCACTAGATCTCACCATGTAGTTCCCTGAATTTCTCCTAATAATCCCAAGTTACTGGCCCAGAGTTTTAACCCAGATGATGTTCTTTTAATGGTTTATTTTCTTTTCTGCTTTAAAATAATTCGGGAGGTTTTTTCCACGATCTGTTAGTGAGAGATTTTCATCCTTTTCTTTGTCCAATGTCCCTGAAGAAACCTAGGATCCACTTCCTAATGCTAGCCTAACGAAGGAATGTTATCCAAGCATTTGGAGGAGCCCTGTCTGTGTAGTCCCAAAGAAATGTCCTCACTCAAATATCTTAACAGGGCACTGCGCCAAAAGTATATAGTCAACCTACCTGTTGCTTATAACTTGACCGTATCAGTTCATACCTTTGGCTTAGTTACTGTTGCTCAGTGGGTGAGTCCAGTTACAGCACCCCTTTAAATGTACCTTAAATGTACAGGGTACAGGACAAAAAATATAGCAGTAAACAATTTTTAATGAAAAAACTGCCAGCTTTGTCTGACAATGCCAATATTCTTTCTCTGTACGCTGTCAAAACTACCCACCATGCTCAGGACTTGCGCCCTTCTGCAGCTACTCTGCCTATTGTACCTTTTATCGCGTGTGTGTATCTTACCCTTGCTCTGCTCCTCCGCAGCCACGCTCAGTCCCTGGCAGCACTGCAGGCCTACGCACACTGGCTCGCACAGTTCTACAGTGAAGTTCACCGCCAGAACCCGGAGCAGTTCATCTCTCTCGTCTCCACCGCTCTGGAGGCAATCACCCCCCTCATCAGCTCTAAGGTACCTTCGTCAGTGCTGGGCTGGGGCTAGGCTTCCACCTAGAGCAGGAGACCCTCAGGTGGCAGTGCTGGTGTGTCCAGGCGTTTAACTGCTCTGGCCCCCCATGCTGTGGCTCTTGAAGTGAATCGGTCAGAGTGCTGGATGGCTGTCTTCCAGAGCCACAGCACAAGTCTCATGTGGGGCGAGACCCAGAGCAATTCTAAATAGCACCACGGTTCAAGCTAATATGAGACTAAGCAATTTACAGGCATAAAAGTCTAAAGATTTTATGGCTTGAAAGCAGGGAAATCTCTCTTGGACAGTATTAAGGGAACTGACCTGTGCTCCGACTGGCAAATAAATACTGTAAACAATCTTGCTTGCAAAAACCCTTCAATGGCAGCTCGGTGTGCTGTCTAAATGCTGGTGTGGCATGGAACAGTTCTGTGTGGTGGTGTTACTGGGCAGCCTGACCACCCTCTCTTCCAGGTGCAGGAGAAGCTGCTGCTGTCTGCGTGCCACCTGCTAGTCTCTTTAGCCACCACAGTGCGACCCGTGTTCCTGATCAGCATCCCAGCAGTACAGAAGGTGTTCAACAGGATCACAGACACTTCTACTCAGCGGCTTCCTGATAAGGTGATTTGTCTCAAACACGAACAGTGTTGAGGAGGTGTCCTTGGGAAGCTCTGCCTCAGTTCTTACTGTAGCAAGGTACAACAAAAAAAATAAAATAAAAAAAAAATAATGGGGACAGCAGTCATCGCTACTGTGGATATCCAGGAATCAAAGTGGTACGGTTTGTCAGTGATGATTATTTCAAGCAATAGCATATGGAAAAAACACAATTACACCTCTTAAATCTTACTCCTTTCTCATTTGCTGACACAGTCCCTGATTCTGTATCATCTTTACAGTACAGGCATGTTGATTCTGACATACAGAAAAAGTTTCCTGTGAAACTTCTGTTAGCATTCCACATACTCCAGGTTAGTGTTTGTTACTGAAGTACTGAAAAGCCACAGTGGAGGCTGGGGTGTGGTTGTACTGTGTGCTGGCATGGAGGCATAAAATGTTGTACAAGCACAGAGGCTTAGTATATAAACCAGACAAGGTATCGCCTTTGTTTTTATGAATATGAAGAAGAGAGACCTCCCAGTGCAGGGAAGGGCTGATGGAGCTGGGAGCTGGTTCCAGCCCTGAAGTCATGGAGCTTTGATTCTCTCTTACCTTGCAGAGCTGCTAGTTTTCACTTGAGCTCTTCCATCAGACAGTGAGTGCTGCTGATGCCTTGGACAGCTGTAAAATGTTACTTCACTCTAGGGTTGTGCTGTAGCAAAAATTGAATTGCCAACATGGTAAAACTTTGTCTCTGTTTCATGTCTCTAGGCCCAGGTTTTGGTGTGCAGAGCACTGTCAAACGTATTGTTGCTGCCCTGGCCAAATCTTCCGGAGAGTGAACAGCAGTGGGCAGTTCGCTCCACCAACCACGCCAGCCTAATCTCTGCCCTCACGAGGGAATACCGCCAACTAAAATCCAATGCCATCATGCCACAGAGGAAAGTGCAGCTGGAGGACAGTAAGTACCGAGTTTCTTGGTGTCTGCTGTCTTCTGACAGTTGCAGTGCAAACTGCTGATAGGCATCATTAAGCTGATTTTCCAATAATTATTTTG
The DNA here is from genome assembly GCF_023634085.1 of Falco cherrug. Lineage (NCBI taxonomy): Eukaryota > Metazoa > Chordata > Aves > Falconiformes > Falconidae > Falco > Falco cherrug. The sequence goes on along the minus strand of NC_073700.1, from coordinate 38,222,992 downwards.
GCTGAAAACCCCCATTTAGTGTATGGGGAGGACCGGAAAGGAGCAATTTGTATTTTCTTTCTTTTTTTTTTTCTTTGAGACCCTTTTCCTGTGGGTCTATAAAGGGCCATCTCACCCCAGGTTGCCTGTAAACTCTTCCATCTAAGTACTGTCTTCCTCAGTCATGCAGGGAAGGTGGGATCAAGTTTGTGATGACTTTGAATAGCAGTGATTGCATTAGGAATATTAAACAGCCTAATGCTGGGATGGTGTAGTGTTAGAAACATTGACTGGAGGCAGGGTTAATGAAGATTCTGGTTATAAAAACTTAAGAATTTCTCCCAGACTTGGGAAGTACTGTAAGGTTTTATATATATAGGAGAGCCCTGAACTGGTGGGGTCCAGGGACCTTTGGCAGTTTGTGAATGTTTTGGGACTGCTTTTGGGTGTGGGGTGGTGGGGTGTGGGGGTTTTTTTGAGAATCGCTGTAAAAATTGTTTAGAAGTATGCAGTGTCACAGCTGCTGACAAACCTGACATGTTGGTCAGCTTTGTGCAGGGAGGCAGCTCGGGAGAGGGTGGCTTACCTCTCTCGAGGAGAATATCCGCAGACTGCTCACAGGGGTTGAACTGAGCCAGTTAAGTTCTCCCAGCGTTTGGGTTAGCTTATACGGTGACTGCGTATCACTCCAGTTGTTGCTTTCAGAAATAGAAAGCTGCAGTATATTTTGCTGTCGTCATGTGCTGCTTTCTTCTTGGCTAGTGTTTTTTTAGCATTAGCATATTGTGAATAATACTGTTTACAGCTCCTCTCAGCCTCTGTGCCTGAGTAGTTGAGCAGTGGGTGCATCTGTAGGGCAGTAAACCTGTATAATTTAAGAAAGCGGGTAGCCTGAACCTGTTTAAATGTTTAAAATGTGAACACAGACTTGGGAACATTTTTGACTCCCAGCCTGGTTTTGCTGTACGTGCTGCCTTGTGGGTTGTTTTAGTTACTGCGTGTGAACTTGACTTTGTTTCTTGCCTCCAAGTAGTTTTAACACATGCAGGAAGTATCACCTCTCTTACTTTGCAGCCAAAGTGATCATCCATCAGACGCTCAGTGTTCTAGAAGATATTGTAGAAAGTATCTCTGGAGAATCCACCAAGTCTCGACAGATCTGTTATCAGTCGCTGCAAGAATCCGTGCAGGTCTCACTAGCCCTCTTCCCAGCTTTCATTCATCAGTCAGGTATAACCATAGGACAGGCTTTAATGCTGTGAGTAGCTTTATGACCTACTGATAACATCCAAAGTCCATCAGCGTAGAATTGTGGTGGCGTTCATGTGACGTGTGTGAGCTCGCTGTGCCGAAGTGTGATGTCAGTCTGTACTTCTGGGTGGGCTGGGCTTGAATTGGAACAGGAAAGGGAGATCTCCTCTGCCACTGGGATACAGGCTTGAAGGTTTGTCACACTTCCAGAAGGTGGAGGTGCCCTGTGCTGTGTTCAGCAAGGAAACAAAATGGAGCTGATCCTGAGCACAGAAAAAGCTTTAAAATACCCTGTCTGGCTACATTTGCCACCTACGTTCTCTCCAGAAGCTTGAAGACAAAGAGGGGCAGATCTGATCAGATGAGGTCAAATAATGTGGGGTGGGGTTTTCCCCTGTAAAGGAAGAGCTCCTGAGATGTAACCACGACTGATGCTTGGCAATCTTCTGGCCAGCAACCTACATTTTGTTTCACATCGGGGTAGCTCGAATGCCCAGGACTACAGCAGCTTCTCTCATGAGGAGCAAGGTGTTCCAGGAAAACTTTTGGAGCTAGGTGAGATTTTCTCAGTGAAGCGGGCATGGGGGAAGCAAAACAAAGTTGAAATGCAGAGAGGATCCAAGACAGCAAGCTGATGCTGTGACTCCGGTGAACTGTTGCCTTCAGAACAGGCTAGCGGCCTCATGCCATTGCTATTTATTGGCTATAAAAGGCTGTATGAAAGAGTTGAGCAGCTTCAGTTTACTGGGGTTACTTAAAGCATGTTGGGACGGATGAAGAATTAGGTGTATTGATCAGCTAACCACATAATCGTGTGCTGAAGATGATTTCTGAAGTTAGAAGGGTCTTTTCAGTTCCTGCCAAAAGAAAAGAAGCTGGATTTTGTCTGCTAGCCCCCCTCCACAAGCTGCATAGCTGTTCTGGATTTTCCTCGTATTTCCTGTTAACCCTGTACGAGCAGTGAGCAACTGGAGATCAGCCTGGGCCATGGCCAGAGCTTTCTCCAGGTGCTCTGTGAAGGCAGGCCAGACTGAGGGCCTTGCTGATGGTACCATATATGTTCTGAGCTGCTTGGTGCTGCCTGTACTAGTCATCCCTAGTGGTTTTCAGAAAAGGATGAACAATCTTTAAGCCCTGCAGTACTGGCTGTTGGTTTTAGTTTCTAATGGCAACCCTGCTGCTAAATTTCCAAGAGTAAACGGGATTCCTTGTACAGGAGGAGTAAATCTCACATAAAAGACTTACGGATGTACTTGAATGTTACCTTAACACGTTCTTTCTGCTTTCCTGTTCTCATCTTAGATGTGACAGATGAGATGCTGAGCTTCTTCCTCACGCTGTTTCAAGGACTGCGGGTGCAGATGGGAGTGCCTTTCACAGAGCAGATCATACAGACCTTCCTAAACATGTTCACCAGGTATTGTCCCACGTCAGTCACTTCTTTCTTATCCCTCAGGATGATTTAGCTTAGCTGCTCACACAACAGATTGCTGCCCCTGAGGAGTATGGTCTTTCCAATCCCTTTGTGTCCAGACTTCTGTAGTGTCTCAGGACTAAATCCGAGGAAAATGCTTCCAAGTTTGAAATGACCCAGCCCATGTGCATCAATCCTACATGCCTTCGTGCAATTTCAGCTCTCCCACGGATTTTCTGGAAGTGTGTGATACTGAACCAGACCCTGGAATTGCCACTATCACCCAAGCTTTTGTTGGGGGCAGGGTGGGTGTGCATGTCATCAATCCTCAGTCCAAACCCTTTTTTGGGGGGGGTTAACTTTCTTGGTCTGTATTAACTGAGGCAGTTCAGAGGCGCTACCTGCTCTTCTGTAAATCAGCTAAGCATGCAGATCTGTGGGAAGATTCCTATGCAATAACTGTTTTTGTCGTAGGGAGCAGTTAGCAGAGAGCATCCTCCATGAGGGCAGCACTGGCTGTCGGGTGGTGGAGAAGTTTCTGAAAATACTGCAAGTGGTGGTACAAGAGCCAGGCCAAGTATTCAAGCCTTTTCTACCCAGTGTCATCTCACTGTGCATGGAGCAGGTCTACCCCATCATTGCAGAGGTAGGGCTGTTCTCACACGAGGTGAGGGAAGGGGGAGATGGGAAGGGAAGGCATGAAGCCTTTTGCTTTCCAGGAGCTGTAAATGTCAGTCCCTGTGGTGGCAAAGCTGGGTGACTAGTCAGTAGGGACTGGAAGCAGTGTGGGTGGAAGGTTTTGTCAGGAATTGTCAAGAGAGGCTAAAATTACAGATGTGCTCAAAGCAGGAGGTAAAACTCAAAACTTGGCGGTGAATTCTTGGCATGATCCAGCAGCTGCCGAGTGTGGTGCCTTCCTTAGGAGGAAATGCTTCGATGCTCTGGTACTTTGGCCACAAAGCGCTGCCCTGGGTGGCCACCTGGCAGGGTGCTGCTAGCAGTGGGATCCAGGGAGTGAGTGGGATTCCAGCACAGCAGCCTGCTTTGAATTATTTCTTCCGCTCTCCTCCTAGCGCTCATCTCCTGATGTGAAAGCAGAGTTGTTTGAGCTGCTTTTCCGGGTCCTCCACCATAATTGGCGGTACTTCTTCAAATCCAGTGTGTTGGCTAGTGTCCAAAGAGGAGTAGCAGAAGAGCAGATGGAGAACGAAGCGCAGTTCAGTGCCATTATGCAGGTAACTCAGCTATTCCTGTGGTTGTCCAGAGCCGTTTCTGCCATGGACCCTGCACTACTTGTGGCAGTGCATTAAACGTGGCTGGTGGGGGCTAGACCGTGTCTTGAGTGAGGTCTTGCCTTCAGGAACCGCTGAAAACTGAAGTACTTGCAGAGCGGTCTTGCTGATGTGCTCACAAGGCACAGTGCCTCACTGCACAGGGAAGCAAGCACTGAGGAAGGAATGTTAATGCCTTTCCACGCCTCATCCTGCATCTGGACCTAAAAATATTATTACTGATGCTGACCCACTTACTTCTGTTACAAGTCTTGTGGTTGGCACTAGGACAAATCGTCAATGAAGGGAAGTTCTTCTGAGACCAAGATGTCTTTTGGTTTATATGGACTTGTTCTATGCTGTACCATCAGATCTGGTGGAAGAGGGTCAGTGGGGTGATACCCTGTAGGCTTTTGGCCTGGGGAATGAAGAAGGCAGAGGCAGTGTGCCAGCACGTACACAGGGCCAGCACCAATCTTCTCAGATTGGGGAATTTGAATTTTTAAAAACAACAGACTGTATTCCACATGTTACTTAAGTCCGAGTTGGCCATATGAGTTCGTCTGCAGTTCCTAGGTGTAAAAACTGTCCCCAAAGCAGGCAGTGCAACTTAAAGTAAAATCAGAAAAAAAAATCAGCCTCCTAATGTGCTGTTGGAGTACCTGGTGTGGGGACCTTCACCTCCAGCCCGTGTCAGCGTAAACAGAAGTGCACTTGTGCCACTTTCTGCAGCCTCAGGGTAGAGCTTGCTCCTCCGAGGGAGCAAGGGCCATGTGCTTAGACTTCAGGTGGGAGGACTTTTTGCAGAGCTGCCCCATCATGGAGTGCTTGTGGAGGCTGGGTCCCTTCTGATACATGAGCGAAGAGGCTGCTCTTGCACTAACATAAACTGCATCGGTGTTGCCCTCTGGCCTTTCCTTGTCTTGGCATCCTTTGATGTGAATGAGGCCCAAGCTGGTCCTGGTGCAGGGCTGCGCAAGGATCTTTCACCTGTGGTAATGTGACACTTCCAAACTTACCCAAGTGCCATGTTTTGGAAGATATTTATGTGGTAATCTCAGTATTGACTTCAGGCTGGTTGGCAATACTGCATGGCTTATTTTACGACTTGGCCTCCTGTTGTTTTGATACAAAACTCTTATTTAACGTTCTGTAAGTGCTCTCCACACAGCCAGTGTGTTTTGTGTTGAGGATATTAGTATAGTTTATGCGATGGTTTGCACCAGAGATCTCAGTCCAGAAATAGCTCGGTCTTGAAGGGACTTGGGCTGGTTTTGTTCATTTAACAATAAATGGCTGGTACGGGGGAATAAACTGTTCTGCGCGTGGTGCCTTGAAGCAGCAACTGTTAAAATTCTGCTGCCTGTCTCTGTACAGAACTTACTCATCTGCCTGCATCATCTGTAGTCTTTGAGGCACTCAGGGTGTAAAAGATATTTCATCACCAAGTCGGTGCAGGCCCACCAGACTAGTTCAGCAGGGTCCAGCAAATTTTGTTCCTGATCTCTTTACTGCTTCTTTACTGCCCAGGTCAGCCTCCCAGCTCTAACTTCTTTCTAATTTAGTGCAGTAATGTGTTAAGTGCATCTGCCAGTCACTTTGGTCTTTTGACTTGGATCGAGACCAAACTTTGTGTGTGTGTGTTCTGGTTTTGTTCATGCTTGCCGTGTGACCATAGGTAGCCTCCCTGAGAAACAGCCAAATCCTTCACAAGAACGCTGCCTGCCGAGGGAGCTGTGCTCAGCATCTGTGTTCCGCTTCAGTACGAGCTTGGCCCACCTGTTCTCACCAGACCCAGCTTAGTGACTGTTCTGCAAGGATATGGCCATGTTTCCACCAAAGTGTCTTCATTCCCGTGGGCCTGGCAGCAGCACGGTTGACTTAAAACACCTGCCTGTCTTGTTTGTTTGCTGTGCTGAGAAGCAGCAAAGGCTCCCAGGGGTTTGTTCTGGTGTCAGGTTGAAGATGGTGGTGTTTTGCCTGCCGGGTCTGATACTCATTGTAATATTGGTCCCCTTCCTTCCATCCTGCTTTGTCTGTAGGCATTTGGCCAGTCCTTCCTGCAACCTGACATTCACCTGTTCAAGCAGAACCTCTTCTACTTGGAGACGCTGAACACCAAGCAGAAGCTGTACCACAAGGTGGGTCCTGGCTGACCACTGTGCGCGGTGCTGTTCTGAGGCTTGTTTTAAACTACTCGGAAACTGAAGGTCAGGATTTGGGAGCTTTTATGCCGTAGCCTTTGGTTGGTTGCCGTGATCCAGATACTTTCAAGAGGGTGTTACCACCACCTTGCTACCGCTGCGGTGGGCATGGGAGGGATCCCAACTCCGGTCAGGCAAAGCAAAGCCTTTATGTGTTCCCTCCTGTGACGGTGAGGGAAGGCAGAGGGCTCACACAGTGACAGCACAGTTTGTCTGAGGAGGTAGAAACTGGGGTTGTTAGTGGGACAGTGGCTGAGTCCCTCTAGCACTTTTATCCAGGCCAGCAGCAGGGCGTCCAGGACTTAGTCACATCACTGCCAGGTGGTTGTCTCTAGACCTGTTAGCTGCTGTCATGAAGGATTAAAGTTGAAATCCAGGGTCTTGCCCTGTGAAAGCAGAGCCTTTGGGCTCGCATCTGTGCTCACAACTGAAGGACAGCCCATCATGTTAACAGCTGCCTGTTGCAGGCTGTCGGGCAGCTAGCCAGATTCCCTGGCTTTGAGGAACACTGTGTAGGGCTAAAACTGGCTGGAGTTTGAATGGGATTTGATGCTGTTTTGCTTAAAATTTGGGTCAGATGCATGAGGTAAGTGTGGCCAAATTCACTGTTAACTTTAAAGCTGGTATTAATCTAGCTTATTGTAGCCATTTGTGATCTTCACTTGGCTTGGAAAATTATCTCTGTGCTTGCAAGAGTTTGCAGACCTCACTGATAGCTTAGAAGCTGATGGTATTGGAGTGGCTCTGTGCAGCCACGCCTGGTCTGACCTTGATGAATTTGTACTTCTGAAGCAACGTGCTGGCTGCTGTGGGCTCTCCTGTGGGAGGATTGCTGGTGTGAAGACTCCTAATTATGTGTTCTCTCACTGTGCAGAAGATCTTCCGGACAACCATGCTGTTCCAGTTTGTGAATGTGCTACTTCAGGTGCTTGTCCACAAGTCGCATGACCTGTTGCAGGAGGAGATCGGCATTGCCACCTACAACATGGCCTCAGTGGACTTTGATGGCTTCTACTCAGCCTTTCTCCCTGAGTTCCTGGCCAGTTGTGATGGTGTGGACTCGAACCAGAAAAACGTGCTGGGAAGGAATTTCAAAATGGACAGGGTAAGAAGGGGAAATGCTGCAGCAGCGTCTCCGTATTCTCAGGATGCGCAGTTTTTCTCCTAGTACATGCTGGCAGGCAGCCTTGAGCGTCTCGGGGACAGTTTTTTGAGGCAGTACCTTTTGTTCCAAACACTTCCCTACTCAGCAGTGCCTAGCCAGGGTTTTTTCACTGTAGGTCACAGAACTGCCATCTCATCTCTCAGACTGCCGAATGCTGTGGGTGTTGGGGAGAATGTTTCCTGGAGGAAGTTTTCATAGGGGTAGACTGACATTTTCTAGAGTGGGATACTTGGATCCTTGCCAAAATCTCGCTCCAGATGCTGGCCAGATGTTTGAGGGTTACAGTGAAGACAACAGCAGGGTAGCTGCAGTGGCTCACAATTCTTTCAAACCTCTCCTGTGCATGTGAAGCAAATGGGAGGGCCTGTAACCTCCCTGTGGAACATCATGGCAGTGCAGCAGGTTGTGGCTTCCATCTGCTGAAGGTTGCTTGTCTATTGAGTGCTTCCTCTCCTGTGGGAGACGATGGGGATTTGAGACCAAGATTAAGGGTAGGAAAGGAGCCTTGAGAGAATCACCAGGCTGCAGAAGGCAATTGCTCTTCAAGTAATCAGCCCTTGTTATGGGGTATGTGGCACCCAGGAGCCTTGGCAGGGATGCAGTGGGCAGTTGCCGTTGCAGATGGCCGTGTTGTTGACCACTCATGTAGTGCCTGACTGCACACCGGGAAGGCAGTGCTGTGAACAGAGCCCAGATCTCCGCAGTCAGCTCTCTGCGTGGAGCAGCTCCGGAGCAGTCTCTGCTCCCTGTATGTGGGCTGCAGAAACTCGCTTTTCCTGGGATCAGGCTCTGGAGGAAGGGGTCTGTCTTTTCTCATGTATGAAAATGCACGTTTGGCCCTGTGGGTTCCTGTTCCCTGCCATAAGACAGTACTTGTAGGCATTACTCTGTTTGCAGTACATGTTGTTTGATCTTTTCCAGGATCTGCCATCGTTTACCCAGAATGTGCACAGACTGGTGAATGACCTGCGTTACTACAGACTCTGCAATGACAGTTTGCCCCCTGGAACTGTGAAACTATAGTTACTGCACTGGACTCGTGTTTTGATCACTGTAGGGAACGGATCCATATTTCGTTTTGCCACCACATTCTCTCCTCCCTGGATTTTGTCAGTACTGCAGGACGTGGGGTCTTGCACATGGGCACATCTTCTTGGATTCACGCACCACGCTTCCTTTTTTTCTCTCCCAACCCAAAGGCCCCCAGCTGGAGTCAGCACTGTCTGCAGGATGTGTCTTAACGCCCAACCGCAGGGCATCTCAACTGTACGGAAAGTCCTCTCGCCGGGGTTTGGTTCTACTAACGTAGCACTTTGTTGCGTCTGGAGATTTCTGTGGAGTTGTCTTGAGAGATCATGTACGTATCAAACATGAGGCAGAAGCGCCAAAGACTACTTCAGACATTCGTACCTTCGTGTCATTCCACCTTCCTGCCCCTGCCCAGCTCTCAGAGGAGGAGTCTCATGATGTTGGGACTGTTTTGGCACGTCTGTCACTCCCTTTGTTTTTAAATTGCCTTGAAAACCTCCCTGCTGTTTGTGGGGATTAGAGACTTTTTGGGGTTTTTTTTAAACGTTTTCTCATCATTCCATTGTGATACTAAAACAACATGCTTAATGGAAATAAAGTGCTTACTTTGTTGTTTTAAATAACTTATAACTTGTTTTAGTTTCCTTGTAGGCCTGTCACCAAGCCATTCTAATAGATGAAAATGCATTTTGCGATGCAGGCAGCAATTGCAGCCTTTCCTCATGATCAGACAAGACTGGCCGCGGGTGCATGTGGTGCCTGTACCAGTGCCCTGTCCAGGCTCCCAGCAAGCCCCACAGCTCCTGAAAGGTGCTGTGCTGAACTAGTGCAGAGCAGCGTTGGCTTCCTCTCCCCTCACTGTATTTCCCATCTGTGTTCCCTGGTGTTTTCTGTGGCCTGTTGTGGTGATCCGTGTATTCCCTCCAGCAGACAGTGGTCTGGATTATCAAGAGCTGCGTGCAGGAAGAGATCTCCCAGTGTTCATGGTGTTGCATCACAGGAGGCCTGAGCTGAAGGACAGCTGCTGGCCAGAATGACCTGGGAGTGGCATCTGAGCCTGAGGTTAAAATCCCAGTCCCCAGACACAACTGGATCTTGTGGAGCTGGTGAATTTCTGATTGTGCAGCTGGGAAGGATTTATTTTTTTTGTTTTTGCCCTGAAGTCTCCAGTCAGGTAGCTAGTACAGAGCATTAAAACGCTCTTAATTCGCTGTGGTGGTTACGAGGGCAGCTGCAGAAGGGTGCACAGTGGGAGCAGCACCATGAAGGCAGCAAACCTGGAGAAAGGGTCTCATAAACATTTGTGGATGTGGACTTGAGTGAGATGGCTGCATGTGGACAGCTGGGAGGTGTCAAGGGTGAGCTGGAGTGTAAAAGCACTTGCTCCATGGTTCCTTTAGTTACAGTTTTGTCAAAAACACCCTGTGATGTGCATGTTTGCTCTTTGGAGATAATGTATGCTGTTTGGATAACCTGTGCATGGACAGAGCCCTGCATGCAGGCCTGAACTGGGCCGAGATCGATGTTTGGGCTTCATACCCTGCGGTGAGCAGCTTGAGGTGAAAGCTGTGTGTGCATCAGTCCAGCCTGCTGAGGACAGGCCTCGGCCAGGTCCAGTCCTTGCAGCTGAGGGGCTGTGAACCGCTCTCTGCTGCAGAGTGTGTGAAGACACCTGTGAAGGTGGGTGATGATCTACCACCAGGCTGCAGAGCTCTGACCCGCTGTGGGCGAGAGGCGCTGCGCTCCCTGCCAGCCAGAACCTGCACTGGGAGCCCACGGTTTGAAGCCACCAGCTCTTGGAGTAACAGTGTCAGTCTGTGCTTGAAACTTTGAGTCCTTGGTTTTCCTGGTGGTAATTAAACGTATGAAAATAGAGTGCGGGGTCCAAAGCTGTGCACAGAGCTGCTCTCTCCTCCTGTGGTGCCACCCCGATCACACAGCTGTCTGCTGCCTCCTCCACCAAGCACCCTGGCTGTGGCTTCCTTCAGAGGTGGGCTAAGGGGATTTCACCTGTTCCTGGCCCAGCTCCCCTCCTGGCACAGTGCTCGGGGGCTGGTGGTGCTTCCCTTTCTTGCAAAATATTTGGTGGACAGAGGGTGAAAGTACTTGTTTATCCCTCGACCAAGGGCAGCAGCTGGAAGGTGACCAAAGCCCCGGCTGCAGCCTGCCTCCCCTTGTGCTAAAAGCTGTACGGGGCAGCACACCGGCCCTCTGCCGGAGCGGGTAAATATCAAAGGGCGGCTGGTTTGCGTGTATCGGGCTGCATTAACCTTCCCCAGAGCAGCCCCCACCTCTGTGCCAGCACCCTGGTGCAGCGGGCACTGGGGAGGGGCCTCTCCCCACCTCCAGCCCCCGGGCTGGGTGGGGGTCACCAGTAAAATGTCCATTTTTGCATGAGCTGTTGATCAATCTGGGTGCTTGTGGGGGATGTTTCTGCAGCTGTGCTGAACGCGGCGGGTCCTGGGAGCCCCCATCTCCCTCCAGGCTGTGGCTGGTGCGGGGGCTCTGCCACCCCACCCCCATTCCCTGCACCTTGGGGAGGCAGGAGGGGAGATGATGGGGATGTAGGAGCTTGATGCACAGTTGGAGCTGGGCTCAGCCCCTGCAGCCCCATGCTTTGTGTGCCTCAGCTCCTTCGAATTATCACAGGTTCAGAGAACAGGCTCGAAGTGACCAGGATTTTCCATGAACTTGCAGACATTTTAATAGCAATGTTTGCGTCAAGCTCCTCTCCCAAGAGGTGTCTTGGGAGTTTGGGATGTAGGGGGAAGCTCAGAGTGATTTCCCAGCATGGGACTGGGGCTGGCTGGTCAGAGCAGACCCTGAAGCCCCCCTACCCCTGCCTGCAGGGCCGCCCCTGCCCCCTGGCAGCAGGCACAGCTCCCTCGTGGGATTAACTCAACCCTAAGGAGGACTTGAATCTCAGCTGGAGCGATGCTGCACAGAGGAGCATCCCGCGCTCCCGTGCGCAGGGCTGTGCCTGTTGCTGCTTTGTAAATCCCCTGGGATTTCTGCCTCCTTGGGTGCAGGCTGGGGTGAAGAAAGGGGCCCTGACGCCTCCATCCCTGTCACCTCTGCGGGCACAGGGCTCGTCCCTTTCCCTGCTTCCCACAGCCTTCAGCGATGCTTCACCGCAGACAGGCTCTGGGCAGTGTTGCAGGTGCTGCTTTGCCCTCAGGGCCTTGCACCCTCTTCCCAGTGTCTGGGGCAGCCCCGTGTCCGGGGGGAGGGCACCAGCCCTTCCCCGTGCGCACCTGCTGGGGCTGGTGTGGGCTCACCCCTGCGCTCTTCTCGCCTGGACTACATGGAGTACATCTGGGGTTTGGCAGGGTCGGGGTCACCCAGGGGCTGGGTGCCCGCTCTGCTCTTGGGGCTCGGCCCCGCCAAGGGAGAGTTTGTTCCGTGCTGGGGCTGCCCCGTACCGGGATGCTCCGTGCAGGCGCGGCGGCCGCCCGGTCCCGGCGGCTGCTTTAAGGGGAGGGACGGAAGCCTGACCCAGCCCCGGGCTGGCCGGGCCCTTAAAGCCCCCGCGGGGCGGCCGAGCCCCGCCGCGGCCACTCCGACCCGCCGGCCCCGCCATGGGCTCCCTGGGGCGCTGCCTGGCCCGGAGCCTGCTGCGGGGGCAGCCGGGCCCGAGCCGCCCCCCCGGGCCCCGCTGCTACGGCTCCGGTGAGACACGGCCCTGCCCGGCCCCCTACCCCGGGACCCTGTCCCCATCCTCGTCCTGCCCCCGGGGACCCTGTCCTCATCCCTGCACTGCCCTCAGCCCCTTCCCTGACCTGCTCCTGGGGACCCTGTCCCCATCCTCATCCTGCCCCTGGGCAGCCTGTTCCCATCCTTGTGCTTGGAATGCAGTCCCTTTCCTCAGCCTGCCCTGGCGACCCTGTCTCTTCCATCCTTGTCATGCCCCTGAGGACCCTGTCCCCATCCCTGTTCAGCCCTCGGCCCCTTCCCTAGCCTGTCCTGGGGACCCTGTCACCCCCATCCTCATCCTGCCCCTAGGGACCCTACCCCCGTCCCCACCCTGCCCTCCATCCCGCCTGTCCTGTCCCTCGGGGCCCCCATCCCCATCGTCGCCCCACATTGTCCTCAGTCCCACAGCACCCAGTAACCCCATCCTGGGGGCAGCCCCCCCAGGTAGGGCGTCAGCTCATGGGGTCCTTGGCTGCTCTGTGGTGTGAGGGGGCACCAGGGTCTCCTCCCCGATGGGGCGGAGGCCAGAGCTGGTGGCTCCCCCAGCACCATCCTGAATGTCCCAAGGGGTTTGGTGTCCCTAGGGCTGCGATGGGGGGACCCCTGCGCTGTCCTGTGGGGGATCGGGTGGGAGCCTGACAAAGCCGGGCCACCCCAGCAGCACCCAGAGATGTGGGTGAGCTCTGGGGGGTGTTTATCCCACTCTGTCCCCGCCAGCACTGGTGCCAGCCTGGCCTCGCTGCCCGGGACAGGAGCCCAAAGGCTGTGGCTGGCAGCGAAATGCCCCAGCTGGGTGTCCCTCTGCCCGCTCTCTCCTGTCCCCTGTCCTTCTGGCAGACAGGGCGCATGGTCCCTTGGGGAATGGTGTCCCCTCCTGCGGTGTGGCTCTGCAGGGCCAGTGGTGGGGTGAAGGGGTGGCGGTGGTGCCAGACCTTGCCGCCCCATGGTGCCACAGATGGTGGTGGTGCCAGACCCTGCTGTGCCATGGATGACAGCGATGCCAGACCCTGCTATCCTACAGTGCCACGGGTGACGGTGGTGCCAGACGTTGCTGTGCCATGGGTGACAGTTATGCCAGACCCTGCTGTCCCACGGCGCTTGATTTCTTCCCCCACCAGTGGGGCTGTGACCAGGGACCCACGCTGTGCCAGGGCTGGTGCCCACCTGTCTCTGGGCAGGAGCAGTGACACACAGGGTGGCACCTGCAGCCCCGGCATCAGGACAAGGCAGCGCGGTGTGCTCAGCCAAACCAGAGCCAGCCCATCCCACGCTGGGTTGAAGGGTGTTTCCCAGCTGTGGACATGTCCCCACCACCTGTCAGGGCTTTGCAGTGTGTCCCTGGGGTCCCTGCTGGGACCCTGCCAGTCTGCGAGCACAGCTCACCCAGGGGACATGGCACCAGCATGGGGACAGGGATGGGGACAGGCTCGCCCACCGGGACCCAGCACAACCCATGGTGCCCCAGGAACAGCTTGGGGTCCTGCTGTCACAACCTGTGCCCATGTCCCACACCCGGCAGTGACCTGTGACCCATGCCTGGCAGTGACACTGGCCCCTCCGTCCCCACGCAGCCCCCCCAGAGCTGCAGGAGAAGACACTGGTGCTGGTGAAGCCGGATGCGGTGCAGCGGCGGCTGGTGGGGACCGTCATCCAGCGCTTTGAGCGGCGTGGCTTCAAGCTGGTGGCCATGAAGATGCTTCAGGTAGCCACCCCGCCAAGCTGCCCCACGCCCCCCTGGGGCACCCCACATCCTACAGCCGGCTCGGGGGTGCCAGAGGGGGGTACTGATGCTGCTGTCACCCCATGCTGCCATCAGGCGGATCAGGGTCTCCTGGACAAGCACTACCAGCAGCTGCGGCAGAAGCCCTTCTACCCTGCGCTCCTCGCCTACATGACCTCGGGGCCGCTGGTGGCCATGGTGAGGGGCTGGGATGGAGGGTCAGGGGGATGGGGGGGCTCGGGGGGCTGGGTGGAACCGGGGGGGCTTAGGTGTCCCCTGTCCCGCAGGTGTGGGAGGGCTACAACGTGGTCAGGTCCACGCGGGCCATGGTGGGGGACACCAACTCGGCGGCAGCGGCGGCGGGCACAATCCGGGGGGACCTCAGCATGCACGTCAGCAGGTAGGGGCGTGGTGGGGGTGGTGGGGGCGGCGGTGGGACCCCGCAGCCATGTCACTGTCCCTGTCCCCGTTCCTGGTTCCTGTGCAGGAACGTGGTCCACGCCAGTGACTCGGTGGAGACGGCCCAGCGGGAAATCGGCTTCTGGTTCCAGCGGGATGAGCTGGTGGCCTGGGAGAGCGGGGACCGGGACTACACCTATGGGCCCTAGGGTGGCCCCGCCGGGGGGGCCAACCCCCCAATAAACCTCAGTGCCTCCAGCCGTGGCTCCGTCTCCTCCCTCAAATGCCACCAGCAAGTGCTGGAGGGCTCTGGGGGCGCTGGAATGTCCCCAGTGGGCACTGGGGGAGTGCTGGAAGACTGCGAGGCACTGAGCTGTCCTTGGGGAGCACTGGGGTGGTACTGGAAAGCTCTGGAAAGCACTGGGTTGTCCTGAGGGGGTATTGCAGCAGTACTGGGAAGCTCTGGGAAGCACTGGGATGTCTCCAGGGGGCACTGGGGTGGTATGGGGAAGCTCTGAGAGGCACTGAGCTGTCCCTAGGGAACATTGGGGTGGTACTGGGAAGCTCTGGGAAGCACTGGGATGACCCCAGGGGCACTGGGGAAAGCACTGGGATGTTCTTAGGGGGCACTGGGGCAGTACTGGGAAACTCTGGGAAGCACTGGGACATCCCTAGGGGCACTGGGGCAGTGCTGGGAAGCTCTGGGATGCACTGAGATTTCCCAGGGGAGCACTGGGGCGGTGCTGGGAAGCTGTGGGAGCGGCACTGGGAGTCACGGGGCTGTTCCCGGGGCAGCAGGAGCCCCTGCAGGTCGCTGGAGGGGACGGGGGCTCTCCGGGCGCCGCGCACCGCCGTGTCACTGGGGACACTGGGGGGCGCTGTGGGACGCACGGCAGCCCCGCGCCGTTGCCAGGCAACGCCCGCTGATGCCCGCGCATGCGCAGGGCGTGCCCTGGCGGGGCCCGCCTCTCCCGGCAGCCCGTGCGCGGCGCGCTCACCCGGCGTGCCCTGCGGCCGGGCCCGCTGCCGGCGGCCCATCGCGCCGCCATGGCGGAGGCTGCCGGTGCATCTCGGCCGCCGGCGGACGTGGACACGGACGACTGCCTGCGCGAGTACCGCCACCTCTTCAGCCCCGACATCCTGGCGTGAGTGCCGGGCCGTTGGCGGCCACGGGTGCCGGGCCGCGGCCTGGGGGTCGGCCGGTCCCCGCCGCGGCCTAGCGCGGTGCTGGGGCCGCCCTGGCTGGGCCGTGCCTGGCGCTGAGCGCTGACTGACCCTCTGCTCCCCCAGGGGCCAGGTGGCGTTCATCACCGGCGGCGGCTCGGGCATCGGCTTCCGCGTCGCCGAGATCTTCATGAGGTGCGGCTGGGGGGCAGCGGCGGTGCCCGGGTGTGTGTGTGTGTGCTGCTTAGGCTCCTCGGGCGCCAGTGGGAGCGTAAAAGCTTCCTTTCGCTTGAGGAGGCTGTGGTAGCGTGGCCTACGGGGGTGGGGTGAGAAGCTGGGGGCAGCCGGGCCCCGGGGGGAGTTGCGGGCAGCCCTGCCTGCTGCAGGTGGGCTCGTGGGGGTGTGGGAGGCGGGGGCTGGCCCTGTCACAGGGCTCGGGTCGGTCTCTGGTGCGCTGTGATTCTCCCCCTCTTGGAGCCCTGCGGGCTTGGAGGAACAGCAACTCCTCCAAGTTGTGCCAACTCCCACCGTTCCCCGACCAAGCTCCTGGTGAACCCCAGAAGTGTGAGATGCCTGTGAGGAGTCAGTGCTGCGTGGCCCTTCTCACTAGCCCCTTCTTTGCAGACATGGCTGCCGGACGGTCATTGCAAGCAGGAACCTGCAGCGAGTGTCCGAGGTGAGTCTGTGGGCTCCAGCGGGACAGACAGGCAGAAGGAAGAGTTGTGAACACTTGGAAATCCTGCTGTCTCTGCTGGGTGAGGCTGGGAGCCTTGGGAGCAGTGCAGCAGGAGAAACGGCTTACTAGTGCTGCTCTGTCTTCTTCGGCCTCTGAGATCTTCAGTACAGCAGTGGTGGGCAGGGTGCAGGTTTAGGGTGGGCTGCACCCACCGCACCTCATGGTAGAGCTCAGTTAATCGTGGCGGCGTCCTGTAAGCGGGTCCGTTACCTGGTGCACAGCACCAATTCACACACTGAATTGAGTATTTGTTGACTGTCTGCAGAGACAGGTGCTGGGTGCTAAATCCATAAAGCTAGCGCGCCTCCTAACACGCAGTAAAAATTTAGTACACTTTGAACAATTGTTCATAGTTATGTTTAGTTGCACTTAATTCTCATGGGTTCTTACAAGCCTTATCTCCATTTCAAGTACAGCATTCTTGGTTTTCACTGCATGTTCTGTGTGGAGGGGGCTTTGTTAGCAGGGGGCTTTCTTTGCTTCATGGTGGATCTTTTAGTGTGCTGATTAGGATAGTTCAAGTAATTTTCTGTTTAATCTCATTAACCATTTCGTTCTCCTTGAGCTTATCTTGGTACTTCTTAGCTTGACTTATTTATGGTGTCTGTTCCTTTTCCTAAGGCCATGTTTTGTTAACTGTTCATAAGGGTTAACTAACATCCTCTGGTTTTCAAATTCTTTCTTGTTCTTCAGTATAGATATTCACATGTTTTGTTTAAATTTCAAGTTGGGTAACAGACTGGCTTTCTGTTAATCATATGTCTGTGAGCTGGCCCACTACAGCAGGACTTGCTGCCTTCCCCTGCCAGCTTTGGGGGTGTCTGTTCCAGGTATCACATTGCTTTTTTGTTGATGAGACAGAAGGAAACAAACTGCGGTGAAGGTTTGTCAGCAGGGAAGTGGCACAGTCCAAGGCCAAACTTAAATCTCAGCTTCAAGTAGGACAAGACCCTCTTGTCCAAGAGTTAGGTGGGTTGAGGCAGGTCCCCAGATCTCAGCTGTCTTGTGCTTTGGACAGAGAGGGAGGCGCAAGTCTGGAAAGCACTGACTGAAGAAGCTGTATTAGACTAGCTGTAGCCAGCTGGGCAAAAGAAACACCCGCCCCTGTGTCTGACCCTGGGCTGGGGTTTGGCTGGTCACAGTTTCCATTCCTCACCGTGGCTGGTGCTGCAGCCTCGGGCTGAAATCAGCTGTGTGAGAGCTTTGTGGTAGCTGCGTGTGGTCTGAAATATAATAAAGATCAAAACCAGCACTTGGGGGTAAGCTGGCATGACCCAGCTGCTTCCCGGGGATGGCTTTCTCTCATTTTGTATTCCTGTGTGCTCACGTGCCAGAAAACAAGCTGCAAAGCTCAACAGCTGTTTAGTCCTCAGGGGCTGGAGTCTTCTGAGTACACAGGGACCATTTGCCCAGGCCCTTGAGGCTCGGTGTATGTGTGGGCTAGTGGGGGATCAAGGCTTTTCACAGAAGGGCCTGATGAGCCCAAGCAGGAATGTGGAGCTTTGCTGGGTGTTGTGCAGGGTTGCTGCTGAGTTTGTGTGTCCCCTGTGCTTTATTTGCTGGGGGAGCCTGTTCTTAACGAGTGCCTCGGGGTGCTTTGTGGCAGATGCTGAGCCGCAGAGCTAGCTCTCTCTGCCTCACGGGCAGAGTCCCTGGCAACTGCTGGTCTGCGTTTGCCCTTTTTGCCTACTGATGTTTTTTGGATCTAAAGGTTAATTATGCCTGGGCTTGTACCAAAAAATGCCTTGTCGGCATCCAACCTTTGTACCTGTCCTGCAGAGGTGTTGCTCGGGGTGTGCTGTGTCGATGACAGGCCACGGAGATAACCAGGCTTAGCGAGCTGTGGCCTCAGGGCCAGCCTGGCATTCGGTTGGGGCATGATGTGCCCGAGCTTCCCCTGGCTACCCCAGGGCTTTAGCGTCAGGGTGCTGCATGGCTGAAGCTGGCTGTGCTCAGGCAGGTCTCTCCCCTGCCTGCAGTGTTTGCTGTATGCCAACAGGGACGTGGCCCCTGGCTGACCACTTCCTCGCCTGTTCAAAGGTCTGGGTCTAACCCTTGCTGAAGGAGAGAGTCCCAGAAAGAATCTCAAGTCTCTTTTTTTTTTGCAGGCATCGAAGAAGCTGGAGGCAGCCACAGGCCAGCAGTGCCTGCCTCTGTCCATAGATGTCAGGCAGCCCCAAACCATTGTGGCAGCAGTGGATGAGGCGCTGAAGGAGTTCAAGCGGATTGACATCCTCGTTAATGGTGAGCTTCTGGAGTGGACAGGGGAAAGATTCAGTACTTGCTGCTGGGAAGGGTGTTTTCCTGTATGGAGATTGTTTGCCTAGTGTCTGCCTTATGCTGCTTTGGCCTGGGAGCATCTGGGCAGCCCCCCGGGAGCACAGAGGGGACGGGCTCAGAAGAAGCAGAGACCTGTTTGTGATAGGTGGCTGCCCGTGCTTGCCTGGTGTGGATCATCCCTGCTCCCACTGCGCCAGCACCCTCCTGCCCTCAGGCTGGCTGTGGTGCTGGGCACTTAGAGCCACAAACTGTTTATCCTCTTATCAGACCTTTTTCCATGTGCTTTCTAGTCTACCCAGACAGTATCACTCACCGTCCCTCTTGCAGGAGTGCTCTGAACCTGCCTGACCCTCTCCTGGCCCAGTCCTGACTGTGCTCCTGGCTGCTTGTTCTTCAGGTGCTGCGGGAAACTTTCTGTGCCCAGCCGCTGCCCTGTCCTTCAACGCCTTCAAGACTGTGATAGATATCGACACCATTGGCACCTTCAACACCTCCAAAGTCCTCTTTGAGAAATATTTCCGGGTAAGTGGGACCAGAGCCAGAGGACTCGGAGGAGGGGCTGCTGATAGGCAGGGAGTTAGTGTCAAACAAACCACACTTTGCTCCTGAGCAATTCAAGGTAGCGTGGAGGGCAGAAGGGAGTACAGCACTGGTGTAACCAGGGCTGTGCTGCCAGGCCTCTGCCACCCACCATTCTTAGATCCAGTCCGTTCCCTCCCAGGGGTGGCAGCCTCTGTGCAGGAACTGGGAATCTTGTCAGTCCCTTGCCCTGGGGCTTTTGATTGCTGTGGCAACTTTCCATGCTCTGCCACATGCCAGGGAAGAAGGTGTGATCTGCTGCTCCTTTTCCGGCTCCTCTGCTTTCTCTTGGCCTTTGCTTGTCCCCTGCATCTCCTGCCTCTCTAGAAGGGCCTTGCTGGCTGCCCCAGCTCACTGAGGCTGGGTGGGCAGTGCTGCCCTGGTGATGGGTTAGCAACGCAGTGGTGGCAGTGCCCGTGGGTGACCATCCCTCCTAGCTCAGCTCCCTTGTTCCACCATGCCACTATGTGACCCCTTGTGCTGCTCCCTGCCTAATGCCATGTCTCTTTTTCTTCCCCAGGACCATGGTGGGATCATCGTTAACATCACAGCGACCCTGAGCTACCGAGGACAGGCCCTCCAGGTGCATGCTGGTGCTGCTAAGGCTGCCATAGGTACCTAAACGCTCCTTGCTGGGGTTCTGTGAGCTGTGTGGGGCCAGTAAGGAAGCTGCTTCTTCTCAAATATTGGGATGGGAAGATGTCCTTGAAAGAGGTGACTATAAATCAGTGTGGTTACTACATGCCTGAGTGCCCTTCCAGGGCCCTTTGCTCTTGACCACAGTCTTCTGTGGCGTTTTGCGCTCCCCCCACCAGCTCTGCTCTCCATTTCTCATTCCTGTTGTAATCCCTTCCCAGATGCTATGACCCGCCACCTTGCTGTGGAGTGGGGACCCAACAACGTCCGAGTGAACAGCTTAGCGCCAGGCCCCATTACAGGCACCGAGGGCTACCGGCGGCTGGGTAAGGCAACCTGGGGCTCCTGTCTCTGCCTCGGTGTGGCTTGCTGGGAGGGGACTGTGGCAGACTACCAGTGCCATGCAGCCCGTGGGACATGTGATGCGGCTGGGGCTGTTGCTGCTGGGCACAGCTGTCCTGTGACTAGGCTGGCATGTCTTTTTGGGGGAGCAGCCCTTCCTGCATCCTCGATGACTCGCAAGGCACTGATTTTTCTCTATTGAGCGGCGGCTTTTTGTGACCTCTGATGCAATGACATGGTGTAAGGTGCTTCCCCAAAGCTCAGCCTGGCCGGCTGCCTTGCCTGATGGTTTAGCTCTCGCAGTCTCTCAGCAGAGTGCCAGTTCAGCCCAAGAGGCTGGGAAAGCTGAGGTGGAACTTAACTGTTGCAGTACAAATCCTGCTGCTGGGCTTGAGCCACCCTCATTTAACTCTCTCCTCAGGCCTTTGTCCCTGGCCTGTCCCAGGGCTGTGCCAGGATCTCATTTAGTTTCCACGGCGCACTCAGCAAGCCCCATGCAAACCGTGCCACAGGGTCTGGCAGACAGTGGTGGTGGGCAGGCGGTCCCGTGATCTGAGCTGGCTCTTCTCTTTGCCACTCCTAGGTGGGAAATTTGCGGAGGCAGCAAGCCAGTTTGACATGATCCCCCTGCAGCGCGCAGGGAACAAGACGGAGATTGCCCACAGCACGCTGTACCTGGCGAGCCCCCTCTCCTCCTACGTGACGGGCACCACCCTGGTCGTGGATGGTGGGAGCTGGCTGACCTCTGCCAACAACTTCCCCGCTTTGCTGGGTATTGCTTCATCCTCTGCTAAACTCTAGGTGACGTGCATTTCCCCCTCCGTGGGATTAGAGCAGGAATTGTCAGAAACCCCATTGCTTCATGGCATAGGGGCGTGGCTGCCATAACAGTGGGTATGGCATTACCATCTTCAGGTGCCTCGGTCACCTTGTAGCAGTCCCAGCTCTGCCCCTCCTGCGGCAGCTGCGTGGCACGTGCGCTGTCTTGGGGCAGTGGGGACATGCTGGGTGTCAGGGTCTCCCGGGGAGGGCAGCCAGCTTGGGTCTCAACTTGGCAGCACTTGTTCTCAAAACTTCCTCTGCTTTTGGGAGGGTGGAGCAGGGTCACCCCCCATGCGGTTGTCAGAGCAATGTGGGGAACACCTCTGAGTCCTTGTGGATGGTCCTAGGGATGACTTGGGAAGGGCAGGAGAGCTTGCTGGGTTTTTCCTCTGAGCCTGCAGTTGACATGGTATCTCTTGTTCCTGCTGGAAGATGCTTGTCTGGACACCTCTGAGTGTCCCCTGAAGTGACGTGCTGCTCCTTCTCTGTGCCCCACCAGCAGGATTGGGCACAGAGAGTCCCAATGGCCTCTCTCTCCCCTTCCTTGCATGAGTTACTGCAGGGTGTCTTGTGTTGCGGCTGACTTGCATGCAGAGGTGGGAAGGGAGCTGGTGGCTGGGGCCTGGCACTTCTTTCCAGGAGAGGGGTCTCCTTTCTTCCCCTCTCCCCCTACTTGGGTCCGGCGTGGCGGCCTCTGGGAGCAGGGCAGGCCCAGGCAGCACTGCATACCCACCTCTGTGCTGTCTTGCAGATTTCTGGGCTGCAGGAACAAACAAAAATCAATGATGGACAGGCTGGGATTGACCGATGGACAGAAACGTGACCGAACTGCTGCTCTGGGACATCTCGGGGGGGACATCTCCTGGAGCCAGAGTTGATAGCTGCCGCCTCTGATCAGTGAATGGTGGTGATGTTGCTGATCCTGCATCTGCCTGGGGGAGGGAGCACTGGGGGTGCAGGGTAGGGAGCAACCCCACCCTCCTCTGTGCTGTTAATTTCTTCTGAGCTGAGGGCACGGGGACAGCAGGGGGTGTGGGCTGCGATGTTCACTCTCCATTTGTGTCTCCCTCCGAGCTGCTCTCCTGTTTTTTCCCAAGTCCCAGGCAGAGCTGGCTGTGGATATCCATCCTCTTCCACACCTCTCCCTATCTCGGCCTGAGAGCTGCCCAAGACCCCCGGTTCCTTGGGAGGGGGGAGTAGTTCAGCCCGCCTGGGGGGCTGAGGCCAGCTCTGACTTGGCAGCAGTAGCTGGTGGCTCTTGGCGGGAAGCAAGGACCAAGCTGGCCCTGGCAGGGGAGATGGCCCTGTCCCCTCGTGGGACGTTCCTGGATGGGGCAGTGGCCCCGGAGGCTGCTGGAGTGTCCCTCCCCAAGGAGCAGAGGTGGTGTGAGGTCACATCCCACCGGAGCTGGCTCTACTGCTGTGGACCATAGCACTGTAGCTGCTGGGAGCCCGAGATGTCCAGCTGTCTGTCCGGCACCCATCTGTCTGTCACGCCAGTCTCACCAGTCTCACGCCGTCTCCTTTCTTTGTGCAGACACTGTGGCTGAGGGTAGATCAAGCGCTGGCTGGAGCTTGGTCCATCCCGAGCGTGGCACTGAGCTGTGGGGGCTGCACCGGCTCTGTGCGGGGCTGCCGAAGCCGTACGCACGCCCCCGCCGCTGCTGGCAATGTTTAAGCTTATCCTGAATCCTGTGAAGCTTCTTTCCCTACTTGATCGCGTTTCCTACTTGATTGTAGACTTGCCAGGTTTTGCTCCTTCCTCCAGGCCACGAATAAAGAATGTCCCCACTCAGCTGCGACCTTCTCACATGCCTGTGCGGGGAGCTGCTCTGCTGGGGGGGGTGGGGGGTGCTGGTCTGGTGCTCCTCCCCCTCTTGCCAGGGGCAGCGGCCGCCGTTTGGTGACGCTGAGCTCTGGTGACAGGCTGGGAAGCCAGCAGCTCTGGCACTAGAACCTGGGGCGTTGTGCCCGTTCCCCGTGGCAGTGGGGCTGGTGGAGCCCCCGGGCAGGGGTCTGAGGGGCGGCCGGGGCGAGTGGTGCAGGGCTGGGGGGACGCGTGGGGAGGCTGGCGGGGCGCGGGGTGACCCCCCGCGAGGGGCGCGGGTGGCACGTGCTGGCGCGCCGCGTGGCCCTTCCCCGCCCGCGCAGGGGCGTGGCCTCCCGCACGGCTTCGCACCGCCTCGGGGGGGTGGTGGGGGCGTGGCCGCGGTGGCAGGCGAGTGACGTCACCGGGCCGGCTACTGCGGCGGCTGCTGGGCTGGATCGGGCGGTTCGCCGCGGGCTGCCCCGGAGCGGCGGCGCGGGCGGGCGGGCGGCTGGGCTGTTTCTCGTCGCCGCCTCCACCCCCCACCCCCCCGCACCTTGTCCGGCACTGACCGCGGCGCGGAGCCGCGTCCCCCGGCGCTCGGGACCGCCGCTGCCGGGCGGGCGGAGCGGGGCCGCCCCCGGTGGCGGTTCGGCGGGCGGGGCCGGCCGCCGCCTCCTCGCACAAAGCCGTGTGCCCGGGCGGAGCTAACTGCTGGCACCGCACCGGCATCGCCGCACCGGTCCCGGCCGTGGTCACCGCCCCGCTGGGCGGCAGCGATGTGAGGGGGGCATGGCCGCGGGGCATGGCCGGCGGGCAGCGGCGGGGCGGGCGGCGGCGGGCGCTCAGCGCCGCCGGTGAAAATGGAGCCGCATCCGCCGGCCGCCGGGCCCGAGCCCCCGCTCCCCCGGGGGCCGCGGCGGGACGGGCCCGAGCCGGAGCCGGAACCGGGTCTCTGGGCACCTGAGCCCGCCCCGGGGCCGCCGCCCTGGTCCCCACTGGAGCAGGGGGACTGCCCGACCCTGGGGGGCCTCGCCGAGCCCCCGGGCCGGCCCGAGGAGGAGCCGCGTCTCCGCCCCGTCTTCGACGCGCTGGACCGGGACGGCGACGGCTTCGTGCGGGTGGAGGAGTTCGTCCAGTTCGCCACGGCCTACGGCGCCGAGCAGGTGAGGCCGGCGGCGGCCCCAGGGCCTGGCCGGGCCTGGCCCCCTCCCTGCGGGGTCCACAGGCCGCAGCCTCCCCGCGCTGGGGCCCCGGGCCGGGCCGATGGGCGGGCGGCCCTCGGTGGTCCCGCACCCTCGGAGGGGCGACGAGCCCAGGCGGCCACACGCCGGCCCCGGCTGCCCTTGGCGGGGTGAGGGCAGCGGCTGCGTCGCCGGGTGAAGGGCACGCGGGGCCTCGATGGATGCAGGCAGGTGCGGAGGGAGCCAGGTAGAACCGGAGCTCCTGTTTTCCAGGCCTCGATCCGTTGGGAAGAGCATCCCGGCAGTGCCACCGGGAGCCCGCGTCCCCTCTTTGTTCTCCAGCGGTGACACGGTTGGGCTCGGTGAGCAGTCACCGTGTCGGGACCAGCGGCAATTCTGCCCCTTGGCCCCGTGCCTTACCATGCCTGTCACGGCTTTGATGAGCCTCGATGTGCGTTTTCCTTCTTTCTCTCCGCCGCTTTGTGCCATGGGGAGCTTGGCTTTCTGTGCAGCAGCTCGGATGCGATGTAACATGAAGCTGCCTGGAATGACCCAAAATGGAGAGAGCTCGAGCAGCGTGCCCGGGGATGGAAATGAGTGTGTTGGTGTTTTGTATGTTGGCCTGTGCTAGTGTTGCTACAAGGAAAAACCAAAATATTTCTTTTTCTTAAGGCATGCAGGTATTGTGAGGAAGTTTCTCTGCCATCACTCAGCAGATCTGCTTTAATTCTCTAGCTGCTGTGCCTGTATTAAAGTGGCATGACAAAGCAAATCATCGCATGTGGAGTGTTTTGGTGGAGGAGGGTTTTCTATCTTTGTCCTAATGGTAAAAAAACCTCTCAAAGATAAAATAGAGGCATTTTTTTCAGAAAATAGCTCTATCAAGTGGAGATCTGTAACTTCTTTGTCAGATTGCTGCTGTAAGGGGCACCGTGTGCGGACGGTATCGCTCACCACCTCATTGCATGATTAACCGGGTAACGTCATGGCACAGGGGGGGAGTTACGAGATCGTCTGGGCAACGTGCTTCTGCCGGGTGAGAAGCTTTATTCAGCATAAAGCCTCTGACTGTCATCCTCCTGCTGCGGTCCGGGTGCTCCGTGCCGCTGTGTGTCCCCTCCATTGCTGCTGCTGGCAGAGAAAGCAGAAGCAGATGGGTCCGCTGGCATCGGCGTGTGAGTTGCTCCGCAGAGGCTTGTGGACCCTACACGCGATGGCCATTGCTTCGGGGCGTGGTGGCACCTACCAGGGGGCCGTTTGCCTTAGCGTGTCTCTCCCTGCACGTTTGGTGTGGAGCATCCCGAGTACATGGGAAATAAGGGCAGGCAGACCGCGTGTGCGTGGTGAGGGACATGGCAGGTGGCTCCAGCATTTGTTAGCACTGGCAGCCTGCGTGGCTCAGCCCAGACCTGCCTCTGGCCCTGCGCAGCGCCTTGTGCCTTGATTCTGATGTGGGAATTGTGCCAGAGCTTCAACGGTATGATAATAAATCTGTAAAGCGCTTTGAGATCTTGGCCTGAGGAGCAGTTGCGAGGTGTTACGGTCTCTCCTAATTTGAAGCAGGATGTCCAGGGAGGTTTTGTGCCACTAAAAGCTGTCTGGTTGTATGGACCCAGCTTAGAAGTGGTTGTCTGCAGGCTTCTTGCCTTGGCTTTCCCTTCAAAGTCGCTTGGTCCTTTCTGCTGAGCACAGCTACCAGTAATGTTGTCAGTGCTGAAATACATTGTGCTTCTTAGATACGTTTATCTTCAGCAGGAGCCTCATGTAGCTAGCTGGCTGTCGGTGTGCAGAGCCACTGGCTCTCGGTATGGCAAGTGCTGAGCACCCTGGTGAGGTTGATGTGACAGCAGCTGAGCCAACAGGTAATGCGTGCCCCAGGGGTGCAGCCTGGTACCTCTCACGGAGGCACACCAAAAGGGAAAAATTAATGTTTGTGTCGCCTGTGTCTGCGAGAGGGTTACTACAAGTCTGCAGCTCAGAAAAGCAAGAAGGCACACTGAGTGTGAAGGAGAAAGGGGTAGCGATGGGGTCCGCAAGCTCCCAGCAGATGTGCAGAGTAACAAAGGGAGGAGTTCCGGGGAAGTTTCTTGACCTATTTCAGTTTAAGCAGATACAACTTGGGCCAAAAAGGAATCTTTTGAGAAATGGAAATTCAGCTCAGGTGAAGGTTAAAGGGTAGGAACATCACCAGGTGGTTAAAATCGTGTCAAGACGATTAAAAGGAAACGTGTAAACAAAGGTTGTGCTACAGCTGGATCTGGGAAGCTTGCAAGGGAACTTCCAGGGCTTGATGGCTTATGAGGGTAGCCGGTAGCAATCGGCAGGCAGTTAATGAGGAGCAAGTTCCAGTCCTGTTACTACCGCTCTTCTCTAGCAAGAGGAGGAGGTATTTGCTTCCTTTTCTTCTCCCCCTCCTTCCTCCTGCCCACGCGGGTGGATGCGTGGAAGCTCTGCGTGGGGCCAGTGGTGGAGCAAACTGCTAAATTTAAGCACAGCAAGTCATCACAGCCAGCTGATTCATGTGTGGGTTCAGAGGGGGTTGAAGGGTTAAGGAAAGTGTGTGTGTGTGTAACCACATGTACTGGAGAGCGGGAGAGCAGCAAGTGTTGTTTTTAGCATTCAGTAAAACACCAGAGGCATTTATGGGCTACTGAGCTCAGTGCTGTTGGATTATTTGGCTGAAACAATTATTAGCTAAATGTCAAAGGAAAGAGACCAACTGGCATTTAGTCATAAAAATGACATGACTTTGAATTTGTTTGATTTCCTGTCCCTCATCCCTCCCTGCCCATGGTGCAAACCATGGATAAAAGAACTGGGGAGGGCAGGGGGTTGCTTTGTTTTTGGTTGGGGTTCTTTTTGGATATTTTTTTTGTGTGTGTGTGTTGAAGTGGCTTGGGTTGTTGAAAGACTGCTTTAAAGCATTAATGGTTGTGTTGGCAGCGAAGTGCTGGTATGGAGTAGAAGAGATCAAGGCACAGAAATCCAAAGACAGCTGGTTCTCTGGAATGATAGAAGTTGATGGGGATTGGGGCTATTGGCAGTACCTCCGTATTAAAAGGTGTATGGGAAGGATGATGCTGAGGTCCCAGCAGCTGGGGATGACACCTCTAGACAGGGGTGGCCTTGAGGAGAGAAGATGCAGCCATGTGATGGTCCTCCAGCAATCTGTAACGGGTGAGTGTCTGTCAAACATGGACTATTGTGCAACTTGAAAAGCTTGCTAGGACCTGTTTTGTGCTCCAGGGACTTGTAAACAAGATGCAGGGTGGAAAGGTCTCGAGGACAGCTTGACTTTTCATGCAAAACATCTGGACTGCTCGCTAGTAGCGTGTGAGGCCGTTTATAACATTGTTTAAATTGTCTCTTTTCCCTCTCTTTTATCCCTGCACGTCACTGGGAATGTGGTGCTTCCTTGGAGCTGCTGTGCATCCTGTAGCAGCAAAAGGGGTCCCGGCTGGCTGGTACCAAAGTCTGGAATTAGGCTGGTTTAGATAGCAAGTTGGGAGGTAGAGGCTCGCTTTACCACTTTTATGTCACCTCGTAAAGCAAGAAGAGTTGCATCTTGCAGTTCTGTGGGTTATACAGAATCTGAGGCTGTTGTGCAATATTTATGTATTTTCTGTTTTAAAATCTGGCTTGCCTGTTGCACAGTTGCACTCTGTCTGTCCAACAGTGGTGCCAGAGGCCAAGCCTTTTCTCACTAGATTTGTTACTAGCTGGAAATGCAGGGTCGTGTCGGGGCGGAGGAGAACCGGCTGTTTGTAAGGCATGAGGAGAAGCTATCCTGCTGGCATCTTGGATTTTTTCCTTTTTCTGTTTTGATCTAGAAGACAATTGGCGGTAGAAAAGCCTCTTGCGCCGCATGATCTTGCTGCCTCTGCTCAATTAAGAGAAGTCCCAGAGTTTGTGTAACCTGTTTTAAAATGCTCCAAGCACCGCAGCATCCCTGCTCTCTGTGCTCTGACAGACATCTTCAGCCTTTCTTTTCCTCTTGATGATCAGTTCAAGCCTTCTTTCAGCGTGCTTTGTTTTGCTTTCTTTAATATTTACCTCCTTCAAGTAGCTGTCCCTGACTACCAGCCTTCCTCGGCCCCCACGTCAGCTGATCCTCAGCTGAGGTCTCCGTATTCAGCTTTTAACTTTTCCTGGTGCGATGGTTTCTGAAGCTTTTTATCAGGTTGTGCTTTTCTGACCTCCCACCACCTTTTCAGCCTCTTGTAACGCGGTGCCCAGCCTGAGCTGGGTGCTGCAAAAGAAATTCCCTTCTGAGGGGTAGCAGGTGTCGCTCTAGGCACTCCTGGCTGCAAAAAATTGGGGGTTTATTCTTGCTTTTAAATAAAACAATGTACCAGGTATGGCAGTTACTTTCTGGAATGAAGTCTGGGTGGTGTCAAACTACAGATTTTTAGCAGCTCCCCCCTCCCCGGTCAATCCCGGCTTGCTTTTCCTGCTCACCGCTGATGGATCCCTTGGGAATTACGCACAGACTCTGGATCAGATGCTTCGTACCTCCAGCATAGTCCTCTCGGAGTTGCTGACATTGCATCTGATCTTGGACGCCCTCTCTATTCCCCTTGGTCTTCTCCCACTTCCCTGGGAAATCTGATAGTTTGGAGCTCTGTCATGAGGAAAGCTCTGTTGTTGTTATTTTTTTATTATTTTTGAGGGTTCTTACACTCTTTAGAGCAGAGGAATTGCTGGCTTTGCTTGTAAAGAGATTTCTAAAATTATCTTGCGTTGATTCACAGGCCACCTAAATGTGAGTGAAGCTTAAATGGTTCCGACTGTGGTGCTGTTGCACCTTTCGGAGGCTTTAACTGGTGTTTAACGTTGGTGTCCACTGTTGAGCACAAAGCTGGGATCGTGCCGAGGGCGATACTGTGGGTGTATGTGGGCTCGAGCATGCCTGTGGACATGCATGTGTGTGTGTTGGAAAAGGAACGAAGCTGAAGTATTTTGCTTGCTTTGACCCAGGGCCCAGTTTTCCACCACAGAAATGGATGGCAAAGCTCCCGTTGGCTTTGCTGGTTTTGGCGTGAGCCCTTCCTCACCTCAAATACCGGGCTGGCTTGGCCGGGCTCAGACCGCAGCGCTCGGGCTGCTTTTCCCCCCTCCCTCTTCAAAGGGTGCTTTATTGTCACTAAGGACACATCTGTATTCTGCGGGAGCTGGAAGGTGGGAGTTTTTCTTTCTCCCTCTGAGATGAAAACGCTTCCAAGCCAACATATTTCATGTAATATTTTGGGTGAGGTGCTTGCCAGTTAGCTGAAAATGGAATTTGCAAAGTTTATTTATTTGTAAATCTCCCAAAGACTCCAATAAAGAGGTGATTTTGGTGTTCCCAGGGTTTTGCTTTGTCTGCTATGTTTTGTCTTTAAGCTCCTTGAAGGCATCCCTTCTCAGAATGACTGGGAAGGGTTCGGAGTGTATCCTACCACAAACAGATCTTTTTGGTGGTATGTTTCATACTTAACGTTTGTGGCCGTAATCAGATTGGTGGTTTATCCGGGCTGGATTGAGTCTGGCAGGACCGTGAATACTCAAAGGCACTGTTTGTCTGCGCGGGCTGGGAGGAGGGTGGCGACGGTAATTTTATCCCAGCTGCCAGTTTATTTAAGAAACCTTTTTATTCTTCCTTTCTCCTTCACGTTGAGAATACAGCTATTGCTGAGTGGGCTGTTGATTTAATTTAATTATAGATTTTGATAAAAATTAGATGTGTTCCTCTGGATTTGGAGGTGATTTCTGCAAATAAAGAAACGTTCTGTCCCCTGCTTCCCAGAAGAAAGAAAAAGCATCAGCTCCACCTTTGTAGAGCTGGCAAATGCTGTGGGCAAGGAGGCAAACATGGGATTTCCAGGGAAGTGGGGTGTGGGTGTGGCACCCAGTAATCCCCAGCAGTGAGGCCAGTTTGTACTGGGTGGATGTTGTCAAAGGCTGGGTGAGGAGCCCTAGCAGGGGACAAGAACCCCATCTTAAGGTTTTCAGGTTTTCCTTTGGTGAGAGTTTTATTATTTGTTAAAAACACTTGCAAGGGCTTTTTCTGGGGGTTGGATTTCTATGCAATAAAAATTCTTCCAAAGTTTGGCTTAGTTTGCACACAGTTTGCTTAGTTTGCTCTCTAAGGTCAGGTGGATTCACGGGAAGCTTTCTCCCTTCTCAGGATATTTTCCGAGGTTATTACTAATACAAATTTGATTTGGGTCGTCATCATTAACTGACTGGAGTATGATACTGCTCCACAACGCAGTGAGTTGGCTCGCTCTTCCAGAGCCTTTTGACCTGGTGTTGCTTATAACCGAACGCGCTCAAAGCGTTCCACAGTTGCTTATATCATTATGTAACTCAATACAGCCAGTAATTGAGAGTCATTACAACAATTGCCTATATAATTTCTCTCAATTTTATTCTTGTTTTGACTTTCCTTCACTGCTTGTTGTCAGCAGAGATCCACTTTGAACTAGCAGCTTCCCCCCCCCCCCCCCCTTTTTTTTTTTTCTGGCTTTCAATTTTTGCAAAGCAAATGAGTTCCCATCAAGCGCAGCCAATGGCTCTGCTTGGGCAGGGTGATCTGCTGGGCCACCCTCTGCTTCCCCTCTCCCCTGGGACCATTTGGTTTCCAGCACCAGAAAGCTGCTAGTACTGTCCCCGTGAGAGCAGGCAGTGGGCTGGGGGTGGCCGTGCCTTGCATTTCCCTGTTTCTCATGCCTGGCTCCATCCTTTCATCATTGTCCTTGGGTTTCTGGTCTAGCACACAGGACTGGTTCCTCCACGTGAGCTTGGAGTGAGGAGTGCCAGCCCTTCCCTCTGCTTGTTTGCTTACATTCAAACACCCATGGAAAATATAGGTACAGTGCTGCCGGGCTGGTTCTGGTGAGCTGCTCCGTGGGATCAGCAGTGCTTCTCTGGTGGCGGTGTCATCGGGCGTGCTGCGGGCAGGGGAGCGGGGTGCCGGTGGGGGACACAGCGGAGTGCGAGCTCCAGCAGCTCAAAACTTAAAATGCCATCTGACTCATCAGGTCCGAGCCAGTGGTTTGGCAGGGAGGCGCGTTCACGGGGATAAACAGCATTAGGTAGTGATTTGAGATCCTCCTGCTACTGTGTTCACATTGTGAAATGCGCCTGCTGACACAGACGGTGAAATGTGTCCTTGGGGAATTGTGCATTTTATACTTTCAGTGACTCTTGTGCTCCCACATGCCGAAAGCATTTCCCCCTCCTCTTGGACTAGAAGGATTGCTCTCGGTGCCGCATTAAGCTGCTTGGAGCCGCTGTCCTGACAGCGCATCTGCAGTACAGCTGTTTGCCTAACTAGCCAAACCAAGTCTGCAAAGCAGTCGTGCTTCTCTCTTCTAGCCCGGCAGACCCCCCAGAGCTCCTCTCAGCTTTCATTTTCCACTTGAAAAGCATTGCATCTTTGGGTCCCCTTTCAAACTGATCTTTCGCAGGATGCCTCTGCCTAGAGGAGGCAGGTGCTGAGCTGCGGCATTGCTGGTGGCAGCAGGGCTGTGACAGCCTGCGCATCGCTGGTGATGCGGGTGGAGGCAGGTCTGCATGTGGCCGGGCTGTGCGGTGATGGCGAAGCACGCGTGGGATGCTGCGGAAGGCTGATGCTTGCCACTGGTGCTGCGGAGCTGCCGGTCCAGCTCTGAGGCTTCCCAGCTTAGGAACTTTAACTGAACACGGTGGGAGAAACACCATGGATTTCATAAGGCATAAAAATCACAGTTTCTTAGTATCTTTGTATGTTCCTGCTTGATAGCAGGAGGATACCTTCAGGCTCAAGGTGAGCTCATCCCTTGTACGAGTAGGGGGGTCACAGTTAATATCAGTGGTGCCTGGCATGAACCTTGTTTTGGGAACCCAAGACATCCAAGCCCAAGGAATAACCCTGAAGGTGTCATGGAGCGGTGGAAATGCCAGCTTGTGTTTTCTGCATTGCTCAGAGCTGGACAGCAATTGTCTCTTCTTCCCAAACTTCAATTTGCAGTGAGGTTCCTCCCTTTCTGTAGAGCCTCTGCTGGAGTTGGTATGGGGCAGAGAGTAAGTTAACGGCCTCGTGGGTGGAGGAGGAGGAGGGAAGAGGAGGAAACATGACCAAGGGCAGCCTTGGGGACAGCTTCCTCCCAGACTGCCGCTGCCGCCGAGCTGGAGTGGATGGCGCTGGCCCCGCGGGGGGAAGGCCGGCCGAAAGGGGCTTGGAGCAGAACTCGGAGCCACGTGAGTGGTGGTGGGAGCTGCGGCAGCCTGGGGCTGGGCCGGGGCTCTGCTCGATGGAGGTGGGAAAGGGAGAGCCCCGGCGAGCTGTGGGTGTGGGATGGGGCCCCTCCGCTGCTGCCATCAGGCTTTTACAGCTGTGAACGTCCTGGGGTCGGTGCCTGCTTTAGCCCTGGCTTTGGTCAGTGCCTTTCCCCTTTCTAGGGAGAAAATGGCTGTTAAAGCAGGGAGATGTGTGGAGGCTGCCTGGGAGAAGGGGTCCAGGCTGCTCGGTGCCCAGCGTGCTCCGAGCACTGCTTCTCCCCAGCCAGCTCCTTATATTGTAACAGGAAAAAAACCCTTTTAATAGATACACCAGCGATACCAAACTGCTGAGCTTGCTCACTGAGCATTACCTTAGCTGAGGTGACTAATTAAGCCGAAACAAGCAATTGGATGGCAGCGGTGTTTGATGCAAATTTGAGTGCTTGCTTAATTGATACCAGTTCTGGTATTGCCTGCATGGGTCCTGGCTCTGGCATGTCCCCAGCACTGCAGAGACCACTGGGGTCCTGGCATGGGACGGTGACAACTCTGGGGATGTCCCGTGGTGCTGTCCATGTTACAAGGGTTGGTTACAGCTGGTGGCTAGGCTTTGTTCGCAGGCTGAATGTCCCTCTGTTAGGTTGCGTTGCAAGCAGCCTGGTAGTCTCCTGATTTTTATTTTGGTTTATAATGCCTTGTAGTTTTTAGGAAAAAGAGCTGCTGTTCCCTTTGCTACAATACCGCTTAGTGAAATACCAGTAGTGTTACACCGAGGTTTGAGTCACTGCTGCTTCTGGAGGGGTTTTCAGCTCGCGGAGTGCCGGGCTGTTCCTGTTTATTTCTCTCCCCGGAGAAGGAGTAAAGTGGGAGGGAGAGGACCTGGTGCTGGGAGCCGCATAATCTGGCAAGACTCGGTGGAGCTGACTGCCGACAGCCCTGTGGAAAATCCATTTGCTAGAGTCCAATAGGAAACTGGGCTCGAGCAAAATGTGCGGGAGGCAAAAGGAGCCCAAACCAGCGGTTTTTGGAGAACAGAAGCTGTCAAGGGCAGGAAAGAAGCGGTGAGTGCTTGCTGTGGCGGGGCACAGGGCACGGTGCCAGACCGGGATCCACGCAGCCGCTCCATAGTTCTGCCATCCCCAGCAAATGCGGCATGAAATGGGGGGCTGCCCGAGGGGCCCTTCTGCTGCTCGGGGCGAGCACAGCTGTGCTGGAAGTGAAACACTTCTAATAAGAAAATAGTGTTCAGTTCCACCTTGGCTTTAAAAGCTGAGCAGGACGTTGTGGCTTTCGCCGCTGCCTTTTGGCTGTGGAGGGATTAAAAGGCATCTGTTGCCTCCCTTTTGCATGGCCACATTCCTTATTTTTTCCAGGGGAGCAGCAGTTCTTCCCTCTGCTCACTGTGTGTGCGTGAGATTACAGCTGGGGGCCTGGAGGGGGAAGAAAAAATTGGATATCCTTGTGGAATTTTTTTCCTATGCCTGCTAAATGGATGCAGCAGCTAGCTAATCCTCTCCTGGCTACTTGGAGCTCTGGGACTACTGTGCTGGCAGGAGCACAGCCCAAGGATGCGAAGAGCAGGAGCAAGGCTGGTGGGAGGCTGTGTGCCCTGAGAGGTCCAAGGGAGGTGCTGGAGGCCTTGGTGGGCGACAGGGAACTCGCTCTTGGACTTTGTGCCGCACCACTTGGGGTAGAGCATCTGTCCCTTGGTGGTGTCATGGGGGCAAGCGGCAGAGGTGGGGAGAGGTAGGGCTGAAAGCCCAGGGCATGGAGGCCATCTGCGGTGAAGGGCAGGTGATGGGCTGCCAGCCTGGCAGAGACCCGCAGAGCTGGAGTGGAGCGTGGGGAGCAAAACCCAGACCTCTTGCTGCTCCTCTGCTTAGAGGAGCTGATGGGTGCTCGGCGTGTGGTGGCTGCTGGGGAAGCATCAGCATTGTCATGGGGTTTCTTGTTGTTGTGAGGCTGGTACACCTGGTGCTTACAAGATGCTGAAGTCCTGGGCTTCCCAAGCTCCACATGGCATCTCAGCCGCTTCTCCCTTCTTCTGAGAATCTACTTCTGAGCCTAGAAACCGTTCCGTGCTTTTTTCCCCTCCCTCCAGCATATCTGCTTTGTGTACTTGCCTTTGCACTAACAGCCCCTTCTGAAGGCTGCATCAAGGGTTGCCAAAAGGAGGGAAACAGTTTGAAGCAGCTCTAAAAAAGAAAGGAGTCGTTACGCTTTGTGGGTTGTATGATACACTTAGCTGTGACAGCATGGCTGGCTCAGTCTGGCTGGGAAAGGCGAGTGAGTTCTCACACTTGGCTCCCTAATGTTTAGCTGCTTGGTCGAGGACAGTCTTGTGCTCACCTGGGCTTCACCTCTGCAGCCAGAGAGGCTGCCAGTGCTCACCAAATTCCCAGGGTTTCCAAGTTGAGAGATGCAGCTCACTTCCCCCTGCTTCCATGGTTTGCTCTGTTTGTGCATTGGCAGCAATACGTTTCTCCTGGTTTTGGTTGTTACAATCTTGTTTCACAGATTCTAGCATGTATGTTGTACATTGGAGAAGGTCAGTTAGTAAAAGCGGGTCGAGAACTAGTGAGAGGAACTGGTTGGTGGTGTGCCATGGGGGTTTTGTGCTGCTGGCTAACCTGGTTGGGAAGAAGCAGGAGCAGGTTGGATTTGTAAGCCCGGACAGCCTGTTCTGTAAGCAAACAGCCCTTGTCACAGAAATACCTGGGCTTCTTGCAGGGGACATTGAAACTGGACCAGGTGCTGCAAAATGTTCAGCATCTTCAGATGCCTGGTCCTCAGTATGTGACCTCCTGGCTGGTTTTATTCAGTTGCTTTTTGTCTGTTCAGACCAGCCCCAAAATCCTACATCGGCACTTTCTGCCCCAGTCCTGCACCCTGGCAGGGTGCAGCCATCCTGCCCCGAGCTGGGGTGGCTTTGGCTGGGGCGCTTGGCTGTCCTGCAGAGGTGGCTCCAGCCCACGTTAATGCTTGTGTTTTATGTAAGAAGTAACCTAGCACTAAACTTCTTAATTTTTTTTAAAAATCTGTTCTCCTGCCTCCGAGCTGTGTGTTTGGAAGGGTAAGAACAGGTTTCCCGTGCCATTAGAGGAACAAAAGCTAGAAACAAAGCCTTCGATGTTTTGGAGGGTGGAGGAAGAACACTTTTCAAGTTTCATTAAACAAATGAGTATGTTTATAGTAGAGCATCGCTGCTGAAGCCTTTGAGCACTTAGTTAGCAACAGAAAATCTGGAACACTTGAGACAAACACGATTAAATTTGGATAACTTATGTTCCTGTTGTGTATCCAAACCATCCTTGAAGTTGTTTTATTTAAATAAGTTTTTATGCTTCAGTGACAACAATCAATGGACAATTTGGAAATAGTCATACTTGAAATTTGAGAACACGCTTAAAAATATAACAAAGCGTGGCTCCTGAAGCTGTGGTTAGCATAGGGGTGTTACAGATGCCTGCAAGTAAGTCTTGGAGCTGGCGGTGTTAGTCCGAAAAAGTTCAAGTCCGAAAAGGTTCTGCACTCACTCCTCTTACATAGTACAGACCAGAGGAATTTCTACCAGCAGGTGAAAAACCCAAAACTGCTGAATATGAGTGATCTGGGCTGGCAAAGGCATGTGGCACTTCGGCCACACGCTGGGCACTGAGGATCTGGCTGGGTGCACCAATGTCTTCTGGCTTCTTGTGAAAGTCGACAGGAAGGATCTGGGTCCTCAGGCTTTTTTTTGGCCGCCAGCTCTTTAAAACGTATTCTGGCATCTTGTTGCTCTTCCTGTTGAATCTGGAACGTTTGAAGGGAAGTTTTCCTTTGCACGCTCCCGATGCGTATGGCACCCGGACAGTGGCAAATGCAGGAGACTTGCTTCTCTGCATCAGCTTTGGGCTTGTTCTTGGCTCACAGTTGACTTGGAGACTTCATCAACTTCCAAAAAGGGAAAGTAATCATTTGCTGGGGAGGAAATTCTCTCCTGTTCATGAAGTACTCAGTCCCAAGGCCAAAGTCAGCTGGGTGCAGGACTGGTGTGGAAACTGCCCCAAGCAGGTGACATGCATCGAAAGGCGACGGCACGCGGAGCAGCTTTTCTCTTGGGTAAACAGGAGGAAGGAGGATTTGTTAGGAAGTGGATGTGTTAAATGGCGAGGATATTGTCATCCTGGGCAGGTAGGAAAGGAAGGGAGCTTGTTCCTGTTGGGGATCTTGCTCAGTTTGTTTCCTTGAAACAGTCAAACTACTGGGGCTTCTTTCCCTTGGTCTGTGGGTGATCCCTCTCCCCTTCCAGTTCTTTAAATATTTGCAGGCTGATGGAGAAACATGGGAGGTTTGTTCCCCTTTTGCCTTAAATAGTAGGTTTGATTATTTCTTCCATAGCAGGAAGAGATGAGAATAAACCAGGCTGAATCTGTCTTTGTCTCCTTCTCAGAAAGATTTCTTGATTTCAAGTGTCAGAAGCCTCTGGGACTGAAGTGGCAGCAAGGACAGGGGAACTGATGTCTGTGCAAGATAGGGAGGGATGTTGCAGAAAGCATCTTCACTAAGTGTTGTTTATGGTGGACCTTTAAAGAGAGATGCAATCTGCCTACTTATCTGCTCTTGGAGCTTCTGACAAAGCTCAGAGCGCAGCGCACTCGGAGCAGCCCTGGATAAGCACTGCCACTTGTGAAATAAATAATGCAGCTCTTGCACCGCTTACTCACAATTGACCATTGCTTCTCCCTGTAATTAGATCTGTCTCCTTGAGGGTGTTTTAAAGGTTAGTTAATTAGGTGTAATTGCAGCAGAATAGAAACCTGCTCTGAGGTTCTGCCTGTTTTCTGTAACGCCAGATCCTTTAACAAATTATGGAGTCAGTTCCTATAAACATTGCTGGAGCCAGCGTAATCCTGAGTTACCGGCCTTCCACTCAGCCTGCTTGTTCACTGCTGTTGGTGAAGCAGCCCAAGTGGAGGGCTGGAAAGGGTGCTGCTGGCTTTGGCATCAGTGCGAGTGTGGTTCACATCACAGCAACAGTCTGGGAAATACGTCGCATGAAGCAACGTTAAGTTTTGCTCACGCTGCCAGCATGTTAGTGCTCTCTCAGCACCCAGCACAGGGGGGATGGATGTTGTCTTAGCCCAGACAAATGCTGCATTAACAGGGATCAATTCATTTTAGCTGATCACATTGCAACCCATTGATTTAGCGACTGCATGATCTAAAGAGGACGGCTGTATAGGGACAGCGATGTCTTTGGCAGGTTGCACAGCTGCTCCAGTGTTTGGCTGCAGGAGATTTAGCAGTTCCAGCATGTTTGCACATTTCCCAAAGATTAAAAAATACAACTACTTCTGTAATTAGCATTTTAAAAGAAATTATTTTTTTTTTCTTCAAAGGATGGGTTTAGCCTTGAGAAACAAAGTGGGTTTTTACAAGCAAATGAGTATGTTGGCTCCGTACCCTTCTGTTCAGTGCAGAGGGTAGCGGTGCTGCATCCACCTTTGCATAACCATGAGAGACTTTTACATTGTGTGTGCTTGCTCTGTTAAATTCCTGTGTACCACTTCACGCCAAAGATCTGGCTAAAGATAAAGAGGAGGGCATCTGGCTGAGCCCTCTCCTGCACCTTACTGGCTGAAAATGCCCTCATCTGGCGGGTATGCCTGGGTGGTGCTCGCTTTCTTGCCGCTTGAGTTCAGGGATTGTGTGATTTACAGTACTATTTTTTCCCCCAAAGATAAAAGATGTTCAGAGCAGATTTGGGCTTCTTGCAGACAGAAGAGGGTAGTCAGAGTTATGTGAGAGGTACCTGGATTTACATTCCATATAAATGAGTTTCCTATGTTTAAAGCTCCAAGACCCACTGGATGTTAAGATATTTTTGGTCCTCTGTTTTGCTTGAAAGTCCTCAAATTGTAAATTGGCAGAGAAAGTGTGCTGGCTCGTGTGGTGACTGCTGGCGGGCAGGGGTCTGCTCCTGCTGCCCCACGTGTTGTCCCTGCTGGAGACCCTTCCCACCGGCAGCATGAAGCGGGCCAGCTTGGCGCTGCCGGGCATGGCAGGCCGTCTGCAGACGGAGCCTGGTAAACCAGATTCTGCTACAATCCCGAGACTTCAGATGGGGGGAGGTGGTTTGAGCAGCCTTTTTAAAGGCCAAACAGAAGATAAAGGCTGGCTTTGAGCATGTTTAACATAGCGTGGAGCCTTGCACCAAGGCAGGCAGGGATCCAGGCAGCAGAGCGTGCGGGCAGCAAAGAGGAGCACAGTTCAGCTGGAGAAAATGAGAAGTAGAGGCTGATAGAGAAAGCTCAGCATTGGATTGCAAGCAAAGTTTTATTTTCTGTTCAAGCCCGTGTTCAAGCCAAATGTCCAGATGTGTGGGGAGCGACGTCTGCATGCACTGTGCTTGGTTGTGAAAAGCTGATTAAACAGCTACATAAATGTTTTGGAAACCTTCCTGGCCTGTTGACAGCGGTGGTGAAGAGCTGCTGTTACTCGCTTCCCCTTGTGCATACGCAGGGTCCTTGCCCACCGAGGGGGCAGCTGCTTTCCTTCCGCAGGCTTTCCCGGGGGGCTCCGGGTGGGAGCCGGCCTTTTGGAGGCTGATGCTGGAGCTGCCGCTTCCCTGCCTGGTCCCGCCTCGCTTTGTGTTTCGGTTTGACCACGAAGGCTCCCATTTCTTCTGTAGTGTAAGAGACAAGGGTGAGGTCCTTAAACCGATTAGTCCTCTGTCATATTCCATTCAGGAGAGAAAAATTTCCTATCGGTAAATGGTTTGGGAAGGGGTGGCGGTAAGAACTGCATGGCAGTGGTGTGTGTTTGTGGGAGAGGGCTGTGCAGGGGACCCAGCGCGTTCTTGTTTCATCCCCTGTAGCGGAGCTCTGCTCCTTTTGAGCTTTTGTGATGGTCTTTTGTGCAGCGTGATGGTCTTTCCCTGCACGCAGCCTGCTGACAGCCGCACGTTGGTGTCCAGGGGGCTTGCTGAGCCCAGCGGCAGCGGGGCTGGCAGCTGGAGCCAGCTGGGATGGACGTGTGAAACCATGTGTTCCCCTTGCCCACCACAACCTAGTTGCTGGAACGGCTACTTGAGGTGGGGGTACCCAACCCACCCTCACACTGAGTAGTTGCTTTCAAAGCTCGGGTTTGAGTGCCCCCATGCGCGCTTTTTAAGCTTAAACCTTTGCCTTTCTGTGGAAACAGTTTTTAATAATTGAAACGTGAATGCGTGTCGGACTGCTCGTAGGTAGCTGCTGCTTTTTGCAGTGGTCCCCAGCCAGCGCTGCGTGCTGGGGTGAAGTATGGCAGCAATTCCCCGGTGAAGGTCTTCCTCTGGCAGTTGTGTTAATGGCTCATCTGATGTTTTGGGTTAAAATCAAGGCCCAGCCAGCAATTTGCAGGCTGTGTCACCCAGTCAGAATCTAGACTGGGCTTACTGGTTCTGTTGTCTTTTTCCTGGATGGGCTGGATTGTCCGTGCTGATTGCTCAAGCGGCCAAAACATACCAAGGCAGACACCCGGTTCAACCCGGGTAAGCCTCTGGTGTGCTGTTCCTTATCTGGACAGGTCTCTCGGTGTCCTTCTAACAGCTCTCTGGGTTCTCTAGGTATCTAACATCTCTCTAGGTTCTTTTTGAACATAATCCATGTGGTTGGTCCCTTTGGGGACCTGAGAGTAGAAGTCATCTACTAAGTAGACCTGCTCTTCACCCTCGCCCAGTTTGCCGTGGCTTACCTCAGCGCCTGTCCTGTTACTCAGAGGAGGGAGACGCTGTGTCGGATCCTCTTCAAGGAAAGGAGGGAGCGACTTCAAGGCGAAAGCGTCTGTCTGCTTATCGCCGCCAGTGTGAGACTGCAGGTGCACAAGTTCATGGTGGGAACTGCAGCCTGCTTGCTGGCCTGCCTCGGGTGTTTGGGGATATTTGAGGAATACGTCAACACCAATTCCTCTTCTTTGTCTCCTGTGGGTTTGCTTCCAGCATCTGTGTACAGTGAAGCAGTACTGAAACGCTGACTTATTCCTCTCGCCACAGTGTCATCAAGTGGCTAGCTTACGTGGTGTGGAGGGCAAGCAGTGGCCCTGGAAGCATCGTCCGTGTGAGATACCAAACGACTGCAGGAGCTGAGCTCAGCCAGCTCTGCCTTGTGGGGTGCCTGACTGCTGTGGCCGCTAGAAATCTCCCACCCTCATTTCACCCCTCCAAAGAATTTATTTTTGGAAGCTGATACAGCCCCAGCTTTTGCCAGAATACGAGGGAAAACTTCTGGCAGGCTCAGGGGTTACGAGGAGGGGTGTGGGCTGGCCGGCAACAGCCCTCGCTTCCTTCAGAGGTCAGTGCTTAAAACAAGCACAGTGGATATTTTGTTCTGCTGAATCCATCTGCGATGTGGTGGGGACGTAAGGATAAAAAGAAAAGGCTTGGAGCTTCCTTTTCCTCCAGCCTGCTTAACGGAGCCGCTCACAGCTGGGGCATCCCTCCCCTCCCTGGAAAGCTTCCATTGCGTGGCTGCCAAGCCTTTGTGTGAATTTGAACTTGGGAGTCGCCACCGTTGGCTTTAACTGGGGCTTGAAACCATGTACTGAACTGGTTTCGTTGCGTCGAAGCGAGGAGTCTCCTCTTGCCTGACATGGTGGGGAAGCTGTGGCCGGCCGGTGCAGAATAGCATGGGGCCGGGGGCTGGAGCTTGGAGGGGCTGCTGGGGGTGGGTGCTGGTTGCCACCCAGTCC
Source organism: Falco cherrug (assembly GCF_023634085.1). Taxonomy (NCBI): domain Eukaryota; kingdom Metazoa; phylum Chordata; class Aves; order Falconiformes; family Falconidae; genus Falco; species Falco cherrug. Next base: position 38,182,364 of record NC_073700.1, on the reverse strand, counting down.
GGTTGGTTTTGGAAGGCGAAATGCCCTGCCAGCGTGCAGGGCTCTGAAGACGTGCTGGTGTAGTTGGTGCAATGAGTAGTTCTTATTCGGTTGTTGAGGTGCCAGGTGACCTCCCCCCTCCTCCTCCTCCCCAGTCTGCTTCACCCTCTGTGTCCCTCACCAGGAGGATCCCTTCTGGGGTCGTGCGAGGAGCTCACTCTGCCGTTGGGTTGGGCTGTGCCGTGTCCCCCCGTGGGGGGAGCAGAGCCCCTGGCAGCTCTCACCACTGGTTCCGCTGCTGCAGCCTGCGGCCACGCTCAGCTTAAAGCAGATTGACTGCAAGGAGTTTAAACCTCTCACTTTCCACCAGGATTTAAGTCAGCTGTTTAAACAGAGTCATCCTCTGACTCTTTAATGCGCTGTGTTTCTAGGTGCTCTTTCGTCAACGAGACTTTGTAACCAGCTACAAACACACACATTGAGCAAAGCCTGTATTTTAAATATGTCTTGCTGGCCAAAAGCAGGAACCTCCACGTGACTGTGGCCTGTTTTTTGCTTAATGTTGCCGTTTGGTAGAGTGTTAACTTTTGCTTTTGTGCTAATAGGAGCACGGTGTTAACTACTCCGCTCTTGCACATCAGTCTTCAGCTAAAACCAACAAATCTGTGACTTCAGAACTGCGAAGATTTGCTAATCTAAACCAGTTTGAGCCGTAACGCTTGGGGTTCTTCCCAACTGTCCTACATAAGGTAGCTTTTTTAGCCTCATCATCAAAATGAAGAATACTGGCAGTTATGACCCAGGAGCGAGATGCCAGCGCTGTCGTTGGCCATTCCCGGTGTGGGTGGCTCAGTGCCGTGACAGTTCGGGTGTGAGCAGTGCAGTGGGTATCAGGAGGGGGTATCAGAGTAGCACTGAGGGTCTCTGGCATCATTCAAGATCTTGATGTACCCTGTCTTGGCTAGTGTGTGCAGTTCTGGTCTTCATCTTCAAAAAAGATGGGAGGGTGATGGGGAACATGATTAAAATGGCCAAGGGGCTGGAGCAGCTGCCTGGCTGGGGAGGGTGAGTGTGGTCCACAGGGATCATACTTGCACCTCTCCATATCTTTCAGTGGTAGAACTGTGAGACAGTTGATGGAATAGCAGAAAATAGGTGCAGGTGCAGAAGAGTTTAAAAGAAGGCACTGCTGAACAGAGCAGGCAGTGAGCTTCTGGAGCCTGCAGCCCCAGAGGCAGAGTGAGATGCTCATGGGCAAGGATGTCCCCCCTGGCTCGTTACTGTGGGTGCTGGGAGATGCTGGGTGCTGGCGCACAGGACACACAGCCTCTCTCAGGGGCCGGGGGCACAGGCAGGCCCTGCTCATGGTCTGTTTTCTGTGTGTTATGAGCTCTTGTGGGTGTCAGTGGCCACCACACTCAGTCTGGTGGTGGTGTCTCGATGTAACAGTTAATTCTTTTTAAACCTGAGCAGCAAATACAGGCAGGTTTGGATCAGCACAAACATACCACCATGGGCTTGAGCTTCATCAGTTGTGTGGCTATTGGTTGTTTGCGTCCGTAATGTCAGGGTTGTGAAGTTTTAAGAAACGTTTCCCCTTGTTTCCTCCTGCCCACGGCTCAATTTAAATCTATAGGTGGTTCTGTTGCATAAACAAGATACTTGTCCGGCTGCTCTGTCTCTTGCACAAGCACCGGTGTGGGAGAGGTGCCTTGCTGGGGGGTGGGCACGGGGGCTTACACCCTCCTTGTCCCGAGGAGCTGCCCACACTGTGGCAGCGCTGTGAGCAGCCCTGCCTGGCGTGTCCCTGTGTCACTGCGGCTGGACCATTGCAGAAACTATACTTGAGTGTGTCATGATCGTAGCTTACAGGCTTATCGAGTTTGATGAAATGTCACTTGCATTTCTGTTATCTGTATACACAGATAACAAATTAAGCTACAGCCTTTGAACTCAAAGAAGGTGCCAGATGCATTAACTAGAACTGACACATTCCTGAGAGTTGTTTTTATTACTCTAAAATACCTTTGTTTGACATACAAGAAGCCTGACTCACTCAAGTCAATGCGTGGCGAGTTCAGCACTTTTGTTATCTATCAAAAAAGTTCCCCAGGAAACTAGAAAAGATGCTTGTGTTGTCTTCTCCCTGTTGGTGATGGGGTAAGCTGGCGGGTGGGCAAGCCTGTACTATGCTGGGGCTCGTGGCCACCCCCGCAGAGGCACTGCCGGGTGGTTTTTATGGTCCCAGCCCTGCCAGGTGCTGAGCGCTGCTGTGGGGAGGTGGGGTGTCTGAAGCAGAGACATCGCCTGCCTCTCCCAGACGTGTTGGAAACCACGTGGATACATGGGTGAACAGCTCCGAGCTTGTTGCATATCTGATTTCCCTGTATAAACGCATACCTGGGTTTAAGAAAAAAGAAAGCAAACCAACCCCCCTGCTGACACAGAATGAGTCGGGCGGCTCTGAGCACCTTCAAAATTTAAATTGTTAAAAATAATTGAATTGTCTTGGCTTGAGAAGCATCAGTGGTGTAAAGGGTTTTCTGAAGGGTGAGCTTGTGACAGCCTGGAAGGAAGGAGCCAACGGCACCTTTCCTAAGCCTTTGGCTGAACCGTGAGGAGCAGCTGTGGGTTTGCCCTCAGGATGTTGCCGCTTCTCTTCGAGGAGCCCAGATCGTCCTCACTGGGTCTCGCAAGTGTCCCCCGCTCCATGTGCGCCTGCTCCAGCAGCCGCATCCTAATCCTCGCTGGCTGACGTGATTCCTGCCCCCTTGGGCATTGTCTAATTGTGAAAATGTTTCAATTATATGGTCTAAATTTGTAACATGGAGCAGTTCGTTATCACTGAATCCTATTAATTGGGCCCTCCTACTGGGCAGCCTATTACTGAATTTTCCCAATTAAGATAGGACCTCTTTAGAAACCATAAAAATAAACAAACCCCTGGCAGAGCAGGACCGGGTTGCAAGAAGTACTGCCCTAACATATGTTCCAAGACTAACCGATAGTTTCAGCACCAGCCAAGTGCTAATTAACCCCTCCATACTGATTACTCATATTCCCTTCAAGGAGAATGGCCACGCTTTGGTGTCGGTTTAAGAAATTCACTGTCGTTAGCTCAAATCTTTTTCTTGTAAGGAGAAAAAAAAGTGTTACAAGGTGTTTCTCTGATGGAAGATGCTGTTTCCCTGAAGGGCTCTGTGGGTAACCCTGCTTTTGTGTTTGCAGGTAAAGGACCTAACAAAGTACCTCGATCCAAGTGGACTTGGAGTCATCAGCTTCGAAGATTTCCATCGAGGGATCAGAGCTATCAAAAATGGAGGTGAGTTCGCTGCCGTGCTGCGAGTGAGGATGGGGAGACACCGAATCTAACGCTGCAAGGGTTAACCGAGCTGAGAAGCTGCTTGGTGAAGGCAAGCTGGGCTGGGGGGAGAGGTTGGGTGCGTTTAATAGAGTTGAAAAAGGTGGTACAGCGGTTGTGGTGGTGGCTGCGTGTTTTCTGTCTGTCAGGAGAGTTCATTTCTAAACAGATGTTGGAAACAGAAAAGCTGTTGAGGGAAGACCCCTTCTGGTTTGGCGTCTGCTCTCCACTGTGGTTTTGGGGGCTTTGCTGCCCTGACGGAGGAGGGATTCCTGGCTGACATGCCGCTGGAGATGCCTGCCTGTCTGCTGCAGAGCGTAACGCCTTCCCAGCGTGGGGCACTAATGCATTTGGAGGGTCAACGTGCTCAGATGATTTCTAGCAAGAAGCACATTAAACAAGAGCTTTGAACTCACTGACTGGTAGGGGATCTTTAAACAGGCCTGTGACAATCCCCATGTTGCTCTTGATGGGCTTGTTGCGAGTACTTCCAGAGCAGTAGCTCGGTGAAACGTGATGTATCTTTCTGGCTGGTTGGGCATTTGGATTTCTTTGCTGAAGAAAATGATGTTGCTTTTTCAATTTGGGATTAATCTCTAATATGACTGTTAGAGAGTCGTTTTGGGTCAAGCATGTTGTTAAGGGCAGGGTGTGAAAAATGTTAGAAGCCTCCTGCTGAGCAGATGTAATTTTAAATGTGCAAATATGAATTATCATATTGTGCATTAATCAATTCTGTTCACAGCAATGCTTATCTTAAACTTTCATGCAGCAATGAACATGCACCATGTTGTCAGCCCCACACACTGAGCATGTTTTTGAGGACTGATACAAGCAAAGATGGGAAAAGATTGATTATTTCTATACAAACCATGTTGTTTCATGAGTAGAAAATGCTCAGAGAAGTGAGTTCTTTTTTTTTCCTGTTGGTTGTCCATCCCTCCTCCTGTTCCCATCTCCCACTGTGAGCTTATTTGTGCTCAGGACTGTAGTGTTTTATGGCAGGTCTGAAGTTTTCGTGGCTGGTGTAGCTTGACAGTGCAGATGATTCCCAGTTCTCATGATGCAGGAGGAAATGCAGCATGCTATTAATTTGTAATAAATTGCTATTAGAGTAGAGCATGTTTGTGAAAGCTCTGGCTTGTATTTCTCTTCAATAATTCATTGCTCTGGTATTGTGTTATATTAATTGAATGGAAAGCAGATCCAGAAAAAGCTTTTAGGATCTCTATTTATTAAATTTGAAAGAGATTGATATGTATTTATTACAGTGGTTGAGGAAGGCAGAGCTCTCTAACACTGCACAGCATTAAAGAGCTATAAAAGAATCCCCGGACAGGGTACAGAGAGGGGTTTTTTTTAAATCTCACCAGCTGAGTGGCTGCTCACGTTGAAGTGATCTTGAGGATTTGCTGCTGTTGCTGCTATTGAGACAGTCAGTATCGATCATCCCTTTGTAAAGCAAGAAGGGGTTATACTTGCTGCTGGATGTCCCTTTTAATAAGGGTTTTTTAACTAGCTGGGCCTGGTTTTAGCCAGAGGGAGATCTGTTGTGTTTCTTGGTACTCTGTAGTTCTTTGGTCGGCCACTGTACCTTGCGGTGCCTGTCTGAATGTGGGTAAGGGTTTATCTCTAAAGATGCTCCACTTTCCCTCTCCCCCCCTCTCTTGGAGGCTCTCCGCAGGAGAATAGCTGGGATTTTACTCAAGCTGTTACGGTCTAGCTTGGCAAACTGAAGGTGCGGTTACAAAACTAGCAAAACTTGCATAGTCAGCTCCTTTTCTTACGACTGCTTTTGCATTCAGTTAGCCTTTACGTCCAGGGAGGATACTAAACTCCTCGGTCCTAGTCCTGTGCCAGCTGTCAGGTATATTCCCGCTGGCTGAGGAACATGCTGACCTAGGGCGCCTTGAACTTGCCTCTGCCTTCAGTGTGGAGCAAAGCACTGTTTAACCACTCAGCGCTGAAAGCCACGATGCCACCTCTCTGCTGCCATGAAACGATTCTGATCTCTTTGCCACTGTAATCTTTGTCTGGCCAGGTAATGTTGACCATGGAGGGGGGAAGAGCTAAGTGACTTGTATGCTACAAAAGCTGAGTTTGAGACTTCAGTGAGAGTCTTCAGCCAGTTATGGCTGCCTTACCTTCTGCCCTTCCCTAAAAGAAGGCTTGATAGGAAGATGTCCTCGTACACATATTTGTGCCTGCTGCATATATATGTGATTGCCATTAGAGTGCTCTGGGTGGGGGAGTCTGGAGGGCCCCCTGGGGTCTCCCCTCTGCGGGAGGAGGGGAGCCTGTGGCTCTTGGGCGTTGGGCTCAGTTCTCGTGCCCAGCTCCAAGGCGTTCATCAGGAGCAGGCTGGCATGGGAGGCAGGCTCAGAGCTGCTGCTGGGACAGACTCAGCTCCTCACAACCTTCCTGCTCGTGAGGTGGTGTGGCTGCTGGGTGGGACAGCCTTGTCCTCCCCCTGCTCCACGAAGCATGCGGTTTGCCTGCTTTTAAAGTCTGTGTGAATGGTGCCTGGACAACTGGCCAGTCCTGCAACACGTAACTGGCAAAGCAGAGGGGGAAACTGAAACAGATGCTGGCGGCAAGTCAGGGCTGGTAAATAACTCGGAAAGTGGAATATTTATAGCTTTGTATTGTAAAACTTGTCAAGCTGATAATGTGGAGGTAGTAACGATAGCGATGTGAAAGAGGAGACTCTTACAGAGCGTGCTTGAAGAAGCCAGGTAATGTGTGTAATGCCTGGGGAATCCACATCCAGAGGAAAACCTTATTGCACTTGGCTACCAGCAGTGAGATTCAACGGGACATCTTTCTAGTCTGCAGGGAAAAAGAAATGGGGAGCAGCCAGTGTGACTGCTGCGTTCATCATGTTTAGCAGCTACAGTTCATGGGGGATCTTCTCCAAAAAAAACAGGTACGAGGGACTGTACGCGAGCCACTCGGGAAAGGCTTAGGAGTGAGGTTTCTGTCTGTTTGTACGGCAAGGAGCTGACCATGGGACAGGGGTGGTGAGGTGGTGCCTGTAACTGGAAGCCAAGGTGCGTGGAGCAAAGAGCAGCTCCAGTTTGCCGCATGTTGGATGCGGGAACTGCTGGAGGGGGTGTTAGTTGGCAAACAGCAAGTATGGGTAGTGTCAGCCACAGCTGGATGCAAACAAACAAGGGTTGTGCTCGCCAGCAGATTCCTTCCTTTGTCAGATATTTAAAAACCTTTTAAGCTTCAGACACCCGTTTTTTCTACAGAGGCCTCTCAGCCTCCAATAGGACATATTTAACCTCTCCTCTTTGTAGCAGCCCAACACAAAAGCAGTAATGAGTTGTGTAATTCACACACATGCTCTGAGCTGAAACATCTGTAACATCTGTCTTCCGAAGAAAAGCCCTCTGGGAATGGGCTCTGCAGGTACGCCCCTGCATGCAGCGAGATTGCTGGTGGTGTCAGTTCAAATAACTGCTGTGTCAGGCAGGGGAAGGTACCTTGTTGGAGCTGACAGCCTCGTCCGTCCCTTCTGCTTCGGCTTCTGATCCCTGAACAAAGGGGCCCCTGTGCATCGAGGGCAGACAGTGCATCCACTGAGGAATAGATGTGTTTGTGAGCTCAGGGGAGGGCCCGAGGGTGGAAATAGTCAAACCTTTTTTTCAAATGTTTCAACTAAAAGCTCTTTGGATTTGGGAAGATGGAAAATTCAGCTCCAGAGCCAACGCCCAAACCTGGAAGCTATAACAGAGTTCCTGCTTGTGGGGACAGCAGGGCGCTGGCAGGAGCAAGGGGGGGCAAGACTGGGGGGGACCCCTGGCAGTGCCAGGTTCAGGAGCCGGCTGATGTGCCGAACCGACAAGCTGCAGCTCAGTGGATGTACCCCGGTGGGGTTGAATAAGAGGCATTTAGCAGGAGGAGTGTGTTCGGCTTACCGAAGGCATTTGATAGGTTTCCAAAGGGAAAAGTGCGGAGCGAGGCAGGGCTGGGGCGGGCGCAGGGCAGGGTGTTGAATAGCAAATAACAGGCTGGCCAGCAGTCAGGGCTCGGGCTGGGCTGGCTGGCTTGCTTTGGCAGCGCGCAGGCAGGCTGCTGCAAAGAGCCTGTGTGAAAGCGCCGTGCCGTTGCTAATTGGAACTGGCAGCAGCATGAACGCGTAATCGGTGGGAGTCTTTGTGGGGCTGCATCGCTCTGTTCCTGCGAGCAGCCCTGGGAGGGTTTCAATGGGTGTAGCCTCGGAGCAGGGACTGCAGTTTCTGCAGCTGGTATTTCATATCCCGAAATGGTTGGTGTGTTCCTGGTAGCTGAATGCCAGTTTGGGAACTTCCTGCAAGAAAAGCGCATATCCAGCCCTCCCCCTGGATGAAGGCTTTCAGCATTACATCTTAAAAGCTTACAGCCCTGAGAGGGAACTGCACATCAGATCTCAAACCCAGGTCTGAGTAACTGCCCCTGCGTTGCTCACCTGTGTGCAGGTCGTGCTCGGCAGCCTTGCTGCAAGGGGAGCAGCAGCGTTCCCCGCTCCCACCGCCGCACTCCTTGCTTGCCGAGCCAGTCTGGTCTTGGAGATGCCTCTGGATCTGATCGTGCTTAGATGACATCTCTGAGATCATGGCTCCAGGTGCCCGTGAACCACTTAGTGCTTGTGTAAGTCCGCTAGATAGCGTGTGGTGGCTCTGAATTAATTTCTGGAGAGCCAGGCTGGCTGCTATCTTGGTGATACGGATCCGCTCTGGCTCCACAGAGCGTTTGAAGGTGCAGAATGTGTTGGGTATCTGGCTCCGTCTGGTAATGTAAACCACTGTTGGGCTTGTGTGTAGGTTTTTTTTTCCCTCTGTAGGATCTGCATTGCAGATGGCTTTTGCTACGCGAAATGAAAGCTTTCCTTGCACAGGGATAATTCCAGAAGCCAAAGCTTGCATTCCCTTACGCACTCCCAATCCAGTAATAATTTCTGAGGCTGTGTTTTTGTGCATCTTCAGTGGTCTCTCTTCCAGACTGATGCTGGAAATACGGTAGTACTTGCAACAGGCTACTGCTGACATCTAAGCACGCTTTCTCAGTGGGGATACCCAGGCCCAATTTAATATTCAAAGCATTTGCTTTTTAAAAGGAAAGTCTTCACTGAAACTTAGCTGATGGAAGGAGAGCTTGTGTGCATGTTTGACTAAACTCTGTGAGTTTCTGGCACTGGTATGAGCACTTTCTATCTTCTCATCAGATCTGCTGATCTCTTTATTCATGCAGCATTGCTGCAGTGAAGACTTTCCTGCTGATCTTGCCTGTTCCTAACCCTGGCTAAACCATCACCGATTAGGGAGACAGCTCTTTCGATGGCTGAAGGTAGGACAGATGCCTCTTTGTGTACAGCTGTTGTTCAGGGAACAGGGGCTGCCATGAATGGGAAATCAAAATTGATTCATGAGCAAGAATAAAATGGAAATTGCTCTGAATGTGTCTTCTGCATTTTTTTTGCATTGCATCTTGCTCTGCTCTGGCATGCGCATATGTGTGTGTGTGTGTATGTTCTATATATATGTACTGCTTGTTAGGATAAAGAGTTTAATGAAGATGAGTGTTAATTCTGCCCCTGGAAGGAGTGAAGACTTAAATGTGGTTTTAAAATTTGTACGTATGCTTGGCGGGGGGGATGCCCCCACTGTTCTTTGTAGTGCTGTTCTTTGTAGATCAGTCCCTGCTCGTCCCTGTAGTGCAGAGGGATGCTTGTAGCACCATTACTGTGCTTGTTAAGCTTGAAGTCCACATGCTTGTCATCTGTGACCCCTTCAGCTAGGGACAGGAGCAGCCAAGCCTTTCTTGGAAGTGCTGAACTTGGGATTTTTTTCTTGATATGGTGCTACTTAGACTTGTCTTGGAAACCACTGGCTGTGAGGGCTGTCTGTTCAGTCTATGTAACGCTCCATGCTCACAGGGGACAGGGAATTAGGAGTGTACGTGCTAGTTTGTGATGGAGGCGGGCTGCTTTGGTGGTATCCTGTGGTCAGAATGGCCTGGGCACTCTCTCCATTCCTCTCCTGCAGAGGCAGCTCTAACAGGAGGGGGGCCGGGGGTACCTGGAGGCACAGAGGCATGCTCCTATGAAAGACTGGTGCTTGGGGCATGAGGGGAATGAGGGTGGGACAGAGGTCCTCTGCATGATGGCACAAACAGATGAAGAGCTGAGCAGATGTGAGTCCAGCCCAACTATCATCCCTAGAGACTGTTCCTGGGTGAGGGGAGGGCACAGGCGAAAGCCTCAGGGCAGGTGGTGCTGGGGTGTTTGCTCTCTTCCTCCAGCCTGCATCACACTGTGTCTCTGGAGAAGAAAACTTGGTCATCTGCTCCTGAGGAGCCCCAAAATGCTGCACAGCGTGTTCAGCTGCTAGCCCAGCCTCTGTGGTCAAATCCTTTGTTATCAAACCTCTTGAAACAAGGAGACAGCTGTGCCACTTGGACACCTACCTCTGCAGATGCAGCCTTGTTCTCCACACCTGTTTGTAACAGCCCCCCGTACCCTGGCTGTGGCTCCCGTGCCCCGCTGTGGGGCAGCGGGGAGATGGGAGGTCAGTGCTTGACATTCCCAATACACACGCTTGTCCTCCGTTTTGGAATCCTTTCATGCTGGAAGGGGTAACTCCAAACTGGCTCAACTGGGAGGAGGGATATTTAGTTCTTCAAAGCAAAACTGGGAACAAAATTGCCGCCTGCAAAACCATTTATCTCCAGCTGTGCAGCTGCCAGGACTCAGCAAGGTTAATTCTGGCTACAAACTTTCCCTGCGTTAGTGTAAGCAGGGAGATTTGGATGAGTGGGGGTAACTGGTTGTTCCCCTTCAAAGTGGGAGCAGTGGTGGGGCAGCGGGGGGCGAGAAGATGCTCTTCAGCTGTGGAACCTGTCCCGCTGCGGAGTTCTAGAGCAGTGGGGAGCAGAACCACACAGCTTACGTCACCCTCGAGCTCTTTTAAGTCATTATTTATTCCTGCGATAACATGCTAGGGAAAGGACTCGGAGGCTGATGGGGCCGGGGGGGGACGACACTTCTGGCTCACCGTGGCTTTTTTGGTTTGCAGTTCTCTCTCCCTTTTTTTTTTTGTCATCTTTTTAAATTTACGGAAACAATTGGGTTTATTCATTTTTGTAACTTGGCAGCTGGGTGAAGGGTTACGTCAGGGACGAGGCCGGCCGGCTCAGTGTGCGCCATGCCTGAGCAGGGAGCACGTCTTCCCAAAAACAGCCTGGCAGATGACATACTGCATTGACCTACTTTCGGGAGAAGCACCGAAGTGTTGGAGAAACTGTGTCCGTAGGCTTCCTCGCAGCTCTGGGATGAGAATGGCGGGGGATTACTCAAACGTGCTGCTGTAAAACTGCTGCTAAGGCTTGGCAGCCCTCGGGATCCTGAGGAACAGGAGATTGGCACGAGCATCTCTCCCGTTTTGAGAATTCCTTCTTTATGAATATTTTGCAGCCTATGCCAGAGAAATCTTGCTCTGTCTGGTCACTGCTGTGGAGTGTAACAGGCTGCAGGTCCAAAACACACGTGCAGTCTGACGGAAATCCAGTTCACAGCACTGCAGAGCTGCCCCTCGCACCATGGCAGCTGTGGTTAAATGCCCAAAGCATCGCCATTTGTACACAGCTGCTCGCGAGGGGAAAGCACTGCTGTGTAGCCAGATCTCTTGCAAATTACGGAGCGGAGGGAATTCTGTGTGGCCTGATGATTTAAAATAAACTGGTGGTGGCTGCTCAGACTATAACCCAAGCCTGATAGAGGCAAGCTGGGGTGAGTTTAAATTGCAAGTGAAAAGCCTAAGTCTGATGCTCAAAAGAAAACTAATTTCTCTGGCAAAGGGGAAGAAAAAGCTCTGCAGGAACTACCTGTTTTCTTGGGGAAATGGTTGGTATAAAAATAGAGAGCAGTGTTTTATTAGAGCCTTGGAGTGCTTCTTAGCACACTCGATCTTCTACAGGGATGATGACTAAAAAGAAAACAAAGGCAACTTCTGTTAGAAAACAGATACTTCTCATCACCCATCTGCTGTCTCAGTATTTCTCCATCGTAAGTCTTATTTTCTGCGTCGGGAGCGTGCTGTTTCCTTCCACATCTGCTGCTGCTTCTGGGAGGCTGGGCTGGCCTGCGGTTTGGGGAGTGCGTGGGGGAGGCTGGGCTCGGCGGGTGGCTCCAGGTGGGGCGGCGGCAGTTTCGGTCCAGCCTGTTTTGATTGCTCAGGTTCAGATGTTAGCTCCGGAGTGAGGGGTTATTAATGCTGGGCTCAACCCAGGAAGCTGGAGAATGCCGCCTTCATCCTCACCAGCGATGTCTGGCCAGAGCTCAGGAAGGCATCCCTCCCTGGGCTTGGGTAAAGGCAAGTAAGTAGCCCATCATGCTGCCGCCACACCAGCAGGCAAGCTGGAGCTGTCAGAACACTTCTCGTTAGGAATCCAGTCAATCTGGTGTTGTTAATGAAGGGCTAATTGCTCACCTATGACTTTTGCTTCTCCGTGAGCTGTGCCCGGCTCTGTCACAGCCCGGAGGCTTGTGACTGTGTGGTGAGTGTATCGTTGTGACACCTTGACAGATTGATGTGGCAAAAGCTTGTTTCTTCTGAGCATTTCCTGGTCTCACTCTCAGACACGAGAGGCTGTGTGTGATGTGGCTTTGCTGGGAAATTGGTCCTAATTGCAAAGCTGCTGGGTTGGGCTGTGCTGGGCGGGCAGCAGGAGGGCTGGCTCCACTGGGCATCCCTGCACTGAGGGAAACCTTTCCCTGGTGTTCCAACTAACCACGGCTCACTCCTTCATCCCCATCCCGTTCTGCCCGTACCGAGCAGCATCTCGTCCTGGGTTGGTGTGTGTGTCCCTCAGATGTCTTTCTCCTTGATCATCTTTTCCAAGTGCATAGAGTCTGACTGTAAATCTGCTTACTCGCTAGGCAGCTCATTTCTCCTTCAGATAGGAAAGACTCCTGCTAACGAGGTGACCAAATTCACTGATGTGAGATTCACAGGACGCAGCAAAGGGCTACTGTCCCCTCTTGCAGCTGTGGAGCATCTAGAAGAGCTTCTGCTTCAGTGTAATCAAATGCTTGACAAGAAACCAGCTGCTGGATGTCCCAAAGGTGGTGTCTAAATGCAGTGTGCTCTGGGAAGCTAAGTTAGGATGTTATGTTGTTTCAAGATGTCCTGCCTCAGTGGCTTCACAGAACAGGGAATAAAGCTGTTGGCTGCAAAATCCAGCTTTGTTTCCTGAAATAAAGAGTTATTGAAAGTGGAAGCTAGAGTGAAGGAGATGGAGGACATCCTTCAGGAGGTCTCCTCACCAGGGCAGCTTGTGCTATTTTGGAGGCTCAGTCTCTTGGTGTTTTCTGCTGGTAACATCACTAAGTGGCTCTGAACCACTTGCTGGTGGCCACAAGCCTGCTCCGCATTTTCCACACCTGCAGTAGTGATCCTTTGTTCCAGGCTGACACAAGTCTGGAGGAATTTGAGCTGGTCGTGATGACTAGCACACACACAGCTCAGATTGCTGAGAATTAAAACCAAGGACCCATATGTTAAACTTAGTACCAAAACCCACGTGTGTTAGCTGTGGCTCCCTGTCTCCGGTCTGTCGCTGCAGCGGAGGCAGCAGTGCTCACCTGGGCTCTGAGACAAAGTGAAGGCAGCTAGGTTTATGCTTCCGAAGTACTTGGATACCGTGAGGTTAATTCTTTTTATTATGTCTTTAGATGATATGCCTAAACAAAGCTTGAGGGCCTGCACTGTATGAAGAGGATCAAAAGGAATATGCAATAAGTACCAGTTGATGAGCAATGATATGCAGAAAGCAAAGGGCTGCTAAAGTGCGTTAGCCGACAGGGGCTGGGGTGAGGGTTGTGTAAACAGCCTTAATTCTGACACTGCTTTCTTGGGAGCCCGAGCTTGCCACTCGGTTATTCAGTCATGTAATTTTTAGTTGTAAAATTACGGTCTTCAGTAAGTGTTCCTGGCCCGTTGTCTCGTTTCTGGAGGAGTCAGCAGGTTGAGCTACAGGAAAAGCCAACAGCAGAAAGCTGCTCTTCCCAGTGCTGATCAGCGCTGCCACTTTGTATGTGAGCATCCGAATATAAATGTACTTCTGGAGCACTTACGGAAAGCAAAAGGGTGGATGGGTGGGTGGCTGCTAGCTTTATCCTACAGGAGCTAACACCACATGGGTGTCTGAGCTTCAGTGAAAGCACAGGACCCTGAGCTGCCTCTGGAAAGCAGATAGTGGCTTCCCCTGTTGTCTCTTCGCTCTGGATGCAAGAACCTCCTAAATGCCTGTAACTCTCTACTACCTGACTGTGTGTCCTTTTTGCCATCTTGTTTTCAAGCAGCGTGCCCAGTAAGGGAGTTGTCCTCTCTTAAGCCAGCCATAACTTTGTCTTGCCTTTTTGGGTCTGTTTTGTTTTGTGCCATTTGTGCAGGTGCCTAGTCTTATTCCTACGTTGTACAATTCGGGTCTGTTAGCTGCACATAATCCATACTGTTTGAATCACTTTGAGTTTGTGGCTCTGTGGCTTGAAGCAGTATGTACAGTGTGTGTTGGCAGATGACTTAAATACTTCTGAAAGGCTCTGTTTTTCTAGGTCATTCCTATATGAAGCCGATAAAACTGGCTCTGTTTCTGACCTGTGTGTCACTACTGTACCCACAGCTCTTCACTCAAGGTGCCTTTTCACTGAAATCCTGTCTTCTGAAAGCAGTTTTTAGAATCTATTTCGGGAGCCTTATGTACCCTGGGACTTCTGGTCCTGTGGCTCTGTTGTGTGTCTTGAAAATCCCAGGTTACTATTGCACATCCCAGCCCTTTTGAAGTACAGCGATTCTCCCGTCTGCACGATGAGAAGGCAAAGGCTGCTGTGAGAGCTCAGCACACATTCACACATTCACCCCCATGAAGAGCTCAGGACCTGTCCTGCTTGTTCTCTAGCTGCATGTGTGCCATACATCCAGGAGAAATACTCCATCAGTGGGAGAGCACGCGGATATGTTCGGACAGAGGCTGTCCTTGTCAGAAGCTTTATGCAGCAGTGCTTGGACAAAGATTTATTTGTTGTTATTATTATTATTATTATTATTTTAAATACTGGGAGGAACGAGGGCATCTTAAGAACAGAGGGGAAACAGCAGCACAAGCCAGCAAGAAATGGGGCAGCACTGGGGAACACAGAAAATCATAGAATTGTAGAATGGATTGGAATGGACCTTCAAGATCACCCAGTTCCAGCCCCCCTGCCACGGGCAGGGACACCTCCCACCAGCCCAGGTTGCTCCCAGCCCCGTCCAGCCTGGCCTTGGGCACTGCCAGGGATGGGGCACCCACAGCTGCTCTGGGCAGCCTGGGCCAGCGCCTCACTACTCTCACAGTGAAGAATTTCTTCCTAATAGCTCATCTAAATCTGCCCTCTTTCAGCTTAAAGCCATTTCCCCTTGTTCTATCCCTACAGGCCCTTGTAAAAAGTCCCTCCCCAGCTTTCCTGTCAGCTCCTTTATGCCAGGCTGCTGTAAGGTCTCCCCAGAGCCTTCTCTCCTCCAGGCTGAACCACCCCAGCTCTCTCAGCCTCTCTGCACAGGAGAGGTGCTCCAGCCTCCGAGCATCCTTGTGGCCTCCTCTGGACCCGCTCCAACAGGTCCACCTCCTTCCTGTGTTGGGAGCCCCAGAGCTGGAGGCAGCGCTGCAGGGGGGTCTCAGCAGAGCAGAGGGGCAGGATCCCCTCCCTCACCACGCTGGCCATGCTGCTGGGGATGCAGCCCAGGAGACGGGTGGCTTTCTGGGCTGCGAGCACACGTTGCCGGCTCACGTTGAGCTTCTCATCAACCAACAGCCCCAAGCCCTTCTCCTCAGAGCTGCTCCCAATCCATCCTCTGCCCAGCTTGTGTTAGTGCTGGGGATTGCCCTGACCCACGCAGGACCTTGCAATTGGCCTTGTTGAACTTCATGAGTCCGCACAGTCCCGCCTCCCACGCCTGCCAGCGTCCCTCTGGACAGCATCGCTTCCCTCCAGCGGGTCTGCTGCACCGCTCAGCGTCATCAGCAAACTGAGTCCCAGTGTCCATGTCACCAACAGAGATACCAAACAGCGCCGTCCCAGCACCGACCCCTGAGGAACAGTGCTTGGCACTGGCCTCCACTTGGACATCGAGCCCTTGACCGTGACTCTTTGAGTGTGACCACCCAGCCAATTCCTTATCCGCCGAGCGGCCCGTCTGTCAGATCAGCGTCTGCAGGTTAGAGACAAGGATGTGGTGCGGGACAGCGTCAGATGCTGATGCCAATAACATCCTAGCCCTGCAGTGTACACACACCTCTTAACCCCTCTTGTTTATTCCTAATTCCAGCTACTTCCTTCCCAGCCCCCCTGGTGTTACTCAGGGTGTGTAACATCATGTGTAGGAGGAAAGGGAGTGCTGTGGCTGGCTGGTGGCAAGAGCTGGACTTGGGGCAAAATTTGTATGACAGCAACTCTCCCAAGTGAGTGCTGCAGTTGATGCAATGAGCTTGGAAGGAGGTGGTCTCAGTGGGGCTGGAACGAGCACATGCTGAGCAGCGGGAAGCTTCAAGGCAGAGATAGGGAAAGGTGTCAAAAAGATACTGCAGATGCCTCATGGTAGACTTAATTTACGTATTGCGTTACTTTTTTTCCCCTAAATTCACCATATCTGCACTGGATGATATAGTATATATGCCTGGTCTTACTGGTTACAATCAATTCTGTAAATTCTGCATCAGCCACATTACCCTGGTAAAACAGTGCTGCCGCACTAGTTAAATTAAAGCTTTATTCAGCTGCCTGGTACCCTGCCCACATATTCCAGACAAATAAATTAGCACAATTAATTTGGGAAAAAGACCTAGTATATAGCTTGTAGCCTCTTTGCAGGGAGATTGTTGGGCAGTAAGGTTCTCCAGAGGGTCTCTTGGAGCCTGATTTTTAGCTTTGAGATTTTGGGGCATGTGTGGATGTAATGGGACTAGCAAGTGGGAGTGATGGGTAGAGCTGAAACTGCGGGAGAAGCTGGGCAAAGAGGAAAGGCAGCTCCTAATGACATCTGTATCTCTGGGCTAGAGCTGTGGTTTTGAGCAGTTTCAGAAAGAGGTGATTCCAGGTGCGCTGAGCACATCGTCTCTCAAAAGAAGAGGAAGGAGAGAGGTCAAATGAAACAAAGGATGGGTGTAAGAGGTGGAAGCATGCTTCGTGGGGCGAGGGGCATGGAGAAGGTGATGTGAAGGAGAGTAGGTGGCAGCTGGGATTTGGCTTTGAGGTCCAAGAGGGAATCTGAGTGTTTGTGCTCACCGCATGCTGCTGGAGCAGGGCTGGTGGCCCATGGCCATCCTGCACCCATGATGGTGTGGTGAGGGAGAATGGCTGGCGGAACCCTCCAGCTCTCACCACACACCTCTTTCTGCACCTGGAGGATGATGCTCATCACATGGGGGGTGCCAGTTGAGCAGCAAAGGTCTCTTGGGTTTTTTGGCTCTTTTGGACAGGAATTTAGAAGCTTCACGCAGCCTATTGTGCTGGAAGGCTTGCAGGCAGGCTCTCCATGGCAACTCTCCCTATACACAAAGCACCATATGGCTTTTTTGGAGGGGGAGGGAATGAATCGAGCAGAAAAGTCAACCTTTGTCTGCGGTGGTGTTTTTCTTTGCTCTCTGACGTGGAGCGTGGGGAGGTGGAAACGTGAAGTGCTGTCTCCTGGGCATGGCTTCTGCTGGCTGTGCTACCACCAAGGGTGCAGGTGACCTCTCAAATGGTCTTTGCTTTTTGCAGTAGAGCTTGCTGTAAAAATAAACCCTGCCTGTGCAGACCCACTCTTTGGGCTGGGTGCTCTGCAGGCAGATGGAGCAACCAGTCGCCTGTTTGCCCCTGCACTAAGAAGCCCCTGAAGGGACGGGAAGGCTCCAGGAGCACTCGGTTTGGGCAAGAGCCGTACAGGAGGCAGCTGGTGTCAGGACCCGTTTGTGCGTTGTCTGCCCATGCTTTATGTATCTGCTTCCAAAGGGAGCTGGAAGCCTTCACTTGACTGTAAATCCTCTCTTTTCAAGTCTCTTTTGGAAGGAATGAGCAGAATAAATATCTTTATCTGTGTCTGTAGAAAAGCAGGAAGCTTTTGTGTGTTTACTTGGAGGGGGAGGAAGAGAAATTATACGGGATTAAGCAGCCCATGCCTGGCTCCACCGCCTTTGGGACACCCTGTGGTTCCCAGGGCTGCCGCAGGGTGCCACCAGGAGCACTGGGGTTGGCCTTGCAGGGTGGCCACCGGTAACTCTGGCTGGGTTGCCCAGCTGTGTCCATCAGAGCTGTGAGATCATGCAGCTGGAAGCAGTAGCAGCTGCCCAGCACCCAGCCATTTGACTGGAGCCCTGCTGCTGCTGGCTCGGGGATTCAGATATGCCGCAGATGAAGCATTCATGCTGTGCCAGGGCATGCTCGGAAGCTGTGGGGGAGCAGAGCTGTCACCAGGGCTCATGCTGGATGGGACATGCCACAGGGCAGAGCCCTGGCCGGGCATGGGACCAGGGTGCTGTGCCTGCAGTCTGCATCACGGTGAGCTGGTCTGGCTCTTTGGATGCTCCTGTGCACATCACAGCCACCTCTCTGGAGGTGGCCGTTGCCTGCCTGCTGCAGTCTGTACTCGGCAAGGGACGTGGCTGGCTGTCCCCTCTGCTGGATGATGTGACATGGGTTGCCTTTCAGGAGCACTGTTTGTTTTTTCCAGAAGTGGGCAGAGGCTCCTCTTGGTGACACCTACTCTTAGGTGCTCCCATGGCTTTAGGTCCCTGTCCCCATCCCCTCGGTCCTCCCTGCTGTCAGCAAGGAGGCTCTCAAATCCCAGAACAGCAACAGGGATAACTAATGGGAAAACTCCTCCCGCTTGCAGGCTCAGACCCACGGGTAGAGCTGTGCGGGTGGGGACAGGGTAACGTTTGAGGAGAGGGAGCATGCAGTCCTAAGATACTTCAGTGCTAAACCCCTTCATTAGAGTAGGGGGTGGCCTGAGGCTGCCTTGCCTTGAGCAGCGTGCTCAGGCAGCAGTGTTTTCATGTGCCTCTCTCGCTGCCTTGCCCGGGGTTCTGCGCAGGAGCCCCGGCAGCTGGAAGCGCAGCTCATAGCGGCACCGCCGCCGGGTGCGGGGAGAGCAGTGGGGATATTGAATTCATAAATTGTGAACAAGAGCACTTGTCATCTGCTGAAGCCGTGACCCTGCCGTGTGCTTACTGTAGAGCACAGCATCGTGTGCTGGTTTCTGGAAAAGCAATTTGGCTTATTCCTGGGTTTGATTTACAGTCTAACCCCTGGGAGCCCCAGACACGGGGTGGGGAGGGCTTGTTTCTTGGTGCTATGTGCTCAGCTTCTGCTCCCGGTTGGGCTGCCGGTACCCATCAGGTTGGTGGCTTCTGTATCTCCTGGGCCCTGATTCTCTTTGCATTTAACTTGCATTCAGCTGACAGAGGCACTGGGGAGGGTGTTCATGTGGGAGGGGTGTTGCTGTAAGCCTGACTCCTTACTCTGTCCTGTGCCCTAATCCCTTGACTTTGTGCTAGATGGACCCAAAGCAGGAGCCCCATCTGTGACTGTATAGGGAATATACCCTTCGAGGGAGGCTGGGTACAGTCCCGTCGGGGTGGCTGTGCCGCTTGGCTGCAGCAAAACGTCATGCGACTTATGTGCCCCTTCAGCTTGGATGCGAGCCTGGGAGCTGTTGGAATTGGCTGTGCCGCCAGCCTGCTGGGAAGCCACCAGCCTCTGAAGGACACAGAAAGCACACCCTGCTCTGTAGCTCTGCTCCCATCATCTGCCTTCAGCAGCTGTAAAGGAGAGCCTGTCCCTCCCCAAAGCTGGGCGGCTGCCGAGCTCTCCTAGGAGCGCTGACATCGTGACTCCTCTGCCCAGCCAAGTTTATCGACATCAGACAAACCTAGTGCCACAACATTTGCAGCTCCAAGGCATGTGGGTTTGAGCCTGCTATTTATTTTGGGACTGCAGCATCTGATCTTGATTTGGTGTTTCCAGCCTGTGATCTAGGTCGTGTGCTGGATCAGGCATTAGCTGTTGCTTGAGGGAGCACAGGGAATTTACGCTCCCTTCCTCGGTTGAAGGGCTCAAAGAAATGCTGCTCCGCTCTGCTGCAGATGGGTGTTTGGGGGTGAGAGGAGTAATTTTTTTTTTCTTTTAAGAAATCTTGTGGAAAACCTCCTATTTTCCTGTCCGCCTGTGAGGATGGCTCCTGATGTGGCTGGCCAAGGGAGGAGCAGTAGATGATAAAAGCTTCGGTGCAGCCTGCTTTCTCTGCGGTTCCCATGGTAGTTGGCTGTCACACATAGATCTAATGTATTCCCTGCCCACAGCAGGATTAAAGCCTTCTGGGAAAAGAATAAGAGGATGTAGGAAACGGAGATAGGGAAGAATCCAGGAAAAGGAATGAAGACCATGGCAGGGTAGGGATGAATCCAGGTGCTAGCCCTGTCGGAGCAGCAAGTGGCCTCGTAGGACCTCTGCCAAGGAGCAGCCGTCCCAGTTGCCTTCCACCCGAGGTGGTGGTGGGATGCCTGGAAGCAGAGATCCTTTCTGAAAGCTGGAGGCACCGGTGCTTGCAAAAGGAAGTTCCTGTCCTGCTGCTGTCATGTCTCCCAACGCTGTCCTTCGCTTGAGGGTACAGGTTTCCTTTTGGTGATTCTTTTTTTTTTTCTTTCCTTTGCAGATCCTGATAGCCAGTTGTATGATATGGGATATACCCCTGAGGAGGAAGCCCCGGCCTGTCCTGATGAGTTTGATGACTTTGTCACGTTTGAGGCAAGTATGAGCGCTGTAACCTCCCGCAAACATCAGCTGGATATAGTGTGAGACTTGAGCACAGAGGGTTTGGCTGGGGGAGAAGAGCATTCGCTGTGAGAGGGCTCAGGGGTGCTTAACATGTGGTGAAGACAAATCCTTTAATCTGCAGGTGACTGGCCCAGAGAATTTGCAGCAAGCATTTGGTGCTGTTCAAGTTAAAAATGGTGTTCAAACAAAAATCCAAAGCTAGTGCTGTCTTAGCTTGCAGAATTGCCCGAGCGTGGTGCCCTGGTGAAAGAGGGAGATGCTTTTTGCGATGAAACACTAGCAATGCAGGAAGGGTGCCTGCTGCTGTTGTGCTTGCCTTATTGCTGGAATTTCTGAGGTTGGAGAACCTGAGCCTGATTTTGAGATGTACCAGCCAGGAGCCTACCTGGGAGGCACAGCAGAGTGGTCAGACGTTGGCACTCAGTGCCTCTTGGCCAGTAGAAGGCAGAGCAGAAGACAAAAACGTAGATTTTTCTCTCTATTCCTGGGCTTGATCAAGGATGCTTTATCTGGCATGTTTTTTTCCTTTTGTTGAAGTTGCAGCCTCCATCCCTCCGTTCTCTTTTGTATTCCGTAGCCCAGGAGCGTATCGCAGTGATATCCTGTGTCTGCTCTCCCCAGCTAGAAAGGAGGCTGCTGCTACAGTGACCTGTTTTCTGTGTTGATGGGCATTTGGGCTTGCTTTGGTAGGCTTCCTCTGTTCCTGCTCCATACCTTCCAGCCTGGAGCAGAAGGTGCTGTAGGTGCCTCCAGAGCAAAGGGCCAGCTGGCTCCCTAGTCCCATGTGGGGACCGAATAGCTTCTTTCTGCTTCTCCTCTTCAGGTTTTTGACCCTTGTGTCTTGGTAGCCTGAATGTTTTTATCACATAAATTGTCACTTGCAAAGGGACTCCCAGCCTCCTTTATGTTTGCATGCAAATATATCTGCCTTTGCTTTATATAATCTGTAATATGTTATTTTGGCCTTGTGACATTGATAAAAGTCTCAAGCTATTCGTTTGAGTTCCTAATGATAAACTGGGTGTTGGGCAACTTGTTGTCCCCACATTAGTGAGAAGCACAGGTCCATCACTTATGATTACTAGAAGCTCTTGCTTTGACGACTTAATGCTTGACAGTGGACCAGGTCATCGTCCCATTTCCCAGCTAAGCGCAGGTTTTCTCTTGAGCCAGTTCTGGATCAAGTCAACGGACTTGCATTGTCACCCTGAGCAAGTCCCTTATTCCCTTGGGGCTGCTGGGATGAACACAGCCTGAAGAGCTGGGTTCCTCCCCTAGAAGGCTTTCAGGGGCCTGTTGAATATTGGATTATTTTTCCTTT
Source organism: Falco cherrug (assembly GCF_023634085.1). Lineage (NCBI taxonomy): Eukaryota > Metazoa > Chordata > Aves > Falconiformes > Falconidae > Falco > Falco cherrug. The sequence goes on along the minus strand of NC_073700.1, from coordinate 38,160,866 downwards.
TTGAAAGGTAGTTACAAAAGCCAGTAATAGCTGGGTAGAAGGTGGGAAGGGAGGTGAGTTTTCTTATTCCTTCTCTATCTGGTACAAGGTCACAAATGTGCTTTTTAAGTGCTGGACTGAATGGTTGAGAGGCTGTGACAGTCTGCGTCCCACTGCTCGTGCAGGCAAGGGCTTTTGCTTTTTGCTCCTCAGACCTGCACCAAGGGACAGTCTTCTGTGAGATTCAGAGCAGGGATGTTTTCTAAGGGCTTATTTAACATAGATGAGCTCTGTCAGCGCTGCAAGCTATTCTGGGCAGGAATACCAACAAGCCGGGTGTGTTCCCTGCTGGGATGAAATACTTCTGCTGCTGGGCCATCATTTCCTTGAAACGACAAGGTGACCCAAAGGAAAAAGGTGACGAGTCCTGAAATCTCCTTTTCAGAAAGCCGTAAATGGTTTCTTATACTGAATTCAGAGTAATCATCCAAAGATCAGAGCTCTCTTCGTGTCTATGTTTAATATGCCAGGAAAGAATTACCCTTGTTGTCTTGGATACATGATTCGAAATAAAATTTCCAGCCTGCAAGGATTTTGTAGAGGTTCGGCAAATGAGAACATGATCAAGAAATACCGCTTAGTGTTGCGGGTGTAAAAATAAATTGGCATCTTGGGGCATGTGGTTTTTTGTTCTTGTTTAGCTGAGCTGCAAGCTCCCAACGTGCATTTTATGCCACATGTCCTGTAGTGTGGTACCTTGGAAAGCTTGAGCTGGTTCAGGGATGGAGGGGCGGTGAGAGAAGCCATCGTACAAAGCATCCTGCTGGGAGCAGCGAATGAGTGTGTTTTCACCGGAGCCCGGTGCTGCCCTGCCTGGCAGAGCTGTCTGCTGGTGGGAGGGCTCCGGCAGGCCCTTCTTCGTTAGGTGCAGCAGGCACCTAATCATTGAGACAGAAACAGAGTAAATAGCCTTTCCCAGTATGTATTCCGTCTTGCTTGGATTCAGCTGGAAGAGAGGAGGGGGGCAAAAAACACCCTTCCAAAAGTGAAGGTGATGCCTTTCTTCCGAGTAGACCTCCCACACCACCAAAAAGCGGTTTGTATTCTCAGGTGTCCCCGTTTCAGACCGGGAAAGCTGGTGCACAGCGAGCACGCGGCTCTGCAGCTTGCTGCCATGTGGGATCAGAGGGCAGCTGAACACGACGGCTTCTTTCTGGGCCCCCAAAATGTAGCTGGTGGGCTTCAGGCACCGGCTGAGCCCCGTGTGCTTTGGCAGGGCCATGGGGTAAAGGAGCAAAGCTGGCTTTCCTCCTCTCGTGTCACACCGGAGGGTGTCTGACAGGTGACTGAAGGAGAAAGCACTGTGCCGTGGTACTGAGAGTGATTGTGGGTACCGGGTTGGGACCATCGACTGTGGTCCCTCTTAAACAGCACGGAATCACAGCGGCTCGAGTGCTTGGCTTTTACAAGTGTTGGGGCCTTGACAAAGAACTTGTCTCCTAAATGTTTGCCCAGACAAGTGTAAACAAGTGCTTCAAGCAGTCTAAATGAAAATGTCTTCTCTTTGTTAATAAGGTTGCCCTTCTCAGTGACTCATCCCCTCTTCTGGTGGCTGTCCTCAGAGCCAGCTGAACATCTGTGGAAACCCCTGAGTACCCACTCAGTGGTGTCTTTCAGCAAGTGTTTGCTCTATAGAGAGAAGAACCAACACTTGCACCTTCCAATATGGGTGTAAAAGCCTCTCAAAGGGGGGCGAGGTCTGAACTTTGATGCTTCACGCAGGGACCTTGGTCATGTGAGATACTTCCACAATTCAGCCGCTAGCGTGGCTCCTGATGCAGCACGAAGCTGCTGGCTCTTGTTGCACCTTGCGAGGTCTGTCTAGCAGGCAGGTCTGTCTGTTACACTTTTTTCGAAGAGGATTTCTGGTTGCATGGCTCTGCCGAGACAGCGGCTTGCAGAGGATTGGAAATGCAGGAGCCTGGGTTCCTTGCAACCACGTGGCTTCTTGTGCACCCAGCTGTGCTTGCAGGGGGCTCATCGCAGTCCCTCACAATCCGCTGTCACGTGTGCAAGAGGAATCTTACCCCCTGTACCCGCTCTGGAGCAGGGAGAGCATCACCTCACTGCCTGCAATCCCGGGTAGCGTGTTTCTCCCTGACCGAGGTGGAAGTGCAGTGGTTGCAGGGCAGCTGGGTGACAAACTTACTGCTTTCTACTTCTGGAGGGAAACGTCACCCAAAAATGGTGGCAGCGGGTTTGGCTCCCTTGCTTTGCAAAAGCTACGTAAAGGGAGCTTGGAGTCTGTCTGTCCAGGCACCGGGGTCCTTGCCTGTATTCCCCCGGGCTGGGCCAGCACAGCTTTGCGGCTGACTAACTGGGAGGTAGGAGTTCTCGCCTCCCTTGCAAGCTCCCATGGAGCTCGTGACTCAGTTCTGAGGTACGTGGACTCGTTTGCAATGTTCTGCAGGGGGGAAAGGTGAACTTGGACTTGGCTTTCTTGATAGCCACTGTGCCTTGCCCTAGGACAAGGGCTCTGCCCTGACTCTTGGGGGCAGATGAGCCCGATGGAGCGATGCAGAGCAGGAAGGTTGACTCTTTCAAAACAAAAGCACGCCACAGAAATGGGGTGTGCTGCCAGAGTTACGCTGGGATTGGGCATGGGGACGTGTAACCTCAGGTAGGCTGGAGGAGAGGCAGAGCCAGTGCAAGGCTGTGCTCCGTAAAGGCTGACCAGGAGCGCGCCAGATAGCACAAATACTGATTTTAGCTGTGGGAACTCGTGCTTTAGGCCAGCAGGGTTGTAGGACAGCCTTTTTTGAGATCTGCAAAATAGGGCAGCTGCAGCTGCTGTAGGTGAGAGGCGCAGGGGCAGCGGGGCAGGTGGTGGTGCTGTGCGGTGCTGTGGTGCTGTGCAGTGCTGTGCGCCTTGCGCAGGGCTGTTGCCATCTGCTGGGCGGCTGCTGTGGCTCCTTTCGTAGCAGCCAGGAATATGCATCATGCTGAGCCCTGCACAGCCACAAGAGGGGAATTTTGCTTCCTCAGAACAGCAACGCTAACCAGGCATGCAGCAGCACTAACAGGCACGCACACGGGCACCCTGCAAGCCTCAGCCCCCCCAGGCATATCCCCTCTGGCTAAATGTTCAGTAGCAAGTTGCACAGCACAGTAAGGGTGGATCTTGGGGAGTAAAATGGTTGTTGGAGTGGTCCCACATCTAGTTTTGTGCATTTTGGGCGGAAGGGATACTCGTGCCTCTCTCCACCCTGCCTGCCCGCAGGCACAGCTGGCAGCTGCTGAAAGAACAGTTTCGTCTGTTAAAGTTGGAATTTCTTTTCATGTGGCACAATTGAATTTAATGCTTTTTGAAGGGCAAAAAATAAGAGTGAGACAACTTAAATCCACACTGCTGGATTTCTCCAGCTACTCGGAGTAGCTGCAAAGGGGACCCAAGACTTGCAGCATTCCAGCTGTGTGCTGGTAAGACAGAAGCTGTTGCTGAGATTGCGTGGTGTACCGCAACTTGGGTGTGCAGGAGCCGTTCCCCGGAGGCATCAGCTATTATTCCTCATGGCTTGTGTTTTGCAATGAGCCCACGTGGAGTGGTTGTACAAGTCTGGTGTAGACTTGCTGTGTCTTCTCCTGGTAGCCCAGTGGACTTGCTGAGCCCTCCTTTCTTATTACAGACTAACCAGGAAGATACTTGCCCTCCCTAAGACAGAGCGCTGTGCAAGGTGAGCGCAGAGTATTTGGAGTACGTGTTTTCCACCTTCGTGGTGGACCTACTTTGCAATCCTCAGCAAAAGCAGCAAACGTGAGGTTTTTCCTCCTCTGCCTCTCCATACCACTGTTACCAGCAGATGCGTGTCTGGTAGAGGCCAGCTACTCTGAAAAGATGGGGTTAAGCTTTGCAGCCTTCAAAGGCAACCTGCCCCTGAGCTGCCGACGCAGGGGCAGAGCTGGGGTACAGCTCGCCAGCTCTTCCACTGACTCTGGGCTGTTCCCTGACTACCCTAGCACAGGTATGAAGGTCTGCAGCCCTTTGCCACGCCAGCACTGCTGTACCACTGCAGCAGCAATGGGGATGGGAAGATGGAGATGAGACAGCAGCATGGGAAGACTGCAGCTCTTCACCCTTTGGCTTAGGCTTTCTTTACCAGTGCTGTTCCCCTCCCTGGAAGGACTGGCCTCAATGGGCTTCTGGTCACGAGGCTGACCCAAAAGCATTGTCGTGCCTGAATGAAAGGAAATCGCAAATCCCTCTCCAAGTTGGCCGCTGGAATTGGTGTTAATTTTGTCCTAAACAGCTGCTGCACTCGAAATCTCGTAGGTGGCCAGAACTGCAGGGTGTGAGATATAACAGCTGCAGTTCGATGTCTGTTCATCTGCCTGTCCCTTGGGGAAGCACATGGAGCCCTGAGCGATGTCCCACACCATCCCCAAGGCCTTTCTGCTCCTGGGCACGGAGAGGCGAGGGGAGCTGCCCGTGCCATTCGCATGTGTGCAGCACATTTTCACAGCAAACAAGTGAACAGTCTGTATTACCTTTGTATTGATTAGGCACAAGAAAATACAGTAATTGGATTACTAAAACTGCTCCGACTGAACTCCAAAATCAGTCCGTGGTGGTAACTCAGTAACAAAAAGCCTGAAAATACAAAGGAAATTCATATGTTGTATAGACTCAGTACTGCTTAGAGGAAAGGATGGGAGTGTTAATTGGCACAACTGTCCCAGGGGGCAGGACTTTAGTTCAGGGTTATCATGAGAAATGTCTTTGCTGGTCTGAAAAGGTCCTAGTTGAAGTGTTTGCCTTGCACAAAATAGGTTGGAATGAGTTTGGAAAACAAAGACCTTGAAGCCTTATCTTGAGCCACCAGTGCAGCGCGTCGGACAGAGGTGGGAGGCTGGGCTGCAGCACGCCGGGCAGGCTGGGCACGGGGAGCAGCAGCGGCAGGAGCCTGCGAGTGGGCCAGGCGGCGTGGGAAGCAAAGGGGTCTCCGTAAGAGTTTGAAAGGCTGGCAGCGGCTGGGGTTTGCTGATTAGCTTTACTGTAAGGGGTATCTGACTTTGGGCTCCTCACAGTGGCGCTACGCCTCCCGGAGGTCCTGTGGCACGCACGGAGGAGCTGGGGGAGCAAAAGGGCTACGACCTGCTCAGCTGAGTAGCAGATTGGAACAGAGCAAGGAGGAGAGCTTGGGTTAAAGGGTAACCCCCCTGCTGCCGTGCCTGTTAGCAGGCGTCCCTGCTGCCTTTGGACTCGGCACAGAAGGTCAACTGGTTATCAAGGTGGAAGATGCTTCCAGTCAGTGTTGCCGAGTAGTAGGTCCTGCTCGGGGCACTGTGCTTCGGGAAGGATGTGGCCCAAAGGAGAGCAACGATAACCCGGAGGAAATGAGAACATGTAATTTATGAAGGTAATGGGAGGAAATGTTTGTCTATGCTAGACAGGCATGATTAAGGGAGTCTGAAGTTTGAAGCATGTGAAGTCTCTGTAGAGAGGAAACGGAAAAATAGACAGAACTCTCAAAACTTAGGGGTTTGAGCGGTGCACTGCAAACTATCCACTGTCAAGGACTTTATGTGCCAGTGGCTGCTGTGGGAAGGGAGGATCCCGTGGATCGGGTCACCCTGTGGTGCTGGTTCCGATGGGGCTCCTGCGTCTGCAGAAAGCAGCTGCTTGGGTGAGGGTAATGCAGAGCTGGGGTTGGTGTGTTTGTAAACTTGGTTAGCACCTGTGACCGAAGCACCGGCTCTTCTTTGTGGCCAGTATTGTCATTGCCTATCATAGATTGCCGTCTGAGTCACCCCAGTGGTGACTGAGGTTGCTTATCAGTAGCAAAGTGCTCCTGATCTTCCCCTGGTGAGCAAGGCAAGCTTTATTCATTTTTCTATTTGTAGCTGTAAGGAAGGAATTTGTCATTTTGTGCTTAAATATTCACCAGAAATATCAGGAAGGATGAGATAAGGCCTGGAAGCCTCCATAGGTCTTCCTCAAAATTAACTTTTTTAATGGGTGGTGGTTTCAGGGGGGAAGAAAGCGTGTGCACCTGGCATGGGGCTGGGCGTTGCGTTGCTTTTATTTTGGCATTCACGTAATGGGGGGGGCTGGCGGGGAGGTGTGCGTTACTCGCCTCTCCTTGTGGTGGAGGCTGGGAGGTCAGGAACAAAAGGCGCTCTGTTCGGACGGCGCTGAGTCAGTAAGCCTCACACCCAGCATCTCCTGGACTTTGTTTCCCTCCTGCCTTGCAGAAGCAGCCGGTGGCTCCTGGCGGTGGGCACACCTGGAGCTGCGTTTGACTTGGGCAAGGAGGCGATGTGCCCACAGGTGGGTTCTGAGTGCTAACGTGAAAGGAGGAGGGGTTGGGTTTCTAGAGGAAGGCAAGTCTCCGGCCCCTGGGACTGCTCCCAGCCCTGGAGGGGCTGAGCATCCACCCGACTCCGCCGCTTGCTGTTTTCTTACCGAGTATGTTGGCATGTGCAGCATGTTTAGGAATGGTCTTTCCTCCCTGCAGTCCGTGAAAGGTGTGCACATGATAGTATCTTCATAGTCTTCTCTGCATGGCTCTTCCTGGGGGAGCTGGACCAGGAGGGACAGTGGCTGCAGGCTTTCAGGGTGCCAAGGGCAGTCTGCAAGATCTGGTGTCTTGTGAGTTGCTTTTTGTTTGGTTGGTTTTTTTGGGGGGGGGGTGGTGGGGGGGTGTGTTTTTTATTTGCTCCAACAGATGCAGTGTGGCTCTCTTGCTGACTTTTGAGGGGTGTTATTGAGTGTAGCAGCCTCAAAAGCCAATTTCAGGGGCTGTGTTGTGAAAGATGCCTTTACCCTAGGCTGAGCACAGGCTCTCTGGCTTCTCTGAAAAGCAGACATTGCCCGAATGTGCAGGAAGAGGCAAATATTGTGGCCAAGAGGTCAGTGCTTTGCTGCTGGTAGCAGCCTTCGATGTGGGATCACATTTCTGGGTGCCTCAGGGTGTTTCAGGGCTTTGGGGGTGGTTGTATTAATGCAGACTCAGGTGGGACTATAAACACAACTTACCTTCCTTCCCCCTGGCTTTACATGGGTCTAAAGCCAGTTTAAGCACAGATTGCCTGCTCTGAGACTGGGCAGGTGCGTGTCCCCAGCAGGCTGATGCCACGGTACTGTGAGCCGTGCCGGGCTACCCCTGCGTGCTGTGATCCCACACCGAGCAGGTGGGATGCTCTGCGTCCCTTCTCCCTCCTGTATTCCTCCTCCCTCCGGACGGAGCCTGTCCCGCAGCCACCATCCATGTGGGGGTCCCTGGGCGTTCGCAGGGCTGCCACTGGCTCGGCTCCAGCCAGGGCAGCGTTCCCAGCCAGGGGCTGGCACCGGGGTCCTGGCTGCGGTCAGCAGCAAGCCAGGATGTCCTTGGGGGTTGTTTTTTGTAGCCGGTCTGTCTGTCCTGTGCGCTGCCAGAGCGGGCACTCATCATAAACAGGCTCACACTTGCTGGGAAAACAGCACTGTTTTTCCTTCTCCTCTTCCTGACCTTCCCCTCCCAAGCTTCTGAGCGCTGGTGGCCCAGGACAGCAGAGCTGGGGATGTGGGCACAGCTCCAGGCACAAGCACCAGCCCTGCAGAACATGCCAGGAGAAGCTTCCCTGGGAGCCAGACTTTGCCCTCCTCTCCAAGGCAGTGCCTTACCAAAGCCTGGGTGAAAGCTTCTGCCCGTCACAGATCAGAGCTTGCCTTGGCCCTGCGTAGACCTTGCAAGTGACTCCCAATAGTCTTGTTTCCTCTCCTCATACTCAAGCAGCTTTTTTTTTAATCAGTGTGGGTTTTATGGCTCTTTAAAATATTTAATCCAACGGTCTTTACTCAATGTGTAATCAAATGACTGGAGTAGATGCACTGCTGCTGGAGAAGTCTCCTAAAGGTGCTTCGTCATCTCACCAGTCGGATCTGGGCACGTTGTCACCCCCACGCTGATTTCATCCATTTATTTCTTTTTAGAAGCAGGAGGGGTCACTGCTGGCCTTTCAGATCCCCACGTTCTGCCGAACCCCTTTGGGCAGGCAGGGATGTGCCGGGACGGCCGAGGCTGTGCTCAGCCGGGCAGGTGGCTCCGGCACCAGGGGAGGTCCCTCCTGGAGGAGCTGGTGTCAGGATGGGAACCCCAGTGGAACCAGGATCCTGTGTCAGTTCAGGGACCGTGTGTGTGCGTGTCTCCCAGGTTTAAGGTCTAAGATTTACCTGACGTGTCTAAGGGTACGTTTTATTTGATGGAAACTTAAAATGCAGTGATCATGGTGACACCAGCCCCATTCTGAACGTGGTGGGGACCTCCTTGGCGAGTCCCCCGGGGCATTTGTAGCCTAGCCTGGCTGTCCCAAGCCCAGGACGTCTTGAAGTGTACCGTGGGGGTTTTTAATCTGGAAGAAGGGTTTGCTTTCTGCCTGCTCACAGAAAGGCAAACCTGGCCAAACGAGAGATGTGACAGGGGGGCTTGAAGGGTCAGTGCACAAACCAGCTGCTCCTGGGGCGGTGAGGAGCAGCGTCCTGCACCCTGCAGCTGCACCTTTGCCCAGGGCACTGCAGCTTGGGTTTGCTTTGCCTTTTCAGGTCATACCTTAGCTAAGTCCCCTTGTTTTGCCTATCTCTTCATTGCATCTTTTAGCTTAGTTACTTAATCTGTGCTGAAAAGTAAAGCAAAGTTCTCCACGCTCATGCTCAGGAGAAAGACTTTGTTTACAGTTTCAATTGCCTTTTAACTCATTGACCAGGTAGGTTTAATTTTAACAGGGCTCTTGGATTTGAATTCTCGTCTAGGCTAGTATTACAAGAGAAAAAAGTTTCTCCTTTGCTAAATACAAGGGAAGTTTGAAAATTGTGTTACAAGGCTTGTTTTAAATTTTTTCTTATTATTATTTAAAATAAATAGCTGCACATCCTCAGCATGGCTGAAGGAGGATGGTTAACGTCCTGCTCTGGTGGCTATTCTAGCTCTAAAGGCTTGCTCCCTCATTCAGCGTGGCTGTACTGGTATTTCCCATCAATAAGATGTTTTGTAACAATTTGATAGACAAATCATCTGAGGGGCCCTGATGCCCTGAGCCGTTCAGCTCCTGATTACGCTTCGTGTCGAGAGGGTCAGCTCCAAACCATAACAGGGTGTGTTTTAATCAAATTATTTGTGGGCTGGAGTGTTTTGGGGTTTTTTGGTTTCTTTGCAATAGTTGTCTTTACTTTATGCTCATTACAATACTTCAGTTGATACTTAAATTTAAGCTTTCCCAGTGGTTTTTTGGATTTTTTTTTAAAAAAGCAGCATTTACTTTGCGGTCTGCAAGCTAGATTATTTCCAGTTTGGCATTAAATCTTTTTTGGACAGGTAAAAAGTATCCCTTTGAAGCAGGCAGGGAAATCCGCAGATGTGGATGGCTGCTGTCATCTCTTGAGCCCTCTCTGCTGCATCGGGTCCCCACTGCTTCCCACCGGCAGAGCCGTGCACGAAGCACCATCACTGCTGTGAGCGCTGGGGACCTGCAGTCTGGGCTGGAGGTGGGTTTTTTCCCCCAGCCCAAAACGTAAGCGATGATGCAGCACAACACTGTCCACTCTGCTGAAGCCTGACCTCTCCTAAACTTGGTGTACGCTGCAAATAGCTTGGAAAAAGCACTCAGAATTGCCCGAGCACCCCTTCCTCTGGAGGCTGGGGAGGGAGCTGCCGGGCTCAGGGATGCTGCAATGTCCTCGTGTGTCCATAGCAAGCTGGCAGAGCAAGCCTCCGCTTCCCAATCGCCTCATCCTCCTTCTGCTCAAGTATTAAGAGCCTGAACAGTGTTTCTAGGAAGTGCACAAATCCAGTAAAGCACTTAAACAAGTCCCCGGCTTTAGGTATATAAGTAGTCTTGCTTGATTTATGCTTTTTAAGGTGGGTGGGTGTTTTAGGAGGCTTTTGTTTTTATCTTGAAGCTAGTGAAAGCTGCCTTCTCCTGTGCCAGGGATGATGTGCCACAGCAGCCTGTCCTCTGAACCCAGTTCGTTTGAACAGCCCTGCCTCCTTCTGATGCTGACTTCAGACTGGTTTCATGAAGGTTTATGTCACGTTTAACTTCCTAGAGAGCTGTTGGTGCCTGTAAGTCAGCGTGGGTCCACGAAGGCTGAACCAAGCTTCCCAGAGGGGCTCCTGGCTGGTTGTCTCCATCCATCACCCAGCTGAGCATGCTCAGCTGGCGCAGGGACTGGTGAGAGTCCGCAGCAGGGAGCGCAGCGAGGGTGCTGCCTGGGTCGCTTTGCTCGGCTCCCCAGTGTCCCTGTGGAATAAGAACCGCTGCTGAGTAATTCTCTCTCCATCCCTTCGAGGTTTTCTGGGCACCTGTACAAGTCCTTGCTATCTCTTCTGCGCCTTGCATGTGCCGGGGCAGCCTGGGAATTTGTGAGTGAAACAAAACGAGGCGTTGGTTGTGCTGACAGTGACAGCTGCAGAAGTTCTTTGGGCTGCAAAGCATTTCCTGAAAGAGGAGAATCAGGCCGGTGAGAGCAGCGTTTGCAAATTCTAGGTAACAGAATGGCAGTGGGACGTTTGTGTCTCAGCGTGGTGCTCTCCTGCTGTCCAAATGCACACATACACCCTGCTTCAGATGAACAGCTCTAACGCAGTTTTTCGTTCTGCTGTCACAAGGGTGGTACGTCTATGTGTTTTCTTTCCAGTTGCTGTAATGCAGGGCTTTGAGAAATAGTTTTCTCAAAAATCCTTGGAAAAAGCCCTGAAAGCTGCTCTGTGTGGAGGAAGAGAGGTTTGCTCCAGTGTTGGTGCCTTCGTTCAAAATGCTGCTGCTTTGCCCTGCTGGAGGGGGTGCAGCCAGCAG